>NC_090444.1:644235047-644551618 GCF_031143425.1 Pleurodeles waltl
AGAAATATAGTACATTCCTGCCCTTTCCCTGTGACTTGCTGTGGCACCTGACCATAAATATGTCCTTCAGTTTAGTTTTCCAGCTCAATCACTGTCCTGAGCTACCTTGTGCTTTAATATTGGCTCCCATCCATCAATGCACCTGCTTGTTTTCAGGACAAATTTGGTCCTGTCTTCCCGTCTACAGCACCTGCATGCGTTCTGGACATTTTTAGTACTATTGCTTTAGAACACCTAAACATGCCCTTCTGCAGTCTAAATCTAAGTCACCAATTGACGCATGTCCTCCAGTTAACCGCAGCAATGTGGCTGAAGCTTTTATCTGTCTTACACCAATCCATTAAAAACTCATCAGTTTTGTCAAATTAACGCCCAGTATTGCTGCTTCCCTCAGCCTTCAGAATGCTAGAAAAGCTGGTTAACTCCCAGCTGTCAGCTTATCTTGAAGATATCAAACTCCTGCATTGTACCTAATAGAGTTTCTGCCACGTCATAGCAGAGTAACAGCTCTTTTAGGAGTCACTGAGCTGAATAATATTTTGCAGGATACAGGCAAAATGCCACCTTAATCTTTCTGGATCTATCAGTGGCATTCAACACTGTTTTCCATCCCATCCTCCTACATTGCCTGATGGAGGTTGGCATTGGTGACACTGCCTGGAGTTTGTTAAAATCCTTTCTGGGGGAAGAGAACAGGAAATCTTGTTAGCTTCTTGCAACACGTTAACCTTTGGGGTGCCACAAGGCTTTGCATTGAGCCCAATATTATCCAACATCTATGTCTGCCTCTGGTAAAACTCATAGAATCACATGATTGTAAGACCATCTCCCATGCAGATGACACTGAGCTGCTCCTCACGCATGGATCCATCTGATACACCTGCCTCACATAAATTCTGCTGGAGTGATGTCCTGCTTTGGCTGCAGGAAAGCCACTTGCAATGCAATGCAGAGAAAACTTAAGGCCAGATTTATGAAAAGTGATGCCACATTACAAATAGCGCCACTTTTCTTGAGGCCCTTTGCGCCCCCTACCGCCACCATGTGTGCACCGTATTTAAAATAGGGTGCACCGTGGCTCAGGGTGGGGGGCAATAGCATCAGAATTTCTGACGCTATTGATGTACTCTTCAGGGTTTGCGCCGAATTGTTGGTGCTAACCCTGAGCAATACATAAGGGCCCATTGTAAACAATGGTGTGCCCTCTTTTAACATCTGTTTTGAGCAGGCGTTAAAAGTGCTGAAAAAAATATCTCAAAGAAATCTCTTAGATTTCTTTGCACCATTTTTCGGCCCCCCTAATGGGGGAACGCCCACTTTACATACATAATGCCTGGCACATGCATAATGTACCGCAAAGGGTTACAAAGCAATGCATGCATTGCACCACTTTATAAATATGGTGCGGGGTAAAAGCCATCTTAGCGTCAGAAAAATGATGCTAAGGCGGGGCCAGAGTGGCGCTAGGCCCACTTAATCCGGGCCTTAGATTCTTTTGCTTGGTCGGATACTGGAGCATTGATTGTATAATTGTTGGCCTAGTGATCTCTCTTCCCTCAAGAGCCCCCCATTTTTGCCAAAAATGTCTGTGTTAAGCTGAATGCCAAACTTGCCTTCCAAACCCAGATTCTGTCTGTTGCTGAAACCTGTTTTGCCCTGCTTCCCTACATTAGAAAGTTTCTGGATTTTCTTCCATACATTATTCTCACGCTCTTGACCACACCCTCATTATTTCAAGGCTGGACTATTCTAATAGTCTGTACCTTAATCTCCCCATAAAACTGAATAACAATACTCAAATGTTTTGGAAAGCAGCTGCCCATCTCAACTTGGGCGTTCTAAAGTGGGTAACTATCTCTCAGTACCTTCATAATTTGCTGTGACTCCCTGTTAGGATTAGGATAATTTAAAAGCCCTTACCACCATTCATCAGACCTTCTATAAGCTTGGTCCACAGTATTTGGTTGACAGGATAGCACACTATGATTCTTCCAAATCTCTTCTATCTGCCTCTGCTCTGTTCATCACTGTGCAAAGGTTTCACTGTACTAAGATGATAGGCTGTCCCTTTACAGTCCTGGCCAGCACTGAATAGAACTGGCTTTATTTAGCTTTTCGCGCCATTCCCCATGAACCAGCATTCAGGAAAGCTTATAAAATCTACCTGTTTGTAACACTCTAAGGGGCATATTTATGAGACCCCAGCGCCACCGGAGCGTCACTTTTCATGATGCTCCGGTGGCGCTATGCCCTGTGCCGTATTTACAAGTTGGTGTTAAGCCACTTTTTGTGGCTTAACACCACCTTGTAAATATGACCCCTTCACACGCAGCCCTTTGTGAGGAAGGGATGTGCAATAGGTGTTGCTGTGGGCGTGACACAGCAACATCCATTGCATTTTGACGATGCCCCAGATTTACGAGTTTTCTTAAACCTGCACCAGCACCAAAATCTAACACCGCCTCAGGGGTGGCATTAGCAAGGCACAACGAGGAATACTTTTATTCCTCCTTGTTTTTTGCTCTTTCTATGTGTGCTGCATTCTGCAGCACGCATAGAAATAGCGAAATGTCAAACATGATTGTTTATGTGGGGGAAGGTGTCCCTTCCTGCACATAAACAATCATATGCAAATGACGCTTTGGCACTTCTGTGTGTGCTAAATTTATCGCCAGTACAGGGGAAACACAGGGGTGTGCTGTATTCAATTAAATATGGTGCACCCCAGCGGTGTCAAAATGACGGAGTGTGGCACTGCCAGTTTTGCTGCAATGTTGCACTCCATCATTTTCCTATAAATATGGTTCCAAATATTCCCAACCTTTCAGCTTCCCTCTGCCCTTTTATTGCCAGGACACTCCTTTGAGTAGCTTCACCCCCTAAAAATCCTCATTCATTCAAAAAGAAAGCAAATCCCAACTTGGAGGCTATGCAGTGTGATAAATCTCTGCTTCCTATCAAGAACAGCAAATATATACCCTAAAGGTCGAATGTCAAACATTGACCGCTGTCAATGCAATCCTGCCTGCTAAGGATATCTACCTTCATTCCACCGCTAAAGTAATCTTACCTTATCATAATTTGTGACGCTAATTTGCAAACGTTATCCAAAGTTATTATTAAAAAGTTAATACGACTGCTCTGCGAGGATTTCTACGACCCAAGCAAATTTTACTACACAACTCATTAAGAAGTATCAATACCTGAAAAAACCTTATCCATAAATATCTACCGCTGAAGGTTTCCATGAAGAATTTGTTGTTTCCTGGCAGGATCATCTGAGTGCACTTTACTCACATCCTGCTGTTGTCATATATCTCCTAATTGGCACCTGTAAGTTGATCACAGTAAGATGTATGTATTATTTGGCACAACTAGTCTAGGTTGGTTCTCTTCTACTCCATCACCAAGGAAGAGGACATTTATGCAATCAGGTCTCCCTCGTGTATATGCTCACAGATTCTTCTTTCTTCAAAGTATCAAATCTTGATTACACTGACAGCTCCAAAGGGGTGTGTGTGTGTGTGTGTGTGTATATATATATATATATATATATATATATATATATATATAAATATGGCCATCAATTAATTGTTTTAGCATTATACAGGCAGTTCCTTTTATGTCCATTCGCTTTACGATTTTCTTTCTCACACACTGTATTCAGGCCTAAGTACCACAAGGCATTTTTGTGGTCTCTGTTCTCGCTCTCGTCTTTGCCTTTCAGTTTTTTGGACATGGATTCCATCCAAGTCACTCTTTATACAGGGACATGTCCTTAGTCTCGATTTGTTGCAGTTATAGAGGTGTGTAGCTTCTCCAGGTTTCTGCATTGTTCTGTCTTGTTGTCCTTAATATGGGATCAACTTTGTTGCAGATTTGCAGAAGTCATGACATTTTTAGATGAGAGACCGGTGATTCGCTGCATCTCTTAGATTGTCAAGAGAAAGCCAAGGTTAGTGCGAATAATCGTGGCCTTAAATGTCTGAGAGAGATCCGAAGGGGCCGTAGGGAGTTCTAGGGAAGAGGTGCGGGGAAATGAAAAAACTTGTTAGTTTTAAGTGCATTAATGTCAGAATCTAGGAGCTAAATTGCAGGCGGTCAGTAATGAGCTTTTTGCCAAACATATGACGGTCACAGCATTCTGGAGTCCTATTTTATGGGCAGCAGAAAGTGGTCTTGGTAATGGCAGAGCTTTCAATAGATTCGTCTTCGTTAAGGTCAAGTAAGTAAGGCAGACAGCACGGAAAAGGATCCAGATTAGCAAGTTTAAACCATTTGTAGTAAAAGTATGTTCTGTTTGCCCTAACCAGGGTCCTTGACCCCCATCAAGTATGGGAAGTGTATGGAGTGTGCATAAACCATTGTGTATACATTTGTATTTACGTATGAAGCCTGTGAGTATCTCTGACCGAGTGCATGTTAGAGTCCATTGTCTCTTACGACTGGCTTTGTGTAATGGCTACTGATAACGCGTCCAGCCCTTATAAATTACCTGTACCTGGACACGTTGGAGGTCGGTGAACCTTTTAGCCGAGTTGGGCTCTCCTCATCCTTGAATAGTCGGGTCACTTAAATCAATAATCAATAACTGTTGTAACTGATAGCCAATACTCAATTAATAGACTGAGATATCACATTAGGAATCAATAACAGTTGGTATTTCGACACACCATGACCTTTCAGTCATGAATAACCACACTGGTTTATTAAAAGTTAGTGAATTTATTTCCCTATATTAACAAAGCTAGCACAATGTATATAAGTCTCAAAACTAAATGATATCTGTATACGAACATTACTAGCTGTCCATAGCGGCGGAAGAAACGCAATCTACGAAATATCTGAATGATAGTACATTCAGTTATGGCAATACAAATCACTAATATAAGCAACTGAATTTGACTAATTTCATACATCGGTCAGCATGACAAGATTTCAATTCAACATGGTGCATCAAGTTCATACCTCAACTAACCTCTAATTAGCATTGGCATGTGGGGGCTTCATGCAAAACGAATTTAGTCAACACAAATTTGGAAAACTTCTAGCTTGGACCCTATCAAAATAGCAGTTGGTACCTAAAAGAAAAAAAAAACACAATGCATAATACAATTATCCTTTCATAATTACCAATTACATTCAGCATTCAAGAAAGTCTTCGTCCTTCGGGTACCGGTTCGATCAGCATGGGGCAGAATTTCAAAGGGGCAAAGTTAAGGACAAGTTTCCTTGCAGCAGCAAGGAGAATAGGACAAAATTACTGCATGGGCAAGACGGGGCAAATTAAAGTTAAAGTCTCTAGGGTGAGAATTCTCAAAGTCTCTTTCTCTGTGATAGAGAAAAGGGCATCAAGATGTTGTCTAAGATGGCGTCTGGCGTTTGGCTTCAAAGATGGCATCAAGGAAAAATGGCTGACTTCTCTTTGTCCAGTGGGTTTAAGTAAGAAACATTCCAAATTCTGCAGGGTCTTCCATTGGAGGGTTCATAGGGTAGCTTCAAATTGACCAATGAAAAATTTCTTTTTACTAGTACTCTTTTATGCATACATTGTCCTTGGAGCCTTGGAACACAAGTTGTAACAAGGTTTGCCAATTATTTTGATATCTTTACCCTCATTGTCCGCACTTGCAGACTGACCTTGGATCAGAGGGGATGAAACCGGCCTAGTACACAACCTTGGAAATAAGTGTATTAGTCATCTCTACTGGAAAAATACAACTTTAAGCAAGATTATATGTTACATTAGTTCAAGGAAAAGCCACGCAGTTAGAATTTGAGACCAGGCGACTAGGCCAAAGCCTCTACTAAATTTAAGCTAAGCACAAACAGTTTCAATAAGAAATCATGGCACACATTTGCAATTATGACGGATTACTACAAGTTTCAATTCTTCATGATTAATAAAGCACATTTATAATATTGGCGAACTACCCCGAGGGCACAATTTCACCCGTACATTATTTTCTTTACTAAAATCACACTACATTATACGATTTTGGTTACAAGATATATGAATATATGTCGGACCTTCTTTTTCTGGGTCATCACTACCCAGGTTTATTTTGTACCTAGGAGCTTGCACATTTTGCAGTCCCTCGCCTCCTGCCCCTTACAATAATTGCTGATGTGGGAGAAGGAGAGAATGTTGGCTCTAAAGTCATTGAAGTGCCTGTAGTACCTCGGAAGAGCGCTGATAGCCCCTCCACTTTTTCTGTCGAGATCTGCATTCATGAAATTTCTGAGGCCAATAAACGTTTTTACTGGTCCAGCAAAACCAGGAGGGACATAGTGAGCCATGGTCCCAGCATGCGAAAATAATGAGGTGGTCTCTGGAAAACTGCTGGTATGGAGAAAAAGAGGAGAAATCACAGTCATCTCTTCTATACATAGTGGAACTGGCAAAGAATAGCGACACAAGACAGCATTATTGCTGCATTCTGTTGTAATTTAGGAAGGATGTAAAACAAGCCAAGCATATAATCATCTCATCGGGTGTATAAGTTAAGACGTGAATTTTTTTCCTGAGATGACTCACAGTAATTTGAAATGCTATCCTGGACACCCCACTCTCAAAGAGTAGCTCCTAGCTGTCATACTGGGAATGAAAACCAGAAGACCTCTTGCACTGATGGTTTTCCCGTAGAGCAATGTCACATACGCTAGAGACAATTAAAGGACAAGTTGTTAGGGGTATACACAGAGGCATAGGCAGCAGGAATGTTGCCTGTTACCTTGTGAGAAGCCATAATAGTTCTGATTCTGAAGTCTGAAAATGATCCAACAAATGGTACATTCTATGTACCCCTTTCTAGCAAACAGACTCTTTAAAGTAATAGACCAATAATCCCATTATGACTAGTGAGGCTCTGTTAAACAAAGGAGTGTTTTTGTGACATTATGGATCTCCGTCATTTTCTCCTCAGTTAAAAGGATGAAGAAAACCACTATGAACTAACTGTTAGACATAGTGAAAGCATTTGACACTGTGGGATGGACATACATGTAGGAGGGACTGGAGTGGTTGGGCATAGGTCCATTATACCTGAAATGGATTAACCCATTATGAGAAACTGGGTTGTTGTATGAGGTTGTGTGAAACCCTATTCAAGCAACAACTGCAAACCTTGTCAGGGTGAGCCACAAAAAGTTACTAAATTAACCTGTGCTTAACCCTCTAGTAGCTTGCCACAAAAAGAGTAAGGCTTAACGTAGATGCAATATGAAAAGTATTTATGCAGTATACACATGGTAACAAAGTGAAAACACAAGAAAAATCCAACACCAATTTAGAAATATAGAGTAACTTTTAATAAATTAGTTTACACCAAAACAACATTAATCCAAACAGTAGGACTGGATTGATGCAATTTTTAAGGTTTTAAGGAAAAATAGTGTTTAAAAGCAAATAGTGAAATAGTGGCTATCTTGTTGGGGAGGAAAAAGTCAGGCCAACTGCACCGGAGCACGGGTTGGATGCAGAACTGAGTTCTGCTAGCTTCTAAAAGTTCTTTGTGTCCTGGTGAGTTGAGATACAAAGTCCTTGTGTTGTCCTGGTAAGGGGGGGGCGTTGAGGAGCCATTGACAGGAGCTGCCGTGCAAGGTCTGTTTTTGAGATTCTTGCTCTGAGCCAAAGTCATTAAAGCTGTTGATTGGAGCTTGTGATGCGAGTTCCGGTGGTGAGGTCAATAAAGTCACTGGAGCTGTAAGGATATGTGTAAGGATGCATCACAACTGAAGACAAGATGTGTTGAGTAGTGCTGCTTGTCGGCATCAAGATATGATGCACTAATAGTGAAATGGTGTCTACCTTGTTGGGCAGGACAAAGTCAGGCTTACCGCAATGGAGCATGGGCTGGATGCAGAACTGAGTTCTGCGAGCTTCTAAAAGTTATTTGTGTCCTGGTGAGGTGACATACAAAGTCCATGTGTTGTCCTGCGAAGTGGGGGCGTTGAGGAGCCATCAACAGGAGCTGCGATGCAAGGTCTGTTTTAGAAATTCTTGCTCTGAGCCAAAGTCAATGGAGCTGTCAATGGGAGCTTGTGATGTGAGCTTTGGTGGTGAGGTCAATAAAGCTGCTGGAGCTGCAAGGATATGCGTAAAGATGCATTGCAACTGAAGACAAGATGTGTTGAGTAGTGCTGCTTGTCGGCATTGAGATTTGATGTGCTAAATTGGTGCAGGTGAAGCTAGCAAACAGAAGTTGCAGTGTGAAGCCATGCATTGAGATGAGCTGAGATGTGATGAGCGAGGCTAGTTTTCACCACTGAGATGTGTTGCGCTGGGTCGGTGTTTGGAAAGTTGCCAAAAAGAGGCTGCAATGTGCGGTCCTGTGTCAAGATGCATCAAGTTGAGCCTGTTGTGTCCCTGTAGCTCAGAACAGGAGGTCAGCTAAATGACCCTTGGAGACACACTGGAGTTTCTGGGTCTAAATATACAGGCTAGTCTTAGCAGGGCAGTCCACGACAGCAGAAGAGTCATTGTGCAGCAGAGCAGACATTGGGCAACAGAGCAGTCCTTGGTAAGCAGAGCAGACTTTACACAGCTGGGCAGTTATTCTTTTGTTGTGTCCACATGTAAAGAAGCGATCTGAAGAGGTTGTTCTGAGGGTCCACTCTGAAGTATGAGAAACTTCCAGAGTCCTCCTCCTACAGAGGCACCTGAAATTTCCTTCATCCCTGTCCTGACCCCAGATTGACCCAATAGACTAGTGAAATATTTTGTGAGTATGCTGCAGTAGTCCCCTTGAAGTGCAAGTGTGGTAGAGGACAGCTCCCCCTCTCAATCTGCCAGTGGTGGCCCATCCCATCAACACCCAGGCCCTCTACGATGATGCTGTCTGGGGGGATTAAACAAAGGGCACTTGCCCCCTACATCAAGTTATTTGACCCAGGAACAGGCTGCAGGCACCAAATGATTAGTATAAGAAAATTCCAACTTTCTAAAATTGGCATTTTCTGAATGGGTGACTTAAATTTAGACTTTATCATTAAAGAGGGTTTTAAATTACCAAACGATTTTCCTACCTGCATCCAATCGAACAATATTAATTATTAAATGTATTAAGGTAACCAAATGGTATCCTATGCGAGAGGTAGGTCTTGCAGTAAGATTTTCAGTACTGGGGCATTTAAAACTTAGGGAAGACAACCCTAAGGCAGACAGGTCCAATATATATATATATATATATATATATATATATATATATATAAAATATAAATGTGCGGAGATCACTTCCACCCTGATGGAGAAATGTTCACAAAAAAATGGAGGAGGTGAAGGACTCTGTCCATGGGTTTCTGAAATAGTGTTTTGTAGTACGCGAGTAGTACTGTAGTACTACTGTATGTGGTACACAACACAGTTTGTGAACAAGCCTCACTGAGTCACAAAAATAAATAGGCATGTCTATATTTACTCATGTGTATATTTATTACTCTACCGAGGTGTAACGCTACACCTTTTTGCTATTGACCATTTTTGAGTGCAGATTTAAATCTGTTTGTAGACTTGCGAGTTTCCACTTACTCAAATTAGTGGGTGGAGTCCGTGTTTAGGTAGCCAGGGCCCATCACTTTGCTTAGAGGCTCCAGTTAGTGCTACAGATTGTTACTGTACCAAATACCAAAGTCTTGATTTCAGCTTGTTCCTCTATACCCTCCCTACCCCTTTTTCCCAGTCTTGCAACCTCTTTCTCACTCTTACTTTCTTTGTTTGGCACTGTTTTTATGTCTTTCTCTCCCTCTGTGCTTCACCCATTTGTGTTTTTCTCTCTCTTCTTCTGGCTTTAAGTCAGATAAAAAATAAGTGACAGTCCCCAAAAATGAGTGCTGGTGGGCCCAACCTTCAACTACCGGCTCCATGTTAGAACTAGATGACTATGCCAATGACAACATCGTTTTCAACTAAAAAACACAGAAATTTGCCTTTAATAGCAGAGCAAACTATACATTGTGCCCCTGCCATTCGCTGCTTATGAACTCACATATTAAATCACTCATTGTAGGATGCTGGCTCTGTTTATACTATTCCAAAGCAATATATAGTGTACGCAAGCTCCAGTGGATCCCCAGAGTCTTTACAGAGACTAAAGTAGATAATACTAATGCTCTCTTTTGTGGCAGTGTGACTGAATGTTTAGGCTTATTGAAGGGTAGTGCTAAGCATTTGTTGTGCACACACAGTCAAGAAATGAGGCACACACTCAATGACTACCTCCAGTCCAATGTTTTATGTATCTAAAATATGCTTTGTTACTTTATTTCTAGAACCAAAAGGATCTTTGTTGCAGGTAAGTACAGTTTCAAGAATGTATCACTTTTAAATATCAAATGTACTTTGTTTGTAATTCGCAGTTAAAACAGTTTTCAGGTAAGCAATACTTTTCAATAATTTTCAATATCAAAAGAAGACAGGCCAATTTCAATTGAAAGCAATGCAGTCCTGAGGGGGAAAGTACATACACAGGTATCTTCAGTGGTTCCGGTCGGAGTCAGGGGGTCCTCTGGATTCAGGCTGCAGGCGTTGTCATGGTGGCCAGGAGGGTAGACTTGAGGTCGGAATCACCTGGGGACTCTCTCTGGTCAGGTGGGCTGCCTGGTCTCGGGCCATGGGCATCGGGTGAACAGTGGACAGAACTTGCGGATCCAGAGTGCTCTGGAGTCCTTGTTGGAGGATACTTTGTGGACAGGCCCACTGTCCTCAGGAGTTCTTGGTCCTTAGGTAGGCAGGCAGTCCTCTGGGTGTTTGTAGAGGTTGCTGGCGCTGGAGGATGAATTGTCTTTTTGTAGCAGGAGTCTTGAAGCTGTAGACAGGCTGGTAGGGCTGGGGTCAAGTCAGTTGTCATCTGCAGTCTTCTCTGCTTGTGCAGCTCTATAGTCCTTGTTCTTCTTTAAGGTTGCCAGGAATCTCAAGAACAAAGTTCAGGATTGCTCCTAAATACTAGATTTATGGGCTTTACTAGTGTCAGAGGACAGTAGTCAATGGCTACTGAACCGGAGGGTGGCAACAACCTTCCTGTGCCCACTCTCTTTGGGGAGGGGACACATCCCTAACCCTATGAGCTATCTCCCTCCAAAACAAATGGAGGAATCTGCCACGAGGGGTGCACCTAGGCTCTGGGCACCCCAGGGGTGGTCCCAGCTGGGGTGGATACTCCTCTTAGTGTGTAATAATTTTCCCACCCGACCTGCCACTAAAAGTGGAGCTTGGTCCAGGGGTGCAGGCATCTCCACTAGCTAGAGTGCCCGAGACAGCAGAACAAAAGGCAGGAGCCTTTGAGGCTCATCGCCAAGTGTTGCTGTTTCTGCAGGGGGAAGTGTAAAGCACCTCCACCCAGAGCATGCTTTGTCCCTGATCCCTGAGAGCACAAAGGCCCTCACCCCATGGTGTCAGAAACTTGTCTGGTGGTGGCAGGCTTGCATAAACCGCTCAGCCACACACTAGAGAGTTAGGGACATTTCAGGGGGTATCTCTAAGATTCCCTCTGTGTGCATTTTACAACAAATCCAACAATAGCATCAGTGTGTTTTTTTTTGGTACCAAACTTTCTAGTCTTCAGTAAAGCCACCATGGAGCTGTGGAGTTCGTAATGGTGAACTACCAGTCCATGTACCCAATATGACTACACTGCACTTACAGGGTCGAAGAATGGACTTAGACTCTGTATGGGCATATTACTCGTGCAACTATGACCACACCTGTGGTGTAGGGTACCCTGCCTTAGGGCTGTAAGGCCTGCTAGAAGGGTGTCTTACCAATACCACAGGCAGTGTTTTGTAGACATGACACCTGGGGAGGGATGCCATGTCGACTTTACCTTTTCCTACCCACCAACACACACAATCTGCAGTGGCAGTGTGCATATGTTTGGTGAGGGGTCCCTTAGGTTGGCATAATACAAGCTGCAGCCCTTAAGGACTCTTCCTGGTCACAGAGCCCTTGGTGTACTTGAACCTTTTACAAGGCACCTAGCTGTGTGCCAGCGGTGTGCCAATTGTGGGAGCAATGATAGAACTTAGGGAAAGAACACAGGTGCCGGGCCTGGTTATCAGGATCCCAGCACATACGCATCAGATATCAGACAAAAAGTGTGTGGGGGTGACCGTGCCAAAAGGTGCACTTTTCTACACTCATGACATGTTTTATCACATTATTTATGACATCGCTGACAGTATTTATGACATCAATGATGACAGTTCTACTAACTGTGACTGGTGATTTTCTTTGATGGTTTGTGCTTCCAACTTGTCATAGTCAGCCAACCCCATGCTGCACATAGCCTTTGCCTGCTGCCAGCCCCTGTAGAGATCAACTTCCAGCAGGCTCTTAACCCAATACCCCACACGACCTTTGCAGTGTGCAGCGTAGTGTTGGCCTTCGGTCCCTGGGGACCCCATCTCCTGGGGCAAAGCATATATATTTAGGCGAGGGGTGTTCAGTCTCCCCCTATCCTTTATTGGCTCCAGGGACCTCATCCCTGGGGCCAGCCCCCCAAAAAAAGGGAGGGTGGTGTTTGGCCCCCTCCCAAAGCCTTTAAAGTCCCCAGGATCCTATCTCCAGGGTCTAATGCAATTAAACAGGGGAGGAGGCCACACCTGAGCCAAAACATAGGGGGATTTGGAGTGCAGTCTCCCTTACGAAGCCCTAATAGGCCTCAGGATTCCATCCCCATGCACCAAAGGTAATAGAAAATGGGAGGGGGCCATGCAGCTCCCCTCCCTGAGCCCCCTCAAGCTCTGGAGACCCAATCCTCTGGGGCCAACCATTTTTTTATGCTGCTTCATCCAGACAGGAGCAATATGTGTTCAGCTTCCCTGCCCACATCAGTGCAGGCAGGGAAACAGAATACAAGTGCACTCCCAGTCGGCAGACTCAGGGCCCCATAAACAAAGGGACACTTCAAATTATGTGTGCGGAGCCTCTGCATAGGGAAGAATCTCTGCACTTTGGGCTAATCTCCACATGGTGCACTGCATTTACAACAACACATTAGAAATATTCATATTTGGTGTAATTCCACCATAGCCTACTAGCTGGTGAGCACTACCATATCATCTATATTTTGATGCTACCTGGCCTTGACAGTTTTTTTTACAATGCAATATCTAATAACTAATTTCCTGAACTGCAATTAAATAAGATTGGTCTAGTGTGTCAATCAAGTTGTTCAAAGCTCTTTCTATGTTTTCAGATCATTTTGAAGATTTTCTTCCAATCTTTTCCATTCTGATTTCTTCTGCCACTCATTAACATCTTTGATTCAATCCACCTGCTTGGGGGCCCTAGGGCTCCACCATATTAAAACTATGGCCCTTATTATAACCCTGGCAGTCAGTGATAACAGGCCGGAGGAAAAAAAAAAAAAAGGAATTATGAACACGGTCGAAACCGCTCAGACAGACAGCCACTTTAGCACACCAACCGCCACGGCGGTATCAACAAGCACCACGGCAGTAACCGCCAACAATGTACCGCCCACTGTATTATGACAGGCCTATCCGCCACCTTTTCCGGGGTGGTACCAACAACATCAAAAGCACAGTGGAAACAGAACTCTGGAGTCAAAGGACTCACCTCTGGAGCCTCAGGGAACAACCACGATGCCATGGAGCCTCGTTGCACATATTTCCCATACTCGTCTCCTTTTCCTGCATTATGAACATCAACGCCCGCAAAGACGACCATGGTGAGTACTGCCACTAGCACACAAGGGAGTGAGGAGGAAAAAGAGAGTGACACACACACGCAACACCCCCACCCCAAACACCATACACACAACCAGATGCAGTAACATTGCATATACATCCAGTACCCCTCAGGAATAATGCAAGGACAAAAATATTTGAAGAAAGTGAGCGTAATACGATAAAATAAAATGAATAAGTGCATCAAAATACAAACGTATATACATATTTACAAATGGAGAGACACTGCCCAGTCCTCAATGTCTGTGGGCCACATGGGCACATCACATAGGCCAAGTGTCACGGGGTCCTTTCTTCGGGATCTGCACAAAAGGTCCACCTCCCAGTGTCACCAACTCAGAAAGCTATTATAGCACAGAGTTATGGAGAAGCCAGTCGGGGGAAGAGAATTTAGGGAAGGGAACAGCAGGGAGAGAGATCTGAAAAGGAAAGGTTAGAACAATATGCATTTTCTCATTCATAGAAAAACTGAAATCGATTATAGACTCTTGACTAAATGGGTCTCCGAGATATCAGGTGGAGACCTCTTCTAAAATGGGGGCGAAGCCCCTCGTGAAAACACAACCTCAGATTCAAGAGATGGCAAGAATGTTGAACTATGATTTTACACAGAATATCAATCCTGTAACATTTATGTACTCACATAATAAACCTTTGATCATGACTTAGAAAATCTCAAAGACTTACATGTTTTTTCATATTTTAAGTTATTCAAAGATCAATGAAAACTTTGATTAGTTTTATCTCCAAAATACTTTCACATTCATAATAACAACTGATGAAAAGGTTATACTATCAAACCTAAAGCGCCTTACTTAATAACACCAGGAAGCGCTTTATATCTGGGAAATGAAACACCTTGAATTACTTGTGCACATAACACGTTTTCTCTGTGAACTAAAACGCTTTGAATTACTAAGCCAAAAGAGTGTTTTACATCTGCTAACAGAAAGCACCATGAATTACATGTGCACTAAGCGTGTTATCTCTGTGAACTGAAACGCTTTGAATCACTGAGCCAAAAAAGCGCTTTACACCTGTGAACGGAACCACCAGGAATTACATGTGCACTAAGCGCGTTATCTCTGTAAACTGAATCGCTTTGAATCACTGAGCCAAAAGAGAGCTTTACACCTGTGAACGGAAACACCATGAATTACATGTGCACTAAGCGCGTTATCTCTGTGAACTGAATCGCTTTGAATCACTGAGCCAAAAGAGTGGTTTACATCTGTGAACGGAAGCACCATGAATTACATATGCACTAAGCGCGTTATCTCTGTGAACTGAATCGCTTTGAATCACTGAGCCAAAAGAACGCTTTACACCTGTGAATGGAAACACCATGAATTACATGTGTATTATGAGCGTTATCTCTGTGAACTGAATCGCTTTGAATCATTGAGCCAAAATAGCGCTTTACATCTGTGAACGGAAACACCATGAATTACATGTGCACTAAGCGCATTACCTCTTGGAAGTATTAACTTCCTCCAAACTTGGATTCAGCAAGGCCTTACCGCTACGAGTACAACCTACTCGTTTTTGGATGCACCATGGACTCTGGTTAGACGATACTCTGCCATTCAGAAACTCTGGACTTTTCCAGAGAAACCTCTACGAAGTCTGGCTGCATCGAAGTCTTCAAAATAGTGATCAACGTGCTTGGGTGTGGCTGGGCTTTATAGGCCTGCCACACCGCAAGATGGCCGCTGCCTCTAAAAACATGGGAAATGTAGTCCTCTCATAGGAGAACACTGATAAGTACATCTTGACCACCAATGCCCTGAACCTGCAGCTACGTGAGCTTTACCACAGGGCAGACAACGCTGATGGCCATTCTTGGAACAAGCGGGGATGCCCAGTGGTGCGCATAAAGTGCTGCAGAGTTGCGCAGCCACATTTTGGGCGAGACCTGGACCGCACCTGGCCTTATTCCTGACACCAAGGCCCCACCTCACTCCTGCAACAACACAGAGAGAACACTTCAGGGGTATCAGGTCCAAAATACACAGGCACCTCAGGGGCACAGGGAATTGCGGACACCTCAGCTAGAAGATGGTACAACGCCACTGGTCCTGGAACGGGCTACATGCCTTGTGCAATGTCCTGGGGAGTGCAAGGCCACAGTCCCTCAAGTGGGTGGTTTGCCCTCTGCTTGGCCATGGGAAGTGCAAGGCCATAGTCTCTCTAGTGGGTGGTTTGCACACTGTTTGGTCCTGGGGAGTGCAAGGCCACAGTCTCTCAAGTGGGTGGTTTGCCCACTGCTTGGTCCTGGGGAGTGCAAGGCCACAGTCTCTCAAGTGGGTGGTTTGCCCACTGCTTGGTCCTGGGAAGTGCAAGGCCACAGTCTCTCAAGTGGATGGTTTGCCCACAGCTTGGTCCTGGGGAGTGCAAGGCCACCGTCTCTCTAGTGGGTGGCTTCTTCCACTGGTTCTGGAGGAGGCATTGTGCCCAGTGTGATTCTTCATGGGAAGTGTGGGGTGAGTGGATGGCTCCTTCAACAGGTTCTGGAGGAGGCATTGTGCCCTGTGTGCTTCATCCTGGGAAGAATGGGGTGAGTGGATGGGTTCTTCCACTGGTTCTGGAGGTGGCATTGTGCCCAGTTAGCTTCATCCTGGCTCCTTCCACTGGTTCCGGAGGGGGCATTGTACCCAGTGTGCTTCATCCTGGGCAGAAAGGGGTGAGTGTATTGCTTCTTCCAATGGTTCTGGAGGGGGCATTTTGCCCTGTGATGCAGATCTTGGGGAGTACAAGGTCACATTCTCTTACCTGGGTGTCATACCTACAGGATTTGCAGGGTGCAGGACGCACTACATGGAGGCAGGACTACACACTGGCCGCCGGCTGTGACAGATGCTCAGTGGTGACAGTGGCGGGTCGGGGCGGGCAGTGTTGGAGGTAGGCTCCAGCCCATCCCCTTCAGCCTCGGACGGCTGCCCACTGGGGCTGCTGCTGCTGGCAGTGGTGCTGGTGCTGGTGTCAGTGCTGGCAGTGGTGGGGGGAGGCTCCAGCTCATCCCCTGCAGCCTCGGACGGCTGCCTACTGGGGCTGCTGGTGCTGGCAGTGATGCTGGTGGCTGTGCTGGCAGTCGTGGGGGGAGGCTCCAGCCCATCCCCTGCAGCCTCGGACAGCTGCCCACTGGGGCTGCTGCTACTGGCAGTTGTGCTGGTGGTGGTGCTGGCAGTGGTGGGGAGAGGCTCCAGCCCATCCCCTGCAGCCTCGGATGGCAGCCCACTGCAGCTGCTGCTCCTGGCAGTGGTGCTGGTGACGGTGCTGGCAGCGGTGGGGGGAGGCTCCAGCCCCTCCCCTGCACCCTCGGATGGCTGAACCACCATGGTTGGTGGTGGGGACTCTGCCTGAGTCCCAGCACCAGGCCTCCTGTCCTTCCTGCCTGCATGTGCAGACCCCTTGCCCTTCCCTTTCACAGCTGGTGGTGCCTCCTTGCACTTCCCTTTTGCAGCTGGTGGTGCCTCCTTGCCCTTCCCTTTCACAGCTGGTGGTGCCTCCTTGCCATTCTGTTTCGCAGCTGGTGGTGCCTCCTTGCCCTTCCCTTTCGCAGCTGGTGGTGCCTCCATGCCCTTCCCTTTCACAGCTGGTGGTGCCTCCTTGCCCTTCCGTTTCACAGCTGGTGGTTCCTCCTTGCCCTTCCCTTCGCAGCTGGTGGTGCCTACTTGCCCTTCCATGATGCACCTGGTGCAGGCACACTTTCAGTGCTGCTGGCTGGTTCCCGAATCCTGACCCACCTGCAGTAGCTGTTGACACTACTGCGGCCATGAACTGGGTGGGTGAGGTGCTCGCCTGGGTTCTGACCACCCTGGCCTGACGTGAAGGACGCGGAGAGGGGTAGGGAAGAGGTCAACGGTGGAGAGGAAAACCTTCTTAGGGACATTGGGGCGCGGGAAGAGAATGAAGGTTTGGGAGTGGAGGAAGAGGAAGTGGTTGTAGGAGGTGTCTGCTGTATTTGGGTGCGGGTGCATGGGCTGGATGCTGTTGTGAGGTGGATGGCTGTTGTGTGTCTTAGTGCTTGCGTTTGTGTACTTTGTGAGGACGGGACACAGACACAGTTGGAGAGGACACTAGGGACGTGTGCATGGATGTGGGGGTGGTGACTGCCAGTGAGGGGTGTGTAGTGATGGACGTGCTGGTGATGGAGGTAGTGGATTAGGATGTAGTGCATGCATGTGTGATTGTAGACGCTACTGGAAGGGAGCAGAGGACAAGGAGGAGGGGGACACAGTGGAGCCAGTGGATGTTGGTATGTCTGCTTCTGGATGGTGTTTGTGTGAGTGCCTGTGGGATGATGTGTGGTGCTTGTGTTTGCCTGAGCCACTCCTGTGTGTTGTCCGGGTGTATGCTGGTCTGCCTGTGTGCTTGGAATAGGTTGGGGTTGAGGGGAATGGGACTGGGTAGAGGAAGTTGGAGTGGGGAGGCTAGAAACAGGGACAATGGCTGCCAGCAGAGAGGAGGCCAGTGCATGGATTGAGCTCAGTTGGTCTGCCATGCCCTCCAGGAATGCAGTTGTTTGTTGCAAATGGGCTGCCAGCCCCTGGATGACGTTCACAATGGTTGACTGCCCAATAGAGATGGATCGCAGGAGGTCAATAGCCTCCTCACTAAGGGCCGCCTGGGCTAACTGGGGCAGGGCCTGAGGTGCCTGGGGCAAAGGAGATGCCCACCCTCCTGGGTGAGCTGGCACGGGAAACACGCTGAGGGGCTGCTGGGAGGGCGCTGCTGGTACGGGGGTAGCGGCTGTACCTGTTGTTGCGGTAGCCACAGAGGTGTCCGCCACCACCAGGGAGCTTCCATCAGAGGAGGTGTCACTGTCAGAACTGTCCCCTACTGTCTCAGCCATGTTGCTCCCCTCGCCCTCATTCCCACTGGTGCCCTCACCATCAGTGGATTCGGCCTCCTGGGCAATGTGGGATGCAGCTCCCTCCGTCACTAGTGCCTCACCTCCCCTGCCAGATGATGGTAATGCACAGAAGGACAAGCTGACAAAACAAAAAGGGGGGGGGGAAGAGACAAAGGATACACTTGCTGAATGGCTGCTTCAACACCACCGTTGGTGTACGACACACATACACACAGGGGACAGCCCTACCTATTAGGCAATGTACTACCAGTCACAATGCTAGTCACCAGGCCATCGACAGTAATACCTAATGCCAATAACAGCATATCTGAGACCCACAGACCCCTGCCCAGTAGTGGATGCCTACTAACTTTGTTGGAGGTGGTTCTAATCATACCCTGCCCAACATGGGACCCACCCTGCAATGTCTGGCCTGGCCTAGGGGCACCCACAGGCCCACATCCCCCACCCGGAGACCACCCCACCACCCGTAAGTAGTATATTGGGGAACTGTACTAACCCCCTTGAGGCTGCTGTGATGCCCTCAAGTGCCCATCCAGCTCCGGATAGGCCACTGCCAGTATGCGGGCCATCAGGGGGTGGGTAAGGGTTCAATGGGCACCCCTTCCTCGTTGGGAGGCCATCCCCAGCTGGGCCTCAGCCATCTTCCTTGCCCTGCGTCTCAGGTCTTTCCACCGGTTTTGACAGTGGGTGCTCCGCCATCCAGACCCCCAGGGTCCGCACGTCCTTGGCGATGGCAAGCCATAAACCCTTTTTCTGATGGGTGCTGACCTGCAGAAAAATCCACATAGAAAAAGGTATCAGTCAGACCTTCCAGCCTGTTACACTCATGTCCCACCATAGCCCTCCCATCCCCTTATGCACAGACATTCCCCACCATACATGCAGCACACTGCCCAGGACCCTTCCACCAACCCCCCCTTACACAAGACTTTCACACACAGCACTCCATGCATTCATGCCCCATGCATTGTTCTCATAGTGTACTCACCTGTTGGTCTGGAAGCCCATACAACGTTCGGTACTGGGGTAGGACCCCATCCACCAGTCTCTCCAACTCCGCAGCGGTGAAGGCAGGGGCCCTTTCCCCAGTGAAACAAGCCATGTTTTTTTCCAGACACAGGTCACAGCAGCACTTGCAGTGCAGTTCCTCTCCTGTTGAAGGTCAGGTACCAAGTGAATGAACAGATAGAAAATGGTGGTCACGTCCGCGGCAGTGCGTACCGTCACCGCCGGCATACATCACCATTGGCCACTGTAACCCATAGGGCTCAATGTGATCCAATGAGGATTTGCATGTCAGTTTTTGACCGCCTTCCGCAACGGCGCACGTCAGCGGAATTACCTAATTTTCACATGTCCCTCCATACAGGACAGGTGGATGCCATTTCGGGGGAGGGGGGCAGGCCATAGCACCTAACTGCATCACAGTACACATAGGCACCATTTGGGCCTATACAACAATATTGTGATACAGTCACAACATACAACGCAGTGTAGTGTTTGGAAATATGGAATACAGACCAGCTACTCATTGTTTGGCCCCTAGATTGCAACTGCTGTGAATGAATAGGAGATGGAGACATCCCCCGAGTACAGGCCCTTGGTGGACTTGGCAGCAATGGAGGACAGGTACATTATCCTCACCTATAGGCTGGACAGGGCCACAATCACAAGCTGTGTGCCCAATTGGAACCTGACCTGATATCTGCTATCCGTCAGTCGACTGGGATCCCCCCTCTTGTGCAAGTCCTATCTGTGCTCCATTTCCTGGCAAGTGGCTCCTTCCAAGTGACAGTGTGCTTGGCAGCAGGAATGTCTCAGCCAATGTTCTCAATATTGCTGACCAGATTATTGTCTTCCCTGATTAAACACATGCGTAGCTACATCGTTTTCCCCCACGTTGAGGATTTGTTAACAGTGAAAGCTGACCTCTAAGCGATGGGACATATCCCCAACATTATTGGGGTGATTGATGGTACACATATTGCATTTGTCCCCCCCTCCCCGGAGAAATGAACCGGTGTTCAGAAATCGAAAGAGCTTTCACTCCATGAATGTGCAGATAGTGTGCCTGGTGGACCAATACATCTCCCATGTCAACGCAAAGTATCCTGGGTTTGTGCATGATGCTTTATCCTGAGGAATAGCAGCATCCAATATGTGATGGCTCAACTCCAGAGGCACTGGGTGTGGCTAATAGGTAAGCCCTCATTCCCAACCAGTAGGTGTTGGAGTGTGGGTATGGTGTGGGCCCTAAGGTGTGTGTCTAACAGTTGTCCCTCAATATTTGCAGGTGACTCTGGTTATCCCAACCTCTCATGGCTACTGACCCCTGTGAGGAATCCCAGGACAAGGGCAGAGTAACGTTACAATTAGACACATGGGCGAACAAGAAGAATAATAGAAAGGACAATCGGCCTCCTGAAGGCCAGGTTTTGTTGCCTCCATCCAACAGGTGGATCCCCAGTGGATCCCTGTACTACTCACCCCAGAAGGAATGCCAGATCATCGTGGCATTCTGTATGTTGCACAACCTTGCCTTACATCGCCAGGTGCCTTTTCTGCAGGAGGATGAGGCTGGAGATGGCGTGTGTCAGCAGTGGACCCTGTGGACAGTGAAGATGAGGAGGCAGAGGATGAGGATGAAGACAACAGAAGTGCTATTATAAGACAGTACTTCCAATGACACACAGGTAAGACACTGTAATTACACTTTACACTGACAGTTTTGTATTTGACATTGTCACTAGCAGGCTGATTTTCCAACTTCTATGGCCACTTACAGTACCCTTTGGCATCTATTTTCTTAGATATTTGTGTCCCACCATCCTTTGTTGACTGCAGCCAACTAAATGTCATTCCTATATATACAATACTGTACAATTATATTGCAGTGTTTAAAGCTTGTTAAACTAATACATGGTTAAATGATTTGACAGACTCCATATTTGTATTTATTCAAATGGTGTTTATTTAAGTGTGAATGATTAGAGGGGGATGTGCAATGGGCTGGGGTGATGATGGAGGAAAGTCCAGGATACAGTCCAGTCTATTTGTATCACAGGTGCATTGTCCAAGAGGGCATAGGAAGGGGTGCAATGGCAGTTCAAGGTGGACAGGGTGACAAAGTATATCACAAGGGTGACATTCAGGAGTCTTATTTCCTGGCGGGGTCTTGGCAATGTTCTCTGGCTTCTGCCTGGATCGCAAGGACCATTTGGGAGGTGGTTCTCCTTCTGTAGGGGGTGGGGTGCTGGTGGCCTGTTATTCCTGCGGCGGGGCCTCCTTTCCACTAGCGGCAGCGGAGGTGGAAGGCTGTTCATCAGTTTGACTAGTGTCAGTGGCCCGGTGGTGTGCCACTGCCTCCCTCATGGTGTTGGCCATGTCTGCCAGCACCCCTGCAATGGTGGCCAGGATGGTGTTAATGGACTTCAAGTCCTCCCTGAGCCCCAGGTACTGTCCTTCCTTCAGCTGCTGGGTCTCCTGCAACTTGTCCAGTATCTGGCCCATCTTCTCCTGGGAATGGAGGTATGCTCCCAGGATGTTGGTGTTTGCCTCCTGGAGAGTCAGTTCCCTGGGCCTGCCCTCCCCCTGTCGCACAGCAGTCCTCCCAGATTCCCTGTTGTACTGTGCCTCTGTCCCCTGAACCGTGTGCCCACTGCCACTGACCCCAGGTACCTGATCGTCCTGTGTTTGTGGGGTGGCTTGGGGTCCCTGCAGTAGTGGACACACTGCTGATTGAAGTGTCCTGGGGACAGAGGTATGGGCCCGATGGGTGGGTACTGTGCTGGTGTTTCCTGAGGGGGAGGCTGTGTGGTGGTGTCGGACTGTGCCTGGGTTACCTACTGTCCGAGGATCCCTGATGGGCCAGGTTGGTCATCCAGCTCCAGGCATCCAGAGCTGCTGTCATCACTGTGGGCCTCTTCTGGGGGTGGACTGGAAGTTGCTGGCACCTCCTCTCCGGTGACATTGGGTGGGGGACCTGTGGTAATGTAAATGCTGTGTTATTGTTTCTGTGTGTGTCATCTTGTGCATGGGTGTGTTACCCTGTATGGTTGTTATTGCCCTGGCAGCTTTGCCTTGTGTGAGTAGTGATTTTGTGGGCTAGGTGATTCTCTCTAATGTGCATGCTTTAGTGATGGGTGTCCATGCAGGTCTGTGAGGGTTGTCCATGCATTGGTGTTGCATGAAGGGCTTGGTATTGTGATGAGTGGGTTGTGATGGTGGGGTATGTGGGAGGTGGTGAAGTGATTGGAGTGAGGGTAAGGGTGGGGGTTTGTGATGGCATGCAGTTGGGGGGGTGATTGTAATAGAGATTTGACTTATCAGAGTCCAGTCCTCCTCCTGCTCCTGCCAGGCCCTAAGGATGCATGATTGCCAATACTTGCTCCTCCCATGTTGTTAGTTGTGGGGGAAGAGGTGGGGGTCCACCGCCAGTCCTCTATAGAGCTACCTGGAGTCTTGCTGCTGTGGAACGTACCTTCCCCTGTAGGTTGTTCCACCTCCTCCAGATGTTATCCCTTGTTCTGTAGTGCTGTCCCACGACGTTGACCCTGTCCACAATTCTCCGCCATAGCTCGATCTTCCTTGTAATGGACTTCTGCTGCACCTGTGATCCGAATAGCTGTGGTTCTACCCAGATGATTTCTCCCACCATGAACCTTAGCTCCTCCTCAGAGAACATGGGGTGTTGTTGTGGTGCCATGGGTGTATTGTGAGTGGTGTGGGTGAGGGTGTGTGGGGTGCGTGGGTGGTGTATTGGTGGTGAGTGTCTGTGGTCTTGTCTGTGGTTTTGCTATCTCTCTTGTCGCACTTGTTTGTAATGGTAAAGGGTTGTGGGTAATGTGTGTCTGTGTTTCATAGTGGTGTGTGGGTGTGGTGTGTGTATGTGTCTCAGGTGTGTGTAGTTTAAATTGTCCAATGTGTTGTTGTTATGTATGTGTGTGCATTTTGAGTGCGGCGATATGTACCGCCAATGGTTTAGCGCCATTGAATGTTCGCTGCGGTGATTCGTGGGTCATAATGCTGTGGGCGTAGTTCTGTTGGTGTAAAGGTGTGGGTTTTGGTACTGCCAGTTTATCACTGACCTTTGGGCTGGCAGACTTGTTTGTGTGGCTGTATAGTGCTGGATTGCTATGTGGGGGTCATAATATGGGTGGCAGTAATCCGCTGCAGCAGCGGTATGTTGGCGGCAGTCAGCAAGGCAGTAAGTGGGATTTACCGCCAATGTCATAATGAGGGCCTAAATATCTTTTAGCCAACAAGAGCATAATATGTAGAAATTTCTTCTTCATTTTGTTCTTCATACAAACTGCCTCATTCCCCAACAAGCATATGTTTGGACATCAATCTTGATGTGTGTGTGTAGTGCATACCTGTCTAACACATACTGCAATAATCATCCATTATGATGCAATCCCATACCAAGTTTAAAAAGTAGCCCCTGGATATTTACATTGAGGACAGTCAACACTTTACCCAAGATCAAATTTGTGCATCATTGCTAAGGTAATATAAGTTATATGAACAATGTCAAAGTTTATAAGCCTAAACGCAGTATTACTTGCCCTCTGACCGCATTGCGTTCACCAATTGGAACCACAACCTAGTTTTCATTTCTCTTGTGCTCTTAGCAATTGTTGAGAGGTGTCTTCTCTGATGGCTGTGTATAGTCTAGTTATTAATATTCCTCTGCCTTGGTCTGCCATCACCAGCAGCTCTAATGAAAATGGCAAATAGTGCTGGCATAAGATAGAAGGTAGATGAAATAAGACAGGTGAAGCCTTGCAGGCCCTAATATTTTCAGATAGGACGATGGACTGAGCCTCATGTATATGGAGTACAGTTGTAGTTCTTTAGCTGGAACAAAAACTGTAATCCAGTTGGGTCCTCAACATGAGTTCTTTCCCTTTTTCTTCCCAGTTGCTTCAAGCTAGTTCTGGCATCTGAGAGTCACCTGCAAAGAAATATGATAACTAAGAATGTGCTTTACCACCTTTGGCCTCATTGAGCTGTCTTTCTGCTTCGGTTGACACATTACAGCATTGCTCCAGTCCTAGTAGTAGACCGATCTTGGAGAAACTATAATGATGGATTCTACAGATCTCCCCAACAAATTAACCTGCAAACTCAAGAGAGTAAAAAAACCTTCTCTCGCTCTTTAGCATCAGTGTGAAAACCAGTCATGAGAATTTATGTAAATCTCTCTCCATTTCCTAAGGTTCTCGAGAAAAGGCAGATATGAAAACATTGTGGGGCTTAATCACAAAGGTATATCACATGCACATTTGCTAAAGTGAACATACTCTTACACTTTTGAGAAACTTTATTTTTTTGGGGCTATTCGCCATTTACAGGTGTAAAGTTAATCAAAGGTGTAAACTTACATGCCCTCATCCCCTGAAAATATGGGGTGGGGACCATAAAAACATCAAATATGATTATACAGTTACTACTAATAGTAATTTTTCTGACAGTGTTACTTGGTAATGACCTCTGCAATCGAGGCAGAGATCTCCCCATGGTAAAGTATGGACAAAATTATAAATGTTTATTGAAGTGTTTACTTTATATATTAATGTTGGCTAATGTTGTATAATTATTTTGAATGTAGAAGGATATAAAAGAATTTGCAGCAATAACTTAATTTTAAATTAAAAATGTAATAATTTTGAATATTTTCAATACAAATAAAAATATTTACTCACATTTAAATGAAAATCTCCCACACAAAGTAAAAATAAAATATGTTCTACTATGTGCTAAAATTATTAACATTAATGTATAAAATTAATTGGAAATATTTTCTTTATTTTTATTAAACATTCTTTTTACATTAGTTTTCTAAGGTGAATAAAACATCTTAAAATGAAATAGTCATTATTTTTATTTACAAACTGTTGAATTAAAACACATTACATTTATAAAATGTATCTACATTGTTAAATACCTTAAAATATTTATTTATTTTAACAGTAGTTCTTATGGGGTTTTAGTTTAGATCCCTACTTCCAATATTATCTGTTGGAGGATATTCCAGTACCAGTGGTTGCCCATGTGTGGTTCTGGATTTATTCCAGCTCTGAGCTACATCTCTGACAGTTTTGGGGCATTTCTGGCTGTAGTAACTATAGAATGACAGTTTGTGATCTTCCTCTTTTGTGAGTGATTGTTTGTACAACCTTAAACTATTCTCTAACCCGCAGGTAAGCCCTTTCTACACTCCCCTTTAGTAAAAAGTAGTTTCCATTTTCCAGTCACTCTTCTCTTTGTCTCCCCCACATTTCCTACTAAAACCGTATACTGTGTGGTAGGACATCTCCGCAGTCAGGAAGGAAATCTCCCCTCATGAAAGATAGGAGTCTCTGCACATAGGTATGTGAATAGCAGTTTGAAGTGCATTAGTAGTTTGTTTGTAGTACTACTAAGCACACTATAAGATGTAGTTTATGATAAGGCCCCTTTGCCTTATCCATAAGGCGCGCAAAGCAGCATACCAGCATGTAGATCAGAGTTGCTCTCCCACATCACCCTATCAGATGCGTAGAATCTGCTTTCCTGCCAAAACCACCTCCTGTATCCAATGCTTCCGTGTTTCAATGCTCTCCAGTCTGCAGAACATGGTACCATTACAAGTTTGGAGATGAACCACTCGTTTACCTGCCCCAATACCCTAGACCAACGGTACTCAAAGTACGGCCCGCGGGCCGCCAGCGTCCCCACGGACCTAGCTTGGCGGCCCACGAGACGCACACCAAACGCCATATCATAATGGCAGCAGTATGTAAACATAGAAGAGGGCATGCTCCCGCGGCCCTCCTCTATGTTTACATACGGCGGCCATTGTTTATGGCGTTACCCTGACGATCCTGGAAGCCAAAGCCCCATAAAAGTCAGCTCTTGCAGCTAACTTTTACGGGGCTTTGGTCGTCTGCTTCCTGTCACCGGCTCCACGTCTGCTGCCCACCTGCCTGCCTGCTGTTCCACATTTGTGGCATCTTTACAGTGCTTTGAGTCAGGTAAGGCTCTTTGGTTATTTATTTATTTGTTTTTAATGTAGTGTGTGTTACTGGGGTAGGCGTGAGAGCAGATTGCGCTGTGTGTGTGCGCTGTGTGTGTGTGTGTTACTGGGGTAGGGGTGAGAGCAGATGGCGCTGTGTGTGTGCGCGCTGTGTGTGTTACTGGGGTAGGGGTGAGAGCAGATGGCGCTGTGTGTGTGCGCGCTGTGTGTGTTACTGGGGTAGGGGTGAGAGCAGATGGCGCTGTGTTTGTGCGCGCTGTGTGTGTTACTGGGGTAGGGGTGAGAGCAGATGGCGCTGTGTGCAGATGGCGCAGTGTGTGTTACTGAGGTAGGAGTGAGAGCAGATGGCGCTGTGTGTGTTACTGGGGTAGGGGTGAGAGCAGATGGCGCTGTGTGCAGATGGCGCTGTGTGTGTTACTGGGGTAGGGGTGGGAGCAGAGGGCGCTGTAAGCAGATGGCGCTGTGTGCAGATGGCGCTGTGTGTGTTAATGAGGTAGGGGTGAGAGCAGATGGCGCTGTGTGCAGAGGGCGCTGTGTGTGTTAATGAGGTAGGGGTGAGAGCAGATGGCGCTGTGTGTGTTACTGGGGTAGGGGTGAGTGCTGATGGCGCTGTGTGCAGATGGCGCTGTGTGTGTTACTGGGGTAGGGGAGAGTGCTGATGGCGCTGTGTGCAGATGGCGCTGTGTGTGTTACTGGGGTAGGGGTGAGAGCAGATGGCGCTGTGTGTGTTACAATGTTTTGAAAAAGGGGGCGGGGTGGTTGTTCCCCCTCTAAGCCCCGCCCCCTCTAAGCCCCGCCCCCGCTTTCACTTCAGTGCGGCCCTCGGCCCCAAACCATACTGCAATTTTGGCCCCCGAGAAAAAGTTTGTGAGTACCCATGCCCTAGACTAACAGGTACTGGTCTATCAATAACTCTCGAGTGGCAGCGTTACTGTGGGATTATGGATTGGACGTTGAGGATCCCATCAAATATGAGGAATAACAAGTAGAATCAGAAAAACTAGGAACTATTCAGCCTAATCAGAATTAAGCCATTGATTTTGCACCATCGGGCAAGATACAGAGTTGCACTCCTGCCTTCTGCAACCGTGTGCACTTGGTCACATGAACATGTCACAGTCCAGGTACCCAAACCATTACCGATAAGTATATCACTACATAGATGGAGTTGCCTGAAGTTAGCATCTCGAGTGAAGTGATCAGTGGAACTTTGTTTCCTTGCTGACTTGATTGACAGAGTTAAAACCTGATGAAATAAAGGATATATGTTAACCCCTAATTGCTGCATTTGTGAACTTTACCGTGTTTGGTGTGGAAAAAACTGAAACATTATCCAGATGTCGTTTTATCAGTACATGAAAAGGAACGTGAGAAAAGTCATATATAGATAAGGATTTTGTTAAAGAAAGTATACAGCTATAATGCATGAATAAAACAAGATTCTCCAACCCAAAACCCCTGGCGCTGTACTAGATGTAAACAACCATCACCATTGTACAGGGCTGACTCAGACTAACGCGCACACAATGAAGGAACACAAGAGGTCCACGGGCAAAATGAGCACAAAAGGTCCTCAAGAGCCCTTGATCCTGGAAATGTTCATTATGAGGTACACTTTGAAAAGAAAGACACCGCGTCTACAAAAAGGGTAGCCAATTAGAAATAGATTTTAGTTAGAGAAGGATATAAACATGCATCAATTGCAAACTGTAACGTCTAGCTTAGACAAGAGACCTATGTGAGATATCTTAGACAATGAGTGGGGAAATAAGAAGTGTGTGCACCTTTGTTCAGTGGAAGGCTTTAGAAATAGTATGGAGGTTGAACTGGCAGCAGGGGCAGAAGAGATGTATCACATGACTACCGAAGCCAATAACTAAGGCCCCTGCTGCCACAATGATAGCGCTCATACCGGATCCAACAAACTTCCCAGTTCTAGTTGTAGAGTCCGGAAGGGCTCCTACTAGTGTTCTGAAATGACGTGTTTCCATCAGCCACTCTTCGAGGGCTGGTTTCCACACTCACCCCACACCCATCCATCACAGTTGTCACAGGTCAGGTGACCCTGCTAATAAAAGGGTCGGGTGTATGTGCCGAGGCCAGTTCCTGTCAGCACAATGCCGATTCCGTGTCACTCATTTTAGCAGCATGAGGGCCTAGGGCCTCCAACACTACGCTAGTGACATGAAGCGAAACAAACAATGTATGACCTGAAGTCACCCACAGACTTTCCTAAGTGCCATGCCACAATTCAAAGACAAGATTGTCACACCAAAAACTTCAGAAAGTACACACTCTGCAACTTCTCCAACCATCTCACCCTCAGACAGGTCAAGAGTTGGATGGTCTCTCTCTCAATCGTTTTGCTCCCTTCTCTTTCTCACGCACTCAGTCTGTTCACTCAACATCGCTCTCTGTCAGCACCAGTAGTCCATTTTGTGGTGTAATTTACTGTGAGAAACTAGGGCTGATTGCAGAGGCCCCATAACTTTTTGCCCCCATTTTCCACTTTATGCTGGTGTTTTCCTGACTCTGATGGTGCCCTGGGTACTGCTAACCAGTCCCAGGGCCTGTGCTCTGTGTAAAATGGATATGCAAATTAGGCTAATTATAATTGGCTAAGTTAACCTACCTATAAGTCCCTAGTATATGCTAGGGCATGTAGGTTTAGGGACCACAGCATAGGTGGTGCACACCTAGGTGCATTGCTGAGGTGCCCAGTGTCATTTTAAAAGCAAGCCTGCCTTGCTGGCTGCTTTTAAATTAAAGTTATATGCAAATTCGACTTTGGAATTAAAGGTACTTCCAAAGTCTTAAACTACCTTATTTTTACATATAAGTCACCCCTAAGGTGTGCCCTATGTGCCCCTAGGGCTGGGTGCCATGTAACTATAAGCAGGGACTTAATAAAAATAGATTTATAAGCCCTGGTGAGGTAAAAACAGCCAAATTCGTTTTTCCCTCATTGAAGTAAATGGCCTTCATAGGCTAGAATGGGCAGACTTTATTTTAAATTTTAAAGTCTCCTTAAATGTTACATACCAAGAATTTGGTATCAAATTGATTGTTATAATAAATCCCACAACTTCCAGTTGTTGGATTTAATATAACCAGTTCAGGTAAAAAGTTTAGACTTTACCTAAAAAGTTGCCAATTTCAGCTCTGCATTGTTTTTGCTGCTGTGCTCTGATTGGCCAGCCTGCAGCAGCTTCTGCCAGGCTACTTTAATGAGGTGTGAAGTGGCCTGGCTTCACACAAAGGAATGTGCTTGGGGGAGAGAATCTCCCCTCAGCAGATGGTGAGGCAGGAAGGGGGAGGGCTGCCAAACTGGTCTTCAAAGGCAGAGAAGGACATCTGGAGCACCCAGCAACACCCCCACATCCTGCAACCCCAGACAGCTAGGTGCCCCCTTGATTAGATTAGGAGAGGGCAGGAGAGGGGTGTGTTTATGATTTTTAGCCACACCAGTGGGTGGGCTCAGCCAGATCTCTCCTCCAAAAATCAGATTCATCCATTTTGGATTTTTAGAGACTGTTGCCTTCTGGGATGGATTTTTGCCACACTTCCCAGGAAGTGGTCATCACAGGGGGACGACCCTGTCCCTGATTGGAGAACCAGGGCCCCCCTGCTTTTCACCCAGGAGCAAGGATAAAACTTGCAGACCTGCACCCACGCCTCAGATCCCCTCCAGAATTCAACTAGAAAGGAACTAAAGAAGAAGAAGGACTGCCCTGCTGGACCCCTGGCCTGCACCTGGACCCTGCACTCAGAAGGGCTGCACCAGCTGCACACTTGGGCTTCACCACAAGAAGGACTTTGCCTGGCTTCAACTGGTTCAAGGAGGGACTCCCTGTTTGCTACAGGTGAAAAATTGCTAACCAGAGTCCCCTGCACCAACTCCTGAAGAAAGCGACCAGCTGACCACTGTCCAGTGGCCAAAAAGGAGTTTGCGCCAGGTGCATTCTGGGAGTTGAAGTCCGCACCCCCCAAGGACCATCACAGAACTTCTGGACCCTTGGGGTGAGCTGTGGACCCCAAAAGAACCTTAAAAGAACATCTGGGTGAAGCCCCAGAAGTTTGGAAAAGATTTGAGAATTTTTGGAAAAAAGCTCCAGAGAGGGACCGACCCGCCGCGGAAATTCTAGCCGGCTTGCCTCAACCGCGACCCGGCCTGACTTCGTGGTTCGTCCCGGTAAAGAAAAACATCCAAAAAAGAGACTAAGTCCGAACGTAAAAAGTTGACCGGGACCTCCCAGCCATCGTATCCGAGAAGGGCTCCATGGACGTCGGATCAAGATCCAGGTTTACCCCGGTCGAAGGATTTTCATCTTGAAAAAACGACTAAGTCCGAAGGTAAAAGTCTCCACCGAGGAAACCCACATCGCGTATCCGGACAAGGGCTCCAGGAGGTCGGATTCAACTGGCAGGTTCGTCCCGGTGAAGAAAAACTTCAAAATAAAGACTAAGGGGGTGATTCTGATTCTGGCGGCCGCCCGCCAGCCCAGGGGAAAACGACCTTCCCACGAGGATGCCGGCTCGTAATCGAGCCGGCGGAGTGGGAAGGTGCGACGGGTGCATTTGCACCCGTCGCGTATTTCACTGTCTGCCAAGCAGACAGTGAAATACTTGTAGGGGCCCTCTTACGACCCCCCGCGACCCCCCCTACCGCCATCCGGTTCCCGGCGGGCGGACCGCCGGGAACTGGATGGCGGTAGGGGGGGTCGGAAACCCCTCGGCGGCGCAGCTAGCTGCGCCGCCTTGGAGGATTCAACAGGGCAGCGGTACACTGGCGGGAGACCGCCAGTGTTGCCGGTCTGACCACGGCTTTAGCGCCGCGGTCAGAATGCCCTGCGGGGCACCGCCGGCCTGTCGGCGGTGCTCCCGCCGACCCTGGCCCCGGCGGTCTAAGACCGCCGGGGTCAGAATCACCCCCTAAGTCAGAAGGTAACTTATTAACCGAGGCCTCCCGCGACCTGTAGCCGAGCAGGGCTCCATCGCGGTCGGCCTGAAAGTTTGACTTTGCCCCGGTCGAGGTGCAACCAGATGACCCGATTGGCGCTTTTTGTTTCTAAGCGCTAGAAAAATAGTAATTCTTTAAAAATTCATATCTCCGGTTCCCCTGAACCGATTTTAATCGTTTTTGTGTCATTTTAAAGATAAAAATATAAACTATTTTTATAAATTGGTTTTGGATTTTTAAACTGTTTCCTGTGTTTTATTTAATTACTGTTTTGTGATATTTGAATGCTTTACACTTTGTCTCCTAAGTTAAGCCTTGACGCTCGATGCCAAGCTACCAAGGGTAGAGCTGGGATTAATTTACTGAGACCTAACTGTACCTATGTGGAGTATGTGGCTTGTTGCTAGGTGTAGGTACCTACCTGCCCTACCAATAACCCATTTTCCAACATTTACACTGTACATAATTAAGGAAGAACTATTTGACAATTTCCTGCTAATTAATGACAATATACTAGTAAGGAAGAAAGAAAGGGAAACCTTTTTTACTGGGCACTATTTTTTCACCACCTAGAAAATCCAAAACACCCTCTACAAACACATCATAGATCCATCACAGCATCAGTACCCCATACTAAAGGAGTGCTGTCTTTTGGAACATTAATAAGAGAATCAACAATGTGCCTGCTGCTTATACACGTGACGTCACAGAAGACATGGATAATCGAGGCTTCTCTGAGCTTGCCAAAAACCCCATACATGACAAAGGCCACAGCGACCACGTGCTTTTTTCTCTAACATCAAAAACAGAACACCGGGCTTTGTAACATTTTTGTAGAAGGTTCACCCAGACAGAAATCATATGAACCAGCCTAAGTGAGAGTCAACAGCTACTAAATGGAAGTTAACAAAGTGCCTTCCGACTTGCATAAAGAATAAGCACACTTACAGAAAAGCTGCAATGGATTGAAAAAGTGTTGCATTACAATCAAAAGTTTATAATTTATATAAGACCTTGCTTTTGTATACATCATTATTGTAATTAAATGCGGAGTGAAGGATAGTAAATTGCCACTTATCTATATATATATTTATCTTCATGATATAGTGATATTCGATATTGTGCAGTCGATATTTCTGCAGGCCCTTATTTTAAACGTCAACATTCTGACAAACATCCTTCCAAAATCAGTACTATGTTGTCTTTTTTGCTGCAGCACCTTCTTGCATTCTCGTTACAAGCATATGCCAAACAGCACCAGAAGAGAATAATCCTCGTCAAATTCGTTTAGATCTCAGGGGTGGTCAATGAATTTAATTATACATTATGAAAACATCAGGCAGTAAAGAGGTAAATATTATAATAATGTGCAAGTAGGTTTCACAGTATCGTACACAGTCCTTTTTGTCTTTAAAAATGCTTTATTCCAATAAGCAGAAGCAATCACAAACATTCAAGTGGAAGAGTGAAAAGTATAGGAAAATCGTACGTACAATAGAAACATTTTAGTACTGTAGTCTTAGAAAGAAATGAATCATAGTGGCCAGTATACACCACAAGAATACTCGAAAGTAATAGTAAACAATACAGAGGCCCTCATTCCGACCCTGGCGGTTTCAAACCGCCAGGGTGGAGGACCGCGGGAGCACCGCCGACAGGCCGGCGGTGCTCCAATGGGCATTCCGACCGCGGCGGTAAAGCCGCGGTCGGACCGGCAACACTGGCGGTCTCCCGCCAGTGTACCGCCGCCCATAGGAATCCTCCAAGGCGGCGTAGCTAGCTGCGCCGCCGAGGGGATTCCGACCCCCCCTACCGCCATCCAGTTCCCGGCGGTTCTCCCGCCGGGAACCGGATGGCGGTAGGGGGGGGTCGCGGGGCCCCTGGGGGCCCCTGCAGTGCCCATGCCACTGGCATGGGCACTGCAGGGGCCCCCGTAAGAGGGCCCCTAAATGTATTTCACTGTCTGCTTTGCAGACAGTGAAATACGCGACGGGTGCAACTGCACCCGTCGCACAGCTTCCACTCCGCCGGCTCGATTCCGAGCCGGCTTCATCGTGGAAGCCTCTTTCCCGCTGGGCTGGCGGGCGGCCTGAAGGCGGCCGCCCGCCAGCCCAGCGGGAAAGTCAGAATCACCGCCGCGGTCTTTCGACCGCGGAACGGTATTCTGGCGGCCCCCGACAGGCCGGCGGCGACCGCCGCCGGCCAATGTCGGAATGAGGGCCAGAATGTTGAGGTATGCAAAAAGGTGATGGACGAAATGCTTGAATCTCGCAATTAATCGGGCCTGATGCAGTTAATTGCTTTTGCACACCTCAGTTTGGACTCAGCTGTATGCAAATCAGTCTTGACCCTGCTCCAGTATGATCAGTCCAGCCTGAACTGACAGGCCAGGTCCTCCCCAAACTGGAACAGATGCAACCCAAGATCGATTTTAGGGCTCATCAGTCAGGTATAGCTTGTTTCCAGTGGCTCATCAGTCAGGTGTAGCTTGGTTCCAGTGGCACAGTGGGGATGGAGTGGGTTTGGGCAATGTTCAATTTGAGTTTTCTCACTCGTTAGCTATGCACCTGGTAACCCTACATCTTTATGCACATTCAGCATCTCAATAGGTACAAAGTGTGAAATGGTCCTAGGGCATGATCAGGTATGATTTAAACACCTCTCTTTGTAAGCCAACAACGTTCTTAAAAATGGCAAAAAGTGGGAGCACTGATTAAAACCAGTAAACAGTGTAGTTGTGATGCCCTCCTCATCCAGAAAGCACAGCTCCTCTAAACCAATGTAAGTTTCTTGGATTTGACTCAGTTCACTTTGCAGGATTCACACATGGCTAACGAGGCAATTTTATTTGTGTCAATTTGCATTCTGCAATAGCTGTACATGATCTAATTAGTCATGGGCATCTTTTTAATTACTCTAGTTTAATCAAATTTCAGTAATTCTGTGTTACTCTTTGATGCGGAATTAGCAATAATAATTCAACTACGTCTGTTTCTGTAATTAAGAGTAATCTGGGGAAACAATCCTAGTGTGAGAGCACATTTAGCGACCACAAGCGACAGCTGCATTTAGCGCTATGTCTTAAGGCAAAATTCATCCTCATGTCCATTTTGGACACAATGGTACCTTTTGCTCTAAGATGTTGGGGGAAAAATTCTACCCCAACAGCACATTTAACTCTATTTCGTTGCACAAAATGTCCCCCTCGCATGCATTTTGGCTGCAAGGGGGGCAATTTGCAATAAGAAAATAGTGCAGAATGATTGGGAAAGTTGGATGTAAATCCTACCACAGACAGCACACTTAGCAAGTGAGAGTAGCTGTTTGTGCTTGGTATTCATGTTGTGTTGCATTTAGAGCTATTTCTTAGCACAGCATTTATTCTTCCACCCATTTTGGATGCAAGGAGGCATTGTTGCAGCACAAAAATAGCACTAAAAGCAGAATTCTTCTTCTTGCATATTTAAGTGTAATCACGCAGCAATCTTGGGTAATTCCACGTGATTACGCTGTGTCTAATAACATGAGTTACACCCACCCCTAGATGTAATAGACTAGACAAATGTATTACCGCATCGGGCACACTGCATGGAGAGAGGATCACATTCCCAAATGTCTACGTGCCCATATGGCTCTTGGAAGGCTTCCTTCTGTTCCTTGGCTCTGACCTGACGGAGCCCCCACGAAGCCCAACAAAAATAGGCATGAACTTTAATGGGTTGATTTAAACACGCATTGACAGAGATGGTTCCACCCCCTCCATGTGGCAACATATACTCTATTGACATCCATGGCATCATGTTGCCCCTGTGTAAATTGATGCCTGTGCCAATCAATAAAAGACATGTAGACATTTTTTCCCTGAAGAGCACAGAACGGTTCTCCTACTCATAACTCCTTGAACCCCTCCACAGAGATGCATATGGTGTCAGACATGTAGACTTACACTAGGAGTCAGATTATGTACCCACTGAGGACATGATAGGTCAAAGACCATCCAGGAGGAAGAGCGTGGGCAACCAGATGCCTGGTAGCTGACAAAGGAAGACTTCAGAGAAATACTGCATACAAAATCACACAAGGTTTCCAGCTTAATACTAGGCCATTAAAGACCCCCTCATTGACGTTGTGCGAGGGAGAGTGCTGGGCTGTATCTCTAAAAATAATTGAGACGAGGCAGCAGATTTTCCCAAGATGGATAAAACATTACCTCATAGAGGAGGCAAGTGGAGTCTAGCTGCCTTACTAAAGAATGGATGTGTGACCATGCTCCTCTGATGATTGAGTCAAAGGGAAGGGGAGGATAGGTATATTGAGGGCATCCTAGATGAGAATGGAGTACTATTATCAACCAGGGGTGATAAAGAATTTGGGAAATATCCTCAGAGGTTCTATGGTCCCAGAGAGAGCAAAGAACAGGGAAGGCTGAATGATTTTTATCACTTTTTTTCCAGTGTCTAGACTCACAGGCGGAGTCAGACACCCCATCTAAAGCCACGTAGATGAAGCATCACAGAAACCATCAGTCAGAGTCCCACTGGGAAAAGACAGATTTTCCTGGGAAATCTATAAATGGTTCGCAGGTTCTCTCCCCTACCCCCTGCCAGATAGGCTTGATTCCTACCTTGAGTTGTTTCCTGACGTTTTGTGTGAAGCATTCATTACGCTGCTCTTAAAGCCAGGAAATCGACATGAGTCATACAGACCTCATTACAGGAGACACCAAATTGTTTTTCAAAACCCTAGCAAATCCTCTACTAAAGGACATACAACAGCTTTCACACTGTGATCAGAGAAGATTTATCCTGCTGTAATCAATGTATCACAAAATTAAACCATCTAACATTCATTGCACTAGCACCCTCAAGAGTGGGGATTCCTTAGCCATACTCTTTAGTTATTTCAAAAAATGCTTTTTATAATCTCAAATGGAGTACATGTTCTTACATTTTATGAGGAGGAACGTTGGTTTGAGATTCATAGCAAGTGTCTATCTCTTTTACTGATGCCCTGCACCGAGGGTCACGATCAATGGGGTTTTGCCTAAGCCCTTCTCCATAGGATTGAACACCCAACAAGGGGACCTCTGTTGCCTCTGTTTTTCAATCTGGCAGCTGGGTCACTGGCAGTGAAGCTTTGCCAAGATGAAGACGTGATGAGCTTTAAATGGACACTGTATCTCAAGGATAAAGTGCCTCTATATGCTGATGACCTTTCCTATCTGAGTGACTCCAATACTCTTGCCCAAGAGTGGAACAGATCTTAAATGATTTGCCTCAGAGTTGATTCCAACAAATCCTTTGTCTTCTCATTCTGGTGAGTAGCAGACATGGAAGACAGGGTATTGAGCTCCAATATTAAAGTGATATCAGCTTGCTTTAATTATGTAGGAAACCATACCACAATACACCAGATCAAGGTCTGTGCGGACAACATTGTACACATGTTTGAGTAGTTGAAGAGAGCTCTTTTATGTTTGGGCCAAATGAGTTTAGCAATGTTAGGAAGAGTAGTCCCTATTCAAAATGGTTGCCCTACCAATGTCCCTATACATTCTGGACAAGTTTCCATTCAAGAGTGCACAGTCCTTTCTGGTGCATCCCTCCCCATTACTAAGGGCATTTTAATGGGAAAATGAACAACATAGAGGCCATCATTATAACCCTGGTGGTAAATGCCGCTTACCGCCATGCAGAAGACCGCCAACATACCGCTGCGGCCGCGGAATTCCGCTACAGCTATTATGACCCACAGCTCGGAATCCGCCATAATCCAAACACCCACACAAGTCCGCCACACCAAAGGTCAGTGATAAACTGGCGATAACAAAACCTCCGCCGTCACGCCAACAGGAGTACTCCCACACTATCACGACCCACTAATCCACGCAGCGGACTTTCAACCGCGGTATTCCATTGGCGGTACACACCACCGCACTCAAAATACACACGCATTTACAAAACACAACCACATTGGACAATACACACACCTGACACACATACGCACACCACACCCACACACCCAATCCAATATAAAGCACAAACCCACATCACCCACAAACCCTTACTACCAGAATTCTGAAACCACGCCAGAGACACCACCATAAACAACACCAGCATCCACAGACACACAACACCATCACATACACAACATCCACGCACCTCAAACAACACACACTAACACATCCCCTCACACATCACAACACACACCACCTCACACATCACCCACACCACATCATGGCACCTCAACAACACCCCAGGTTCTCTGAGGAGGAGCTCAGGGTCATGGTGGAGGAAATCGTCCGGGTGGAGCCACAGCTATTCGGATCACAGGTGCAGCGCACCTCCATTGCAAGGAAGATGGAGCTATGGTGCAGAATTGTCGACCGAGTCAACACAGTGGGACAGCATCCAAGAACTAGGGATGACATCAGGAAAAGGTGGAACAACCTACGGGGGAAGGTGCATTCTGTGGTCTCCAGATACCAGATTGCTGTACAGAGGACTGGCAGTGGACCCCCACCTCCTCCCCCACAACTTACAACATGGGAGGAGCAGGTCTTGGCAATAGTGCATCCTGAGGGCCTCGCAGGAGTAGCAGGAGGACGGGACTCTAGTAAGTCAAATCTTTACTACCTCATCCCCCCACCCTACCTGCATGCCATCACATGCTCCCACCCTCACCCTCACCCCCATCACTCCAACACCTCACATATGCCCCACTATCACAACCCACCCATCCCAAAACCAAGCCCTGCATGCAACACCAAAGCATGTCCACTACTGATACCTACACAGACCCCAAACCAAATATCACACAAGGACCAAGATAAGAATGCAAGCACTGGAGTACAGGGTCACTCACCCATTGCACACAATGGCACACACAGATGCAATAATCATGCCTTTACACCCCTGCAGGACCCCAACCCAACGTCACCGGACAGGAGGTACCAGACATATCCAGTCCCCCCACAGAAGAGACCCACAGTGATGAAAGCAGCTCTGCACAACTGGATCAAGGTGACCAGCCCGGCCCATCAGGGACCTCGGGACAGTCGGTTCCCCTGACACTGTCACAAGCCACCACAGAGCCTCCCCCCTCAGGAAACACCAGCACAGCACCCACCCAGCAGGCCCATCCCTCTGTCCCCAATACAAGTCAATCAGCAGTGTGTCCACCACTACAGGGAACCCAGGCAAACCTACTAACCCAGGAAAATCAGGGACCTGGGGGCAGTGGCAGTGGCAGTCATCGTGTTGCCCGTGCCCTCTCCCCCAGGAGGGTGGGCATCTCCTTCACCCCAGGCACCTCAGGCCCTTCCCCATTTAGCCCTGCTTCCCTGAGTGAGGAGGCTATTGACCTTCTGAGATCCTTCTCTGTAGGGCAGTCAACCATTGTGAATGCCATCCAGGGGCTGGCAGCCCAGATGGAACAGACTAATGCATTCCTGGAGGGCATTCACACTGGATTGGTAGCCCAACAGAGATCGTTCCAGGCTCTGGCCTCCTCTCTGATGGCAGCCAGTGTTCCTGTTTCTACCCTCCCCCCTCCAACTTCCTCATCCCAGTCTCATTCTCCTCAACCCCAACCCAACCCATCCCAAGCACACAGCCAGATGAGCATGCACATAAGACAACACACAAGAGGGATACAGGCAAACACAAGCACCACACTTCAGTCCACAGGCACTCACACAAACACCACCCAAATGCAGACACACCAACATCCACTATTTCCACTGTCTCCCCCTGCTCATCCTCCCCCACCTCCCTCCCAGTTCCGTCTACACTCACACCTGCATGCACTTCATAATCATCCACAACCAGCATCATCACCACACCAAGCAGAACACACACCTCACTGGCAGACACCTCCACAAGAGCCATGCACACGTCCTCTGTCTCCTCTCCCAGTGTGTCTGTCCCCCCACCTCCTAAGGTACATAAATACAAGCTCTCAGACACCCAACAGCCATCCACCTCACATGAGCATCCAGCCCATGCACCTGCACCCAAAATCGGCAGACAGACACCTCCAACAACCACTCCCTCTTCCTCCACTCCCATTCCTTCTCCCTCTTCCCGTCCCAATGTCGCTACAAAACTGTTCCTATCCACCATTGACCTATTCCCTAACCCTCCCCGTCCTGCACATATGGCAAGGGTGGTAAGAACCCAGCCAAGCATCACAGCCACCCAGGCCACGGCCCCAGTCATCACCATACCCACTCATGGTGGAAAAGGATCCAGGCCACATGTCCTGAAGGTGAAGGAGCCTGCACCAGGCAGCCTCAAGTGAAAGGAGCCTGCCCCAGCTGCCAGAAAGACCAAGGAGCCTGCCCCAGCAGCTGCTAAGAAGGTAAAGGAGCCTACCCCAGCTGCCAGAAAGAACAAGGAGCCTGCACCAGCAGCTGCTAAGAAGGCAAAGGAGCCGGCCCCAGCTGCCAGAAAGAGCAAGGAGCCTGCCCCAGCAGTTCCTAAGAAGGTAAAGGAGCCTGCCCTAGCTGCTAGAAAGAGGAAGGAGCCTGCACCAGCAGCTGCTAAGAAGGTAAAGGAGCCTGCCCCAGCTGCCAGGAAGAGCAACGAGCCTGCACCAGCAGGCATGAAGAGCAGGGGGCCTGGGGCAGGAACTGTGATGGAGCCCCCACCACCAACCATGGTTGTGCCGCCGTCTGAAGTTGCAGCACCACCGCCTCCAGTGAGCAGCCGTCCGAGGTTTCAGGGGATGGGCAGGAGCCTCCACCCCCAGCAGCACCACCACCTCCAATCCATCTGGGGTTCCAGGGGATGGGCAGGAGCCTGCCCCCCATCAGCACCACCACCTCCAGTGGGCAGCCGTCCGAGGTTCCAGGGGATGGGCAGGAGCCTTCCCCTCCCAGCAGCACCACCACCTCCAGTGAGCAGCCTTCAGATGTTACAGGGGATAAGCACGAGCCTCCCCCCACCAGCAGCAGCAGCACCACTGAGCAGCCGTCACTGCTGGCGGACGTATGTAATCCTGCCCCCATGGGCTGCTGTGCGGCCTGCCCCCTGCAAATCCAGTGGGAATTACACTCACCTGAGAGACTGTGACCTTGCACTCCCCAGGATCAAGAGCAGAGGGCACGAGGCCCCCTCCAGAACCAGTGGGTAAGACACCCACATAGCCAAGACTCCCCAAGATCAAGAGCACAGGGCACAAGGCCCCCTCCAGATCTAGTGGGTAAGACACCCACATAGCCAAGACTCCCAAAGATCAAGAGCACATGGCACAAGGCCCCCTCCAGAACCAGTGGTTAAGACACCCACATAGAAAAGACTCCCCAGGATCAAGAGCACAGGGCACGAGGCCTCCTCCAGAACCAGTGGGCAAGTCACCCACTCAAGAGACTGTGGCCTTGCACTCCCCAGGATCAGACACAGGGCATGTTTCCATCTCCAGAGCAAGTGGCCAAGTCACCGACCTGAGAGACTGTGGCCTTGCACTCCCCAGGATCAAGCACCGGGCATGTTGCCCCTTACAGAGCAAGTGGTAAAGTCACCCATTCAAGAGACCGTGGCCTTGCACTCCCCAGGATCAAGCACAGGGCATGTTGCCCCCTCTGGAACCGGTCGTCTTGTTCCATCTCTCGGCTGAGGTGCTCCCCGTCCCCCGTCCCCCATCTCCCTGAGGGCCTACCTAGTTACCAAGTGATGCCCCTGCAGTGTTTTATCCGTGTTGATTTAGGTGACATGTGTGGCCTAGGACTTTGGCCTGTGGCCACTTGGCCTACGACCATTGTGGACTGGGCTGTGGCCCTTTTTGTGTACATATATATATATCTATTATCTTGCCTAAGTTATTTATCTTGATGTGTTGCTCTCATTACATTCACTTTTTCAAAATTGTTTTGTCCTTGCATTATTAATCTGAGTTATGGGGTAAACATGTTTTTGTGATGCAGCTGATTGTGTGTATGGCATTGGGGGTGTGTGGTGCGTGTCACTGTCATTTCCTTCCCCCCCTCCAATGAGTGGTAGGCGGCTGTACTCACCGTTGTCGTTTTCGCCAGCGTTGATGTTCGTGGTGCAGCAGCAGGTAGAAGATCATGGGGAAGACATGCAGTTCGGGCTCCATTGCGGCATGGTTGTTCCCTGTATCTCCAATGTTGAGTCCTTTCCCTTCTGAGCTCTGTTTCCACCAGGCTTTTGATGTCGTTGGTACGGCCCCAAAAAATCTGGCGGTTTCCTGTGTCTTAATGTGGTGGGCAGGACATTGGCTTCCGTCTGGCTGTAGGCGGCTACCGCCATGGTGACTGTTGTTTCCGCCCTGGCGGTCGGTGTGGTACATTGGCTGTCATGGTAATAATTTGGCGGAAATTACCGCCGGCCTGTTGGTGGTATTACTGCCACTTTAACGCCAACTGCCAGGGTTGTAATGAGGGCCTTCTTTATTTGTTCTTTAAACCAAAATAGGTGGTTCTTAAAAGAACCAATTTGTTTCTAGTTTTTGGAGCTGTTTTTTTTCTTCTTTTTGGTGTTTTTTATTTCTTTTAACAAGACACTGTAGCCATAGAAATTGGATTGTAGAAACACACCAAACTTGTGCAAACAGTCTTGTAAAAAAAGTAAAAGCTTAACATTTGTGGTTCATCACAGCCTGTACAAATGCTGGCATGGACTGCTGGACAGTGGAACATACTTTATTGCACACTGTGCAATAGAATGCGATTTTGAGCATCCTAGGTACTACTGCAGGAATGTTTGCAGTTACAGCAGCAGGAATGGGATAACTGGGAGAAAGTGGTGCTGCAGCAGTTGATTTGGATGCCTCAGCTGCTTCATTTATGGATTTCTGTTCTAGCCAGTTGTTGGGGTGGATGGTCGGCAAATGTTTTAGCATTCTCCTCATGCCATGGGAGTAATTTTTGTTTGTCCCTCTGGAGAGCTCTTTATTGCAAAGGTTGCTTTTACCCACCTTTGCTTCCATCTTTTTTTCTCCTGATGGTATGGAGAAAAAGTTCCAAACAATAGATTCCTTCTTTTTTGGCAGTACTGCTTCCTCTTGTTGCTGCTGCTGCTCCTTCTGCTCTCTGTCTCCTCCTGATGCCATTTTGGAAAAAGGTTTGCCCAAAAAAACACAAAAAAAGAAAGCGTTTCATCGGTGCTGCAGAGGTGTGAAGACTAATGAGACACACCCAAAAAAAAGAAATGGGAAGGAACTTCCTGTAGCAGAGGTTGTCAGGTGTTCTAACTAATCAAATGTATTTGTTGCTCTGTCACATGATTCGCAGATCAGTCAGGGTGGCACCACTACATCACTGTGAATCCAGAAATATGTATAAAAACAACCTTGTAAACTAATATGACCTATTGGAACATTGGAATAGAAGTTTCTATGTTATTGTATTAAATTGCTTACATCAAACATCATTCTTATAGTATCCATTTATGTTTTTTGTCTTTTTAAGTGTTGTTAGAAATCATGCCAGATCTGCAGTTCCCCTGCAGGGCCCAGAACAGGAAGTATGCATGGGTTGGGCTAGTTGCAGATCCGCAAATTCACAAAAAAGAAAAAATAATTAAAGTTATGTAATTTAATATTTTTGTTTAGCTTTTTTTTTACCTTAAACAATTCTAAATGAAAATCATTTAAAAAACCTAAGGTTAAGATAATGTTACAGTTAGTTGTGTTTCATAAGTATATATTTTTTTGTAAAAACAAAACCTAGAAATCCACTTAAAAACCAAAGGTGTCAGGGACGTTAAGGTCAAGAAATAGCATTAAAAACGTAAAAATCCACTGAAATAAACAAAGGTTACAGGAACGTTATAGTTAGGAAATGCCATTAAAACATTAGAAATTCTTTGAAAAAAAACAAAGTTTATAGGGACATCATAGTTAGGAAATTAAAAAAAAACTTAGAAATTCAAAGAAGAAACCAAATGTTACAGGGACATTATAGTTAGGTGCAAATGTAACAAAAGAAAACCATAGAAATTCAGCAATTAAAGTTACCTGAGCTAACTATAACTTACACCCCCGTAATGCACTGCTTATAAGTTCACATATTAGATCACTCATGACATGGTCAGTGACATCATTGGTTACATCTCAAATTATGTCACTGATTACATCATCCAGTGAGTGTAAGCGTTTTGAAAATGCCTAGAGTAGCTAGAATGTTTTCAAGAATGGCCACAATAAGACAAAGTACTCCACTATTATGCCAGATTTAGGCCTGATTACAAGTTTGGTGGTCCTACAAAGACCAACACACAAATATGATGGAAGGAATGCTGAACACTGTCACACATTCACCCCAGCCACAGATCTGGGTTTAATCCATCGTCATTTTGATCGCCACGTCAATCCCAGACATGGGTCTCATGCTCACTGCGCCACTGGATTCTAGCTAGCCTGGCTGATGACGGGTGATACAACAAAACCGGTCCCAGGATGCTTTCTGGTCAAGGGAGGACCTGGCCTGGCAGTTCAGGCTGGACTGTTCCCATGGGGAGCAGGGTCAAGACTGATTTGCATATGGGTGGGTCCAAACTGGGGTGGCGTGGTGGGAAAAAAATAATGGATTAAACCTAGATCATTGTGACTGGGGGTGAATTGTTCCATTGTTCAGCATTCCATGTATCTTCTGTTCTTTCTTGTCCTAAAAAGACCGCCATGCCAGCAGTTCCTGAGTCAGATAGGCAAAAAAGGCAGACTGCCAGCAGCGCAGCAGTTTGAATATAGGTGGTCTGACCTCCAGTGACATCAGCGCCGTGGCCAACAACCAAGCATTTTGCAAACACACAGTTTCCATGGCAGTCCCCTTGTGGCTGCCAGCCAATGACGGTCAACCATGTGCTTGGTGGTCAGCAAAGTAACAGACAAGTGCACATTGCATGAATTAAAAAAGCAACACAAGTGACATGCTGGCCGAGTGGACACACCTGCAAAGGACACTATAAAACACACCCCTTCACAGACCACAATCCTTTCATTTCCACTGTAGCACAGCAAAACAGACCACACATCTTGTCATCCATATTCTTGTTATAAGGCAGCCCTTTTTTCCCATCCCATTTTACACCCTTCACACACATCACCTATATTTTACAATATTCACTTGTCTTCTTTAGTTAGTCACTGTCACCCCCTTTATTTCACAGTCATGTCATTGATCAAAAACCTACAAATTTCAGAGGATGATTTGAGAGTCATGCTTAATGAAATCATTAGAGTAGAGCCACAATTGCTTGGAGCCCAAGTCCAGCACACTCCCCTAAGTAGGAAAATGGAAATGTGGAACAGGATCATTGACAGAGTGAATGCTGTAGGCACCACCGTGTACTCAATGGAGGACATTAGGACGAGGTAGAAGAACCTCAGGGGCAAGGTGCGTTCCCTGGTCTCCAGGCACAAGCTGGAGGCCAAGAAGTCTGGCTGTGGCCCTCCTATTACCACATTAAGACTCTTACCCGGGGAGGAAATGGTCTTGGCCATGTTGCATCCTGAGGGCTTGACAGGATTGCCTTCAGGAGTGGAGTCTGGTAAGGCACAACACAAAAACTGTCACGAAAATTGTATGACATGCATACCAACAGCTCTGATTTTGCCACTGTCTTGTTCATGTACCTCACCAAATTCAATACCCAGATTATCTGAGTTTGAACACTGTCAATGTGTATAATTGGAGCTAGCATCACAGTCACCAAGACCCATCACATGCCATATGTCAAATGGTGCCTGGAAATCTCACAATAACAAAAACACACTCCAGGATTCATGGTATGTTTCAAAGTGTAAATAGATGTTCAAACCTAAATGCTGTCTGCATACAAACAGGTAATACCCAACATTTATCAAGTGCTGGGGAATAGAGGGAGTGGCCTGACTACAACCCTCGGGAGGCCCTGTTTGAGTAACTCCAACCACCAGCCTAGTGGTCACTTGTTCAAATACCCCTGTTTGTGAACTCTCAAATGAAGTGTACTCACCTGGGAGGATACATTTCTATAGTGTGTGTAGTAGAGAGAATGACCTGACTGAAACACCCAGTAGGCTCTGTTTCAGTAACTCCAATCACCAGCCCAGTTAGTCATTTGTCCAAATACCCCTGTTTGTGAACTCCCAAATGAAGTGTACTCACATGGGAGGATACCATTTGTATAGGGTATGTAGTAGAGAGAGTGACTTGACTACAACTCCCAGCTGGCCCTGTTTCTGTAACTCCAACCACGAGCCCAGTGGTCACCTGTCCAAATACCCCCGTCTTTGAACTCCCAAATGAAGTTTACACACCTGGGAGGTTTACATTTGTCAAGTGTTGGAGAATAGAGAGAGTGGCCTGAGTGCGCCTCCCAGGAGGCCCTGTTTCAGAATCTCCAACCACCAGCCCAGTGGTCATTTGTCCAAATACTGTCCTGATCCACCCATCTCTTACCACCCTGGTCAGGGAAACCTGGAACACTGCCTCGCTTCTTGCACATCCTGATCTGGCTGAGATAAGGGTGACCCCTTCCGGTAACCACGGTGCTGCTGACAGAATTACTCCAAGGCAGTCCGTTCCCTCCAGAAGGAGCCCAAGAGGAAAAACCAATTTGGGGAAAAAAACCTCTAAAACAGGAACTCCTGAAACAGGAAATAATTAGAGTATCAGAAAAGCAAGACTTAGGGATCAGGAACTTCAAAAGTTGCAGGAATAGAGTGCAAAAAGAACTCCTTGAAGACAGCGAACAGGAGCGAAGACCACCACCAACAGGAAGTGTTTTCAATGCAAGGAAATCAATAATCTGGTGCCTTATATAACCCTGGACTGGAAATGACATACAGGAAGAACGAAAAACTCTATTTTGGAAAGGGAAAAACATAGTGCATGCAGGGAAAACCATTGGCTCCTGGGAAGATGATAACATGGCCTCCAAGAAGAAAATAAAGAAAAGAAGAAAGTAATGCCCCTTGGCAATATCTCAGGTAAGTGACAACAAATGAGGAGGGGTGTTGCCCGAACCCAGCGGCTACCGCCAGGCTGAACCGCGAACGCGACGCAGCCCAAGACCCAACCCTGGGTACTCGAACCACGCCGTGGGTGACCACACAGGCCGCAAGCCACAAAACGGTCCACAGGGAGCCTGGCGGCCCAAGAAGCGGACTGCCGATCCCACCACAGCCTGTGATTGAGACACCATGGGCGCCTATGTCGTCACAGTAGGACCGCCCCCCGATGCTCTGGGTTTGTTTGGAAAAAGAAGGAAAAAATGTCACACCAAGCGGGGAGCGTGAACAGAAGAGGCATCTTTCCAGGGACATTCACTAAGGGGATAGCCCTTGCAATGAATAAGGAGCTGGAGACGGTTCCGGAAGAAGCGTGAATCACAGATATCTTGTTCCTCATATTCTGGTTCATCCCAAAAGAAGGGGGGATAGGAGAACTGTCTGTGGTAACGATCAGGTACATATGGTTTTAACTGAGATACATGAAATACCCAATGAATCATCCAATTCTGAGGTAAACGAAGATGAACAGAAACAGGATTTAGGACTTGGAGAATTTTGAATGGCCCATAGTATTGGGGTTTGAATTTGTTTAGAGATAAGCGAAAAGGCAAAAACTTAAAAGGGAGACAAACTTTGTGTTCGTTATGGTATGCTGGTGTATTACAACATTTGGCATCAATGATCTTTTTCATGTACTGTTTTGTTGTTAGAAGGTTGGTACATATCATCCTCTGGATATGATGGAGTCGACATGCAAATGTAGTGACTGCAGGGACCACAGAAGATTCATGGACGACAGTAGGGAAGGTTTTAGGGTGATATCCATATGTACAGAAGAAAGGAGTTGACCCTGATGCACTATGTACCGCATTGTTGTATGAAAATTCTGCTAGTGGAAGGTATGAAGACCAATTCCTTTGTGTAGCATTACAAAAACAGCGCAGGTATTGTACGAGTCCTTGATTTAGGTGTTCAGTCTGCCTGTTGGTTAGAGGATGGCATCCAGATGATAAGGCATCCTCAGTATGTAAGGTCTTACAGAAAAATGTCCAAAAATGCGAAATGTACTGAGGTCCATGATCAGAGATGATAACGCGAGGAAGGCCAGGCAGACGAAAAATCTCTTGTATAAATATGTGATTTAGTTCTTTGGGGGTGGGTAACTTCTTTAAGGCTGTAAAATGGGCCATCTCAGTGAAAGAATTTACTGTCACCATAATGACACGGTTTCCTGCGGACAATGGTAATGAGCATAGGAAGTCTGTGGTCAACATGTGCTAAGGGACTCAGGGAACCTGCAAAGGTTTCAGTAGACCTGCTGGTTTGGTATGTGGTGTCTTTTGGTTGTGCACAAACCAGACAGGCTGTCACATAGGTTTTGGTATCTGTCTTTATAGTGGGCCACCAAAAAGCTCAAAGGTGTAGCGTTTGGGTATTCTGACTCGTGACACATCTGTAAGGCTTCTGTTTGAACCTTCTTTGTAGGCAGGGATAAGGTTTCTTGTTGATAATAGTATCCCTTCTTTTTCTGTAGTTGGGGATACAGGGCATTCCAGTCTTCAAGTTATAGTTCTATATATTCTGACTTATAAATCCTACCACATCACTGGCAGGATGGGAGGGAGGAGCTGGGCACAACCGCTCCTACAAGGCATGCCTCTAGAAGCTTCTCCCTACTTCAAAGGCTCAATTGTGTAGAAAAGAAGGATCTCGGACCTTAACTCTTCATTACACTCCTGGACCTTTGGATGTTCTGCCAGGAAGAAAGACTGCAGTGCTGTTACAAGGGATGTCACACTGGTAGACTGCTGTTCCAAAGGAACTGCTGCCTTGCTATGCTGCCCTGCTGTCTGCTGCCCTCTTGTCTGGGGAAGAAGAAATGGACTGCAATGAGTTCCTGACCCCAAGTGATGCCCCTCAGGTCTGTTTACAACCATAAACAGGCCTGTTCACACCAAGACCATGCCATTTGCAATGAAATTCAGCCCGGACCACCACCAGCCCATCTCTTCGCACAGCAGCATTTACAGTCCCCTGGGTACTGCCTACGTAAGACTCCAGCCCGCCCATCTGCTTTTCAAATCATGCATACTACTGCCCGTGACGCTCTCCTCGACATCTTCTCTAACTTGAACAGGACTCTTGGCTCAAAAGTTAAACTTGAAAAGGTAAAACTTCAGCTAGATTAATCTGAGACAGTATCTAACTCGCACTCTATCACGATCGGCCTGAACTTTTGTTTTTGAGCCGGTCCTGCAGGACCAGATAGCCGCACTTTGCACTTTCTTCTTTTAGGTGCTATTTTACAGTTTTTGCTTTAAAAAAATCATAAATCTGGTCAACTGATTGGATTATTGTTGTTTCGGTCTTGTTTTATTTATGAAACTAAACATTATTTTTTTTAACTGGAGTGTGATCATTTTGTGTGTTTTCACTGTTTTAGTGTTGGAAGTGCTACTTTCGGGTTTGCGTAGGCATTGCCCTGGCTATGGTTTTTGTGGATGCTGCTTTACCAGGGATCACACCCCAGTCAACATGTAACACAATTTCTAACAATCAGTATTGTGAAAAGTAAACAACATTCTTGAAGCCATTCAAATCTAGTCATAGGTTGTGGCAAGCATGCTTTGTTGTGTAAACATATACAATTTTACTAATACTGAAGCTTCTAGGCAGTAACCAAAGGTGGCATTGCAGGCCTGTTACTGTGCATTTCCTATTGAGTTAGCATCAATGTTTTAATTTTTGATTTCAAAGATGTAGGAGTCATTAAGATATGTACAATTTAAGGTAAAAGGTTCTCCATAGCTTAGCTGCAACCCCAGTGATAGCTCTATCCTCTATTCCTACATATCTGGGTGAGAAGGACGATTACTAATAATTTCCAACATAAGGATGTGAATGTTAAGGGGACTATTTCCTTGAACTTAGATGTCAAGACGTATGGTGAGTTAAAAAAAATGGTGTTATAGAAAATGAAAAGAGATGTAAAGGTAATTAGATTTATATTTTTCAGGCAGTGTTGGGCTCTTACTGTGTCAGATACATCCTCACACTAATACAGCCCTTTTATGAGTCTAGCTGTCCCTAATTATAAGCAGCCACTGTCTTTTCCTGGGACTGCCAGGTAAAGGCTGATTCCATACTCAAAGTGAGACCGCATGCATGCATTCACCACTGTCCCATGTAGATGGCACTGTTAATAAAGTACATTTCCTAATGTAGTGACAACAGATACTTGTTCCTTGTAGAAACTGTTTATCCAGCCATCCTGTTGTCGATGGTGAGTCCCAGACTGTTCGCTGCCCCAGATGAAATGGGGCAAGGACCCATCAGAAAGAAAGAGGAGGAGCTATGTTATAATAAGGATTCCCTGGTTTGCATTAAAACATTTTAGACAGGTGTCAGGAATAAGGCCAGGCGCGGTCCAGGTCTCGCTAGAAATTCAGCTGCGCAACTCCGCAGCGATTTATGCGCACCACAGGTCATCCCCGCTTGTTCCAAGAATGGCCATCAGTGTCGTCTGCCCTGTGGTAAAGCTCGCGTAGCTGCAGGTTCAGGGCATTGGTGGACAAGATGCACTTATCAGTTCTATCCTATGAAGGGACTACATTTCCCATGTTTTTAGAGGCAGTGGCCATCTTGGGGTGTGGCAGGCCTATAAAGCCCAGCCCCACTAAGCACATTGCTCACTATTTTGAAGACCTCGATGCAGCCAGACCTCAGGGAGGTTTGTTCTGGAAAAGTCCAGAGCTTCTGAATGGCAGAGTATGTCTAACCAAAGTCCACAGTGCATCCAAAAACGAGTAGGTCGTACTTGTAGCGGTAAGGCTTTGCTGAATCCAAGTTTGGAGGAAGTTACTACTTCCAAGAGGTAACGCGCTCTGTGCACATGTAATTCATGGTGCTTCCGTTTACAGATGTAAAGCGCTCTTTTGGCTCAGTGATTCAAAGCGTTTCAGTTCACAGAGATAACGCGCTTTGTGCACATGTAAATCATGGTGTTTCCATTCACAGATGTAAAGCACTCTTTTGGCTCAGTGATTCAAAGCGTTTTAGTTCACAGAGATAACGTGCTTTGTGCACATGTAATGCATGGTTGTGGGAAAACAGGGCTGATTGCAGAGGCCCCCTAACTTTTTGCCCCCATTTTCCACTTTATGCTGGTGTTTTCCTGACTCTGATGGTGCCCTGGGTACTGCTAACCAGTCCCAGGGCCTGTGCTCTGTGTAAAATCAATATGCAAATTAGGCTAATTATAATTGGCTAAGTGAACCTACCTATAAGTCCCTAGTATATGGTAGGGCATGTAGGTTTAGGGACCACAGCATAGGTGGTGCACACCTAGGTGCACTGCTGAGGTGCCCAGTGTCATTTTAAAAGCAGGCCTGCCTTGCTGGCTGCTTTTAAATTAAAGTTATATGCAAATTCGACTTTGGAATTAAAGGTACTTCCAAAGTCTTAAACTACCTTATTTTTACATATAAGTCACCCCTAAGGTGTGCCCTATGTGCCCCTAGGGCTGGGTGCCATGTAACTATAAGCAGGGACTTTATAAAAATAGGTTTATAAGCCCTAGTGAGGTAAAAACAGCCAAATTTGTTTTTCCCTCATTGAAGTAAATGGCCTTCATAGGCTAGAATGGGCAGACTTTATTTTAAATTTTAAAGTCTCCTTAAATGTTACATACCAAGAATTTGGTATCAAATTAATTGTTGTAATACATCCCACAACTTCCAGTTGTTGGATTTAATATAACTTGTTCAGGTAAAAAGTTTACACTTTACCTAAAAAGTTGCCAATTTCAGCTCCGCATTGTTTTTGCTGCTGTGCTCTGATTGGCCAGCCTGCAGCAGCTTCTGCCAGGCTGCCTTGATGAGGTGTGAAGTGGCCTGACTTCACACAAAGGAATGTGCTTGGGGGAGAGAATCTCCCCTCAGCAGATGGTGAGGCAGGAAGGGGTAGGGCGGCCAAACTGGTCTTCAAAGGCAGAGAAGGACATTTGGAGCACCCAGCAACACCCCCACATCCTGCAACCCCAGACAACTAGGTGCCCCCTTGATTAGATTAGGAGAGGGCAGGAGAGGGGTGTGTTTATGATTTTTAGCCACACCAGTGGGTGGGCTCAGCCAGATGTAACCTCCAAAAATCAGATTCAGCCATGTTGGATTTTTAGAGACTGTTGCCTTTTGGGATGGATTTTTGGCACACTTCCCAGGAAGTGGTCATCACAGGGGGACGACCCTGTACCTGATTGGAGGATCAGGACCCCCCTGCTTTTCACCCAGGAGCAAGGATAAAACTGGCAGACCTGACCCCACACCTCAGATCCCCTCCAGAATTCAACAAGAAAGGAACTAAAGAAGAAGAAGGACTGCCCTGCTGGACCCCTGGCCTGCACCTGGAACCTGCACTCAGAAGGACTGCACCAGCTGCACACTTGGGCTTCACCACAAGAAGGACTTTGCCTGGCTTCAACTGGTTCAAGGAGGGACTCCCTGTTTGCTACAGGTGAAAAATTGCTAACCAGAGTCCCCTGCACCAACTCCTGAAGAAAGCGACCAGCTGACCACTGTCCAGTGGCCAAAAAGGAGTATGCGCCAGGTGCATTCTGGGAGTTGAAGTCCGCACCCCCCAAGGACCATCACAGAACTTCTGGACCCTTGGGGTGAGCTGTGGACCCCAAAAGAACCTTAAAAGAACATCTGGGTGAAGCCCCAGAAGTTTGGAAAAGATTTGAGAATTTTTGGAAAAAAGCTCCAGAGAGGGACCGACCCGCCGCGGAAATTCTAGCCGGCTTGCCTCAACCGCGACCCGGCCTGACTTCGTGGTTCGTCCCGGTAAAGAAAAACATCCAAAAAAGAGACTAAGTCCGAACGTAAAAAGTTGACCGGGACCTCCCAGCCATCATATCCGAGAAGGGCTCCATGGACGTCGGATCAAGATCCAGGTTTACCCCGGTCGAAGGATTTTCATCTCGAAAAAACGACTAAGTCCGAAGGTAAAAGTCTCCACCGAGGAAACCCACATCGCATATCTGGACAAGGGCTCCAGGAGGTCGGATTCAACTGGCAGGTTCGTCCCGGTGAAGAAAAACTTCAAAATAAAGACTAAGTCAGAAGGTAACTTTTTAACCAAGGCCTCCCGCGACCTGTAGCCGAGCAGGGCTCCATCGCGGTCGGCCTAAAAGTTTGACTTTGCCCCGGTCGAGGTGCAACCAGATGACCCGATTGGCGCTTTTTGTTTCTAAGCGCTAGAAAAGTAATAATTCTTTAAAAATTCATATCTCCGGTTCCCCTGAACCGATTATAATCGTTTTTGTGTCATTTTAAAGATAAAAATATAAACTATTTTTATAAATTGGTTTTGGATTTTTAAACTGTTTCCTGTGTTTTATTTAATTACTGTTTTGTGATATTTGAATGCTTTACACTTTGTCTCCTAAGTTAAGCCTTGACGCTCGTTGCCAAGCTACCAAGGGTTGAGCTGGGATTAATTTACTGAGACCTAACTGTACCTAGGTAGAGGTTAGTGGCTTGTTGCTAGGTGTAGGTACCTACCTGCCCTACCAATAACCCATTTTCCAACAATGGTGTTTCAGTTCACAGATGTAAAGCACTCTTTTGACTCAGTTATTCAAAGCGTTTCAGTTAACAGAGATAACATGCTCTGTGCACACATAATTCAAGGTGTTTCCGTTCACAGATGTAAAGCGCTCTTTTGGCTCAGTGATTCAAAGCGTTTCCGTTCCCAGAGATAACGCGCTTTGTGCACACGTAACTCAAGGTGTTTCCGTTCACAGATGTAAAGCGCTCTTTTGGCTCAGTGATTCAAAGCGTGTCAGTTCACAGAGATAATGCACTTTGTACACACGTAATTCAAGGTGTTTCCGTTCACAGATGTAAAGCGCTCTTTTGGCTCAGTAATTCAAAGCGTTTCAGTTCACAGAGATAACACGTTATGTGAACAAGCAATTCAAGGTGTTTCCATTCACAGATGTAAAGCGCTCTTTGAACTCGGTAATTCCAAGCTCTTCAGTTCTCAGATGTAAAGCACTCTGGGCCTTTTGTTCAGCAACATGCAGATCCAGAGGAAAGGACCCCGTGACAACAGGTTTAATTTTGAGCATGCTGTCAGCAGTCATGAGTGAACAGTAGCTAAAAAGGATGCTGACAAGGTAGGTGCAAACGTATTACCCATATTTGACAGTCTGCTCATCCATTTAAAGAAAAGTTGTGTGTCACTTGGATACATGTAAAAGTTGACCAATACCTTGTGTAGAAGGGACACAAGAAGTTGTGTGTAGATATAAACACTGGGACAAAATAGATACCTGCAGGTACGCCTCACTTTAACCTTTCAGGTTCCGAGGAACACAGTGATAAGATTACTGCCTAAGAATGATCCATAAATAATGATGTAAATCATTTTGGTGGGATTCATCTAAAGCCAGTGCATTATAGCTAGCTGAGACAGAGGGCATGGTGAATCATGTCAGCAGTTAATGATGAACCCAATAGGAAAATCTTTGCAATACCAACACTGCTATCTTCCTTCTTAGGTCATCTAAAACAGGTTGACCACAAGCTCAGTAGTAGTTAAATGGTAAAGCCCTGAACAGTAAGTGCCAAGCATCTGATTAGACTTGAAAAAGTTTAGACCTGTCACATAAGAACTATCTCCAAAGGTGTCACCAGGTGTAGTAGTAGTAGTAGTAGTAGTAGGTATTTGAATCTGGAGTTTAACCCAGAGGTGGAGAGAGATATATTTGTAGGAGATCTTTTACTTTTGTGACTTATCATACCACATGGATGTGTTCCCCATACAATGAACTTTTAAATACTGTTATAAGATCCAACAACAGTACTTAAGCTAAAAGTGTGAAGCCTCTAGCAGGGCAAAAGACTTCAGAATAGCAAGATGGATAAATTGGTTGCACATGAACAAGACGAAATTACCCTAAAAGTAACTCAAACTGTGAAAGAGTGTCCAGGACAGAATTCTATTCACAATTATCAAGGTCTTGAGTTTGAGTGAAAGACTCTCAAGCTATTTTCTTTTATCTAAATGTTGGTACTTTGAAAGTGAAACAAATTTATAACTGCTCTCTGCTGGATCACATCCTACCTTCAAAACAGAACAAATGTAATCTATACTCCCCCTTTCTCATCCAAACCGTACTTCACAAAAGCAGGGGTTCCTCAAGGCTCTATCATCTCACCTATGCTTTTCAACATCTACATGAAGTAATTACTGAAAATGATCAATGAATTTCAGCTCATATGCTATAACTAAGCAGATGACACACAAATACTACTTAAGCTGGAATGCCACAAAGACATTGAAAACTCACAAGTTGCCTCATAGATCAGTGGATGACATGGAGCCATCCCAAATTGAATGCTTCCAAAATTTAAATACTAACATGTGGCGACTGGAAAAATTATGACCCACTCTGTGCCTGGCCTGACGATCTGGGACCACCTCACAAAGTATCTAAGGAAGTAAGAAACCTTGGAATTACCATGAACCATGCCCAAATGGACAAATTAGCAAGATCAAACTTCTTTACTATGAAAAGTCTGTAGTGCATCTTCCCCCACCTGGAATTTCCATACAAGGTCCAGGCACTGCCCTGATTGGCTGATAACACTTGAACCAGGAAATGTTGACAGCCATCTTAGGACTTGACTTCAGTGGAGTCCCAACAGAAAAAGGAAAAGAGGCCAGGGTAGGGAAACCCTGACCCCTTAGACCAATCTCTATACCCACCCAATCCCACTCTTCACACGATCTTTGGCCACACGTGGCAGAAGCTGTCTCTCTGGATGTGAGAATAGGTGTGATAGGGTGTATCTGGGTGTGAGAGTGGCTGTTAGAGTGTCTTTCTGGGTGTGAGAGTAGGTGAGTGGGCGCGTAAGTGTCTTTATTGGTCTGAGAGGGTGCTTGAGGGTTTGATTGGGTCTGTGGGCAGGTGGGTGAGAGTCTGAGTGGGTCTGTGAGTGGGTGCATGAGTGTCTGAATGAGGCTATGAGTGGGTGCACAAGGGTCGAAGTGGGACTGTGAGTGGGTGTTCGAGTATCTGAGTGGGTCTGTGAGTGGCTGCATAAGGGTCTAACTGATTGTGTGAGTGGGAGAAAGAGATTGAAAGAGATAGAGAGAGGGAGTGAGAGGTAGATAGTTTTTCAGGCTTTGGTGTATGATATACTTAGAATGAGATACTTCTGCACAATGTGAAAAGAAGAATGTATTTGTTATTTAAAAATAATAAGATCACCTTTCATTATGAGCTTTACACATTTTCAGGTGGAAAAAAAAATAACCAAGGTAAATGTCTCCCGATACACCTATTACCCACATTGCAAGACAATGGAAGATCAATGGAATGTACTATATTTTGTGAGACAAATATCCAATACTCACTATGTAAACAATACTTACAGAAAAGGGATGGGGGCATCAGGGGCACTCCTGCAAGGATGCTGCCCTGGGACACATTTCACTTTGCACATGTCCCTAAAACACTATTTGCACATGAACTGGGCATTCATGTATCTCATGGACAACCAATGGTAGAGTCAACTGACATGTCAATCTGCCAAATGTGTAAGTGTAAGTCAAGGGAGCAAATACAACAGCAACAGGATTGGTCACATATGCAGATAAAATAGGTGGAAGGTACACACATAAAATTGGACACATGATCAGTCGAATGTATATGAAGGTAGCACAATTGGACAAGCAAAACTCTAGCTTTCACAAATGTCCAGCTGACATCAGGGGGACAAATCTAACCCAATTCATGTTGACATTGGCCAAGCCAAGATGAAATACTTACCATATCAAACAAAACACAATGCAATGACATTCCAATTGGAATTTGGAACCACCTTCATATGCATACAGTGAACAACTACCCTTGTCCTGGGTGACACCAGCACTGCCCGTAAAGTCAGATCTTGGCAACCACAGCAAATGAAACAGCAATCAGGGTGCATTACACACAACTGAAGGCATATAACACAAATAACTCAGAAACAACAAAAAGGTAAAAAGGTAATGGTAGGACAAATGTGTACCCAGAAAACACCTTGGGTTTATTACCTCAATAATATTAAGAATCAAGGGCCATTGGCTAGTCAATTAGAAAGTCTCTACACAGTACTGTGCACCAACTTGATGCACTCTGATCACTGCCAAGGAACTTCCACAGGAAAGGGCATCAAATGGGCTTGCAGGCACCTCAGGGATCATTCTTGGGTGGGGTGGGGTTTAGATTTGGGATGGGTGGGTCTGGGTTTGGGAGGGGTGAGCTTCACTTTGGGAGGGTAGACAACTTTTGGAGGGGTGGGCTTAACTTTTGGAGGTCTGGGCATCTTCTTCGGGGAGGGAGGGGTATGGCTGGTTTCACGGAGGGCAGGTGTGACATGGGAGGACTTGGATGTGGAAGGGATGGGCTGGGATGTGGGTGGGGTCCTTTTGGTTTTGGGAGGGGGAGTGGGGATCACAGGGGTAAGGGTATGGTAAAAAAGGTGACTTTCTTTGCGAAAATGGGTAGGGACTTCAGAAGGGATTAGGGGTGGGGAGGTTGAGGAAGTAGTTGTGTTGGCTGTGGTTATCGGTGTTGCTGGTGTGTGCGTGTCTGAAGCATGCTTGGGTTTGGGTGTTGTCTGTTGTGTAAGTGAGTGTGGGTGTTTGCATTTCTTGGGGTGTGTGAGGTGGAGGTGCTAGATAATGAGGGAGTGTTGGCTGTGTTTGTGGGTATTTGGGTGGTAGGGTATCTATGATTTGTCGGTATGTATGTGTTGGAGTGGTGTCCTGGGGAAAGGGTGGCTGTGGTGGCTGTGTCTGTGGATGTTGGGTTTGTGTCTGGGGGTATAGTGTCTGTGGTGTGTGGATCTGTGGGTGTTGGGGTAGTTTCTGGTGGTATAGTAGGTATGGTGGCTGTATCTTTGGGTACTGGGGTGGTGTCTGGGGATATGGTACCTGCAGTGTGTCAGTCTGCTGGTGTTGGATGGTGCCTGGGGATATTTTGGGTGTGATGTGTGGGTGTTCGGATGTTGGGGTGGTGTCTGTGGGTATGGTGGGTATGGGGTGGGGGTCTATAGTTGTTGGAGTAGTGTATGTGGGTATGGGGGGTATGGTATGTGGTTCTATGGGGGTTGGAGTAGTGTCTGTGGGTATGGTGGGTGTGGTGTGAGGGTCAGTGGGGTTGGTGTCTGTGGGAATGGTGGGTGTTGGGATATGTGTAAGTGACTGTTGAGTACTTGTTTGCCAATGTGTCTTGTAGTGCTTGTGTTTATGTGTGCTGCTTGTGTGTGCTGAGGTGGGTGTGTCCTGGGGAAATGTAGGGGAATAGGGAAATTGGATGAGGAAGAGGTAGGCGGAGGAACGGTGGGTTTGTTGGTGGTGGATGGCTGCAGTCAATAAGGAGGCCAGAGCCTGAAAAGACCTCTGTAGGCCAGACAGGCTTCCGTCAGTAAGAAGGTCAGAGCCTGAAAAGATCTCTGTAGGCCAGACATGGCACTATGAATGCAAAAAAAGGTGCTAAGCCTCTTGGGTGAGAAGGCACGGCCAACTGGGTGAGGAGCAATAGGGAGGGATGCGATGGAACTGGGGAGTTGGTGGACAAGGATGCAATAGGAGCAGGTCATGCTGGGTCCACTACCACTAGAGAGTATCCACTGGAAGAACAATTTGAAGATGGTGATGTGGATCCTGTGCCTCCGTGGTGCTACTTTCACCCTCCAGGCCACTGGGTCTCTACGTGTTGGTTATTTCATGAATGGAGGAACCATATCCTGGTTGCATCCCCACTTGGTTCAGCCCTGTCTCCTCCGCTTTCCTGTGCTGATGCTTAAATTACAAAGACAAATAGTGTCACTACATGTGGCTGATCACTGTGCTGTGATTAGCAAACCTTACCATGACCTACAGTAGGCCCCAGCCAAAAGCTCCAACAAAGCAGATCCAATGTTTGCAACACCATGTGCATGTATGCTACATGAACTGTGAAAAGTTGCCCACCAGAAATTCAGAATCACAGACAACTCCAATTACATAGGTGAAGTTGTGCAATCACAGTACACATGGAGAAAGTAGGAGACCTTATCACCTTGAATGGTTTGCCTCCTGTAGCATCCCTCAGTAACCTGTTGTCACTCAATAGTATGGCAATGCCAAGTTCCATTCCACAGATCCCACACAAGGTCATTCATGCAGCTAATCCTCATATACCCAATACCACTTCATGGTGAAGTGATGCCCAAATAATCCAGCTGTTTTGTTGAAAGAAGTACAGTAGCTGGAAGAAGGTGACATGGAAAGACCCATGTCACACTGGAAAAAATCCCCAATGGGCACGTCACTATATGTACATTGTCTAAATAGACTAAAGGAGGTTGCACTAGTGTTGCTCAGATAGATAACACATCTTGCACAGAAATGTACACTGGAAACAAGTTAGTCAAAATGTCAGGGAGATGTCTACAAAATCCACATTAATATGAATCAGCTAGCCCCAGGGGAATCACCTCTCTTGATTGTTTCTCCTGAGAATACCATACTCTGGTTGCAACAGTAGAAGGCAATAGTCCTTTGAATGTTGTGGAGGCCTAGGGATATTCAAGAACCTACCAAAGGCCCTTAATCTGATGCTCATAGGAAGGGATATCACTGTCTCTTTTTTCATGCAAAACACAGATTCCATTGGATGAATGGCTGTACACAACCACATATGATTCCCTCATCAATGTAAGTCGCTCCCTGATGCATGTCAACAGTTAGGTAATGAACCTTTACCATTTAACATGTGCTAAGCACTTTGCTAAATGATTCTACATCAGTGGCATGGAAATGCACATTGTGGGTAAAAACTGTAGTCCTACCTGTCATGTCCTTCATTGCTTCTGCAATTGTATCTGCCAAATTGCATGGACTGATGGATAAGAGTATGTGTGAGCCAACCCTCAATGGTGACACCCTCCTGTCTATGGCACCACATGAACTGTAGCCCCATCACGTATGTCCAATTTCAAACACATGTTGGCATGCACACATTTGTTAGGGATTCAGACATCATCACATGAAAACAGGTAGACAATGCATTAAACAGCACTGAAGATGATATGGCGAAAGTGAAAGGTATACATGCTAACATGTAGGTACAAGGAATGATGGCAACAGTGATGTCACCAAAATCATGTCACTGGACATTCAATATTTTCCCAAGGATAAGTATTTATCTGTGACAGCACCCAAAGAACAATATATGCTCTGTCACATGTATGATGGTCAGTTTCACATGAGTGAGGCTCCAACACTAGTGACACACTGAAGACAACTGGCATTGGGGAAGACAAATGCCCATATACTCACTTGAGCAGACACAGAGTTGAGTACAGACATTTATTACTTCATATTGTTTGGGTCGCCACACTGAAGACAAGTGGACTGTTCTGTACAAATGACACCCACAACAACAAACAACATAACCTGATTGATCACTGTACTGAGCCTTTTGTTGGCCCTGGAGAGTTAATTGCTTGTGGACTGTACTCAGTTGTGACCTTGGTCCTAGGCCAATAGGCAAGGCACATCGGCATGCACCACCTTCCACACCTACACAAACAATTAATCATCTTGTGTGTCATACATGGTCCAACTCCAGTCTTCAGGGGGAGATGGCAGACTCTAATACATCAACTTGGCAATGTAATAGGCAGGAATATGACCAGGGCTCAACCCATTGTAGCTGCTGTGCTCCCCTCAAACACCCATTAAGCTTGGGGTAGATCACTGCCAATATGCGGGCCATTGGGGGATCAGGTTACGACATTCACCCCACCCATGTTGGAAGGAGAGCCCCAGCTGGACTGCTGCGATCTTTGGGACCCAGCATCTCAGGTCTTCCCACCTCTTCCAACAGTGGATTCTCCTCCATGTATGGGCCCCCAGGGTCCACATCTTCTGAGTGATGGCTCTCAAAATCTCTTTCTTCTGATGGGTGTTGACCTGTATGGATGCAAAAGACACATCAAAAGGATACATATCCATATTTGTGCCCAACCGGTTCTGCCACATGCATTTCAGAAGCACCAAGCACAAAAATCTTGTAATTGTCAACACACTGCAAGTGTCAAACACACAGGGCCTCATTCTGACCCTGGCGGACGGCGGAGGCCGTCCGCCAGGGTACCGCCGCTGAATGACCGCACCGCTGTCAAAAGACCGCGGCGGCCATTCAGACATTTCCTCTGGGCCGGCGGGCGCTCTCCAAAAGAGCGCCCGCCGGCCCAGAGGAAATGCCCCTGCAACGAGGACGCTGGCTCAGAATTGAGCCGGCGTAGTTGCAGGGGTGCGACGGGTGCAGTTGCACCCGTCACGTATTTCAGTGTCTGCTTAGCAGACACTGAAATACTTTTCGGGGCCCTCTTACGGGGGCCCCTGCCGTGCCCATGCCAGGGCCCCGCGGCACCCCCTACCGCCATTCTGTTCCTGGCGGGCGAACCGCCAGGAACAGGATGGCGGTAGGGGGTGTCAGAATCCCCCATGGCGGCGCAGCAAGCTGCGCCGCCATGGGGGATTCTAAGGGCAGCGGTAAACCGGCGGGAGACCGCCGGTTTGCCTCTTCTGACCGCGGCCGAACCGCCGCGGTCAGAATGCCCTGCGGGGCACCGCCGGCCTGTCGGCGGTGCTCCCGCCGACCCTGGCCCCGGCGGTCTTAGACCGCCGGGGTCAGAATGACCCCCACAGTCTGGTAAGTAGAGGGACATGACTAAATACATTTGGAGTCATCTGCAGACTAACCCACTACCCTGCTCTTGGCCTACACTGACTAAGCAAGCCTAGTAACTTCAGGTAGTGTAGGCTCAAGCAACATGTGCTGTGATGTGAGCCATAATAAAACCCAACACACCATTGTAGCCTTCTGAATGGTAAACAACTTGGGCTTGACTAGATATACACATTTACATCCAGCCACATTGACTCAATGTATACAGGCCCTGCAGGCAAAGACCAATTCTCACCCTAAGACTTAAGTGACAATGAAAGGACTGCCATGGGTGGCATGGGAAGTCTATTCCCTGTACATGTGTGAACATGTGGGCTATCCAATATAAATTTATACCACTTCAGGGTGGGTTTGTGTGGTATTTTCAAGTAGCACAGAACACACCTTTTACCATATGTAGCAATCCTACAGAAATGGCATCCAACATACTAAGGTATGGTCTGATTGTTTGCATGTACCCACGCTAATGAGTCACATATTATGCCCTCCCTGGAATCAAACAACTATCTGCACTGTAAGGGGCATTTCTAAGAAATGTGGCCTAGCACACAGTGCAGTGCCATTTTTCTTGCACCCCTTAGCGCTGCCTAATGCTACCATGTGCGCCATATTTAAAATATAGCACACCATGGTGGTAGTTAGGGGACTAGCGTCAAACGTTTTGACACTAGTCTGGAGCTATGCAGGATTAGCGTAAAACAATTTATGCTAATCCTGCAAAGCTCAATGAGGCACATTGTAATCAATGGTGTGCCTCCTTTTAACATCTGCTCTGAGCAGGCGTTAAAAGAGTCAAAAGAAATGATGCAAAGAAATCTGTTAGATTTGGCCAGTGTGAATGCTCACTTCTGCAGTTTTGGCCACCTCCCACATTTGGTGGGAGCCATTGATGGCACACACATTGCCTTGGTGCCACTGCGGACCACTGAACGAGTATATCGAAACAGGAAGAACTTCCATACTATCAATGTGCAAGTTGTCTGTCTGTCAGAATTCTCCACCTCAAACATTTGTGCCAGGTTCCCTGGTTCAGCCCATGATTTCTTTGTAATGTGGAACAGCACCATACCCTAGCTGATGTCACAAGTGCAACCAGAGAGGGTCTGGCTGGTTGGTAAGTCACATCTCTCCTGATTTTGTGTGAGTGATGTCAGGTGTTACAATCATGAAGTAAGTGACTCATTGTGGCACCCATGTTCCATTCCAAAACTCTGCATACCCAAGTTGTCCTTGGTTCTCAACACCACTGTGAAATCCAACTATACCAGGGGAAGTCCTCTTAAATGGGGCCCATTGAAGAACATGATGGGCATTAGAGCAGGCTTTTTGGCTCCTGAAGGCCAGATTTTGTTGTCTGGACAAGACTAGGGGAGTCTTCATCTACTCACCTGGGAAGGTATATCAGATTACCTTGGCATGCTGCATGCTCCATTACATCGCCCTGCAGAGGAATATCCTTTACATCCCAGAGGAGGGGGACCCGAGGTGCCACCTAGTAGGATCCCTGGAATGCCAAATGAAGATGATAGTGGTGAAGAGCAAGGAGCTGACTTGTGATAAGATCTCATTGACAGCCTCTTCGCATGAGTGTAAGTATGTCTTGAGATGTCATGACTGACTGTACAATGAACTGGAGTTGTGTTAATGTGTGGAGTATCTTTTTTTAAATAGTTAGGGAACTGATGTTCATGCAAAATATGCAAAAGGGTGTTTGGTGAGCAAGCTTTTGACACATTCTTATTTTGATGATGTTGCTTTGTTTGTGTCTGATTTTTCTGATGGACTTTGTTCTCCAGACCTTTGCAGTGTGACTTGTGTCATATGTATGGTTTTATAACTGTACTCCTTGATTTGTTCTTTGTCCATATACCTTTCCCCGGTGCTCTTCATTTGGGAATGTCAGAGTTGTGACATTGGCAGGTACATTGTACTGTTGGGACATACAAAGTGGATATTGATTGTTCTTGGGAATGTTTATCACAGACTTTGGATGTAGAAAACCTATGTTTAGATAGCTTGCACTGTGATGGGATGGAAGTGCAGAAGACTCCGCTGGTCGGGTTCATTGTTGTGCGGTGGCCATGATGCAGTATGTGTGTCATCATGTGGTGAGAAAAAATGTTTTTCATGTCGGGTCCCCTTCACATTGGCTAAACAGTCTTTTGGTTTGAACTGTGTGTAGCTGTTATTTTGTTTAATCATTGTAGGCCAAAGTGCCTGTGGCACATCACTGATAATTATTTATGTCATAACACCAGATGCAGAACTAGATTGTAATGACCCTGTGATCATGAACTGTTGTACTGCCATCTGTCTGGGTGTTGCATCCTATGAGGTGGGCTTCCTTTTGAGAGCTAGGGGTCTGGCTCCAACCGATGATCTCAACTGTATCCAATTTTTGCCTTTGTACAGGACACTGTCTGATATGTCCATTCCTACAATGTTCTGGGGGTCTTTACCAGTATAATGTGTTGCTTACACAGTCTGATATGGTCATATCTCATTTTTAATGTTACTGACAGCCTATGTACGCAGCAATGTAATAAGATCTCTTCTGCAACAAGACACTTGCATTTATGTGTTGTTGTGTAGTGGTTGCAATCTCGAGCTGGGCAGTGTGTTCATGTTACTTATCCCTGTTTGCGCAAGTAACTTGTATCTTCATTGTATGGTTCACATGGTCCTACATATCTACATAGCTAAATAAGAAATTTAAGATGGCAGACAATGAGTCTGTGGCGGGTGTATTGATTACAGTGAGAATAAAGAAAATTAAAATTGGGATGCTAAAAAAACAAAAATGAAAAGTGATGCCGCACCATTGTAAGTCCAAAATCCAGAGGACTCCTCCCATTGGAAATGGAATGTGGTTCAGGATCAGTCCAGGGTGGAATGTATGGCAAACATAGGAGGACATTAAGGAAGAGGTTATTGCTGGCAGTGGTGGGTGTCTTGCCATACACACCTCCTGGATTCTTGGATGGACGTCCACACTTGCAAGGGGGGAATCAGTTGCCGTAGAGGCAGAGGTGGCTGAGAGTAGTTGTGCCTTTGGAAGGGCCTCCCTTCCTGAGGCTGGCACAGACATACATGGGCTTGAGGTAGTTTGGCCATAGAATGGGGTAGATCTTGGTGTAAAAGCCCTGCTCAGGGTTGTGCTGATATCTCTCTCTTTGAGCAAATTAACACTGGGCTGGAGGTTGCAGTTACAGAAACAGGACCTCCTGGCCAAAGCAGTCATGTCACTTCCTCTACTTCCCACCCTTGTCATATTTTATCCACTCAAGTAAGTACACTTCAATTGCAAGTTAACAAACAGGAGTATTTGGGCAAGTGAAAACTGGGCTGATGGTTAGAATTACTGGAACAGGGCCTCCTGGCCTTAGCCATCAGGTCACTCCCTATACTTCATACACTTGACATGTGGGATTCTCCCAGGTGAGTATACTTCAATTGAAAGTTAACAAACAGGAGCATTTGGGCAAGTGACCTCTGTGCTCATGTTTGGAGTTACTGAAACAGGACTCTCCTGGGAGTTGCAGTCAGGTCAATGGGCCCATATTTATAATTTTTTTGCGCCGCATTTGAGTCATTTTTTGATGCAAAAGCGGCACAAACTTAAAAATACAATTATATTTTGTAAGTTTGTGCCGCTTTTGCTTTAAACAATGACGCAAATGCGGTGCAAAAAAAGTATAAATATGGGCCACGGTATCCTCCCAGGTGAGTATTCAATTGAAAGTTAATAAACAGGACTATTTGGGCAAGTGAACCCTGGGCTACTTGTTGGAGTTACTGAAACAGGGCCTTCTGGGAGTTGCAGTCAGGTCACTCTCTCTGCCTCCTAGCGCTTCAGATATGGTATCCTCCCAGGTGAGTACACTGCAATCGAAAGTTAACAAACAGGGGTATTTGGGCAAGTGGATATTAGGATGGTTTTTGGAGTTACAGAAACAGGGCCTCCTGTCTTAGCAGTCAGGACACTTCCTCTACTTCACATACTTGACATATGGTATCCTCCCAAGTGAGTACACTTCAATTGAAAGATAACAAACAGGAGTATTTGGGCAAGTAAACACTGGGCTGGTGATTGGAATTACTGCAACAGTGCCTCATTGGAGTTGCATTCAGGTCACTCTCTCTACTTCCCAACGATTGCTAAATGTTGTGTCGTACATATCTGTTGCTAGACTGCATTTAGGTTGGAGCAAACATTTACGTGTTGAGACATACCATGAGTCCTGGGATGATTTATTGATCTTGAAAGACTTACAGGCACCATTTCCACTTATGGGATGTGATGTGCCTTGGTAGCTGTGCTATTGGGTCCAACAATACACATTGACATTATTACATCTTATTTACTCTGGGTATTGAATGTTGGTGCAGTACTTGAACAACACAGTGGCAAAAGCTGAGCAGTGAGCATGGAGGACATTGCTGTTTTGCAACAGTTTTTGTGTTGTAACTTACCTGACTCTACTCCCTCAGGGATTCCTGTCAAGTCCTCAGAACGCAGGGCGGTCAAGACCTTCTCCTCCCAGGGAAGGAGTTGTAATGGGGCACTGGGAGGGCCACCACCAGTCTTGTTGGCCTCCAGCTGTTGCCTGGGGACCAGGGAATGCACCTTGACCCGGAGGTTCTTCCACCTCTTCCCAACATCCTCCTTTGTGTGCAGGGTGGTGCCTACAGCATTCACCCTGTCAACAATCCATTGCCACAGTTCCATTTTCCTACTGAGAGGAGTGTGCTGGACTTGGGCTCCAAACAATTGTGGCTCTACTCTTCTGATTTCATCTACCATGACTCTCAACTAATCCTTTAAAAAACGGGGATTTTTGGCAAGTGACATGGTGGAAAATTGAAGAGGGTGACAGGGTCTTACTTAACAGCGGACGTGAAATAGGGAGTGAATTGACAAAAGTGTGTGCAAGGAGTTAAATGGGATGGTGAAAAAAGGTGTGCCTTATCTATCCAAATGTACAAAAGTGGTGGTCCCTGTTCTGTGACTTGCAGTGGAGATGCAAATGATTGTGGTCTGTGAAGGGGTGTGTTTTATAGTGTGATTTGTAGGTGTGTCCATTGGCCCAATGTGTGCCAGCTGTGTTGCTTTTTAATTCATCCAATGGGTGCTCGTTTGTTGCTTTGCTGAACGCATACCATGGCAGTCGACCAGAGTTTGCTTACTGCTGCAAGGAACTGCCATGTTGACTGTGTGTTTGTAATTAGTTCAGCGACTGACTACAGCACTGATGGTCCTGGAGGTTGGACCACCAAGATAGCAGACCACCACACTGCTGAAGGTCTGCATTTTTGTTTGGCGGTGCGGTTCTGCCTGTATAAATCGTAATTAGGTGGGCTAGGGACCCCTGGTGCAGGGATCTTTTTGGGACCACCAACGTGGCGGTCTGTCAGTCTGGTGGTCCGACCGTCAAACTCCTAATCAGGCCCTTAGTCTCCTGTCCTGAAGTTAAAAAATATATATATATAAAGGGGCATGGTAGGGATACCCTGACCCTGTAGGTCCAATAAGGGGGACCAGAGAGACCACCCCTTGGTCCCAAAAAAACGTAAAAAGGCAAAAAATGCCATGATCTCCCTAGATCGAAAAAAAAGAATGGCAGCCAGGGCGTATTTGTTTATTATAATCTCTGGAGAGCTAACCCCAGGTGCTGTATTCATAAAGGGGAGGGGGATGCATGACCCCATCTTAGAACCTCTAGAGACCCCAGTGAGCCCAGTCTCAGCACTGAAAACAATATCTATGAGGTTAGGGAAAGTTCAACTCTCTCTCCGAGCCTTCAGAGGCCACAGGGAGCCACCCCCAGGGCTGAACATATACATGGGAGAAGGGACAAGCAGACCCACTCCTGAGCCATTAGAGGGCCCAGTAAGTCAACCCCCAGGGCCAAAATCATTAAAGAAGGGGTGGAGGCACACAGGCCCCTCCCAAGCCATGAGGGGCCCCAGGAAGCCAACCCAGGTGCCTGAATTGTTGAAAATGGGGAGGGAGCAGTGCAGCTCCCCTTTCTGAGCCTCTACAATAACAGGGGAACACACCCCTGGCTCAGATTCTATGTCCCAGAGAGGCCACCCCAAGGACATGGCAGTTTCGCTGCCCACACTGACGCGGGCAGGGAAATGTGTTTGCTCTCACTTGGCATGAGCATTATCAAAACTCCTGTAAAGCAGGAACAAACACCAAGTCGGCCCCCTGGTGGGAGGAGCTTAAAAAATGCCCCACCAGCTAACAGCAGACTTTTGATCTATTTTTGCTGTCCGCACAGATGCGGGCAGGGAAACAGATCAAAATATTGCTCTCATCTGTAGGGAGCAGCATTAGTAGCTGCTCCCTGTGGGAGTGAGCAATGCTGGCCCCTGAAGTATGTGGGGAGTTGGCTGGGGCCACGGGGCTCTCCCTGTGGTCCCTAACAAGTCTATGTTTAGTGTCTTGGGTGGGCATCTGGGCACCCACCATTAACAGTACCTGGGATCAAGTCGCTGGGGCCAAAATTGGCCCAGTAAGGGGGACTGCTTGCCTCCCTCCCCCTCAAAATCTTGCTGGGCTGGGGGATGGACTCCCAGGACAGAAATCAGCCCAGAGAGAGGGGCTGCATGCCCCCTCATAATAATGCTGGGCCCCTGGGGCTGAAAGAGGCCAGGGAAGGGGGCCACATGCCCTTCCCCTAAATACTATGCCAGGCCCCGGGGGATGGAGTCCCTGGAGCCGATAACAGATCAGGGAAGGGGAATGCATGCCCCTGTCCCTTCAAAATCACGCCAGGCCTTGGGGGATGGGATCCTGTGGCTGAAATTGGCCTGAGGAGGAGGGCTGCGTGCCCTCCTCCCCCTAAATATCACACCATATCCCAGGGGATGAGATCCCCTGAAGCCTGGGGAGGGGGCAACAGGTATCTCCCTCCTCTTTATTCAAAGGAGAGGCCCTCATTGATGGGGGCCCCAGGTCCTAACAAGGTTCAGGGAGGTAGGCTGCATGGCCCTCCTACCATTTAATAAAAAATAGCCCTGGGAGATGGGGTCCCCAGGGCCTAATAAGGTAAGCAGTGGGGGGCCACATGGCCCCCTGGCCTTTATTTTAAGTAGTGGCCCAAGTGGATGGGGTCCCCATGGCATAATGAGGCTCAGGGAATGGGTCAAAACCCCCTGACCCTCACTGCCTAAGTCCATGCACAGAGTGGGGTTGCCTGTCATTACAATGGTTGGCCACAGTGTTTGGCTGCCTACCAGGCCTTGTTACTAACCCCCCACACTGCACACAGCTGAAAGTTGTGAGCAGCATGAGGTTGGCTGCATGTGGGAAGTTGGCTGCAGGGTCTAGCAGTTGGATTTCATTTAATTAAATATTACTTTACATCAAAATTAAACCTAGAAATTCACTGAAAAAAAGTTAAAGCAACGTAACGGTTAGGTGTGATAAAAAGGTGTGGATTTTTTTTTTAAAGTGTAGAAATTCGCTGAAAAAAACAAAGTTCAAAGTAAAGTTATAGTGAGGCGAATTTATCAATGACAACATTTACATTTTGAACGTAAAAAAAAAAATCACAAGTTATAGTTAGCAATGCTAACTATAACTTGTCTTCCCCCCATGCACTGCATATGACCTCACTCATGGCATTTTCTTGGCAACACTAATGACATCACTGTTGAAATCTTGAATGACATCATTGATCACATCACTGATTACATCACTGATTACATCACTCAAGCTTTGTTTTTCTGCATATTTCTCTATGAATTAGTATGGCATTAGAGGCCTGAAAGTATGCACAAAGTTGCTCTGGACTATATGAGGCATCATTAGAGCCATCACAGATACAATCTTCCTAGGTGTAGAAAGCATGCATTATGTGCATCATTGACCCTTTAGCATACACTTTACAGGTGGCATCGTTCACATTAACAATCAACCACTGATATAGGTTAAACCGTCATTGAGCATAGTGTTCAGTCTGTATGCAACTGTTTAGAGAAAGTCAGGTTCCTAAAAATACTGAGTGCCTGTTAAAAAATGCATGGCCTACTACAGACAGTTTTTATTTATATCAAACCCCTGACACTAACCGAACCTACATTAAGAAATTAAGCTAATATGAGTAAGAGATGTGGGTACTATACACAGTGTTTACTCTATGGAAAGAGTTTAGTCTATACCACACTGTTAGCAAACAGTGAAACTCTCATGAGAAATACACCACTGAGAATTACAAAGGCATTTACTAAGAACAGTGTACACTCTAGGAAATAGTACTCAGAAAATGCACTATTTTGTTAAAATAGCCAAGATATGAAGATTCTAATGATCATACTACCTGCAGCCTTCAGATTGTGGTAAAAACTTTACAGCTAGCCCATCTTCTGAAGCAAAACAATCACATGTACATAGCTTAATACCTGGTGCACAGAGTCTTTATGCACGTAGTGTTGTAGGACTCCTGTAGCACCTAGGTTGGGCACCCTTATTTTAGCATTAGGCCCGAAGCCTGTACATTTTATTATTTTTTATATTTTTTAGCACAGCCTGTCTTTAGCTCATTGATTTTATATTTTATTGAGCTGCCTCTATCTAAGAAGATAGAGTTTGCACTGCACATTTTATCAGTCATTGTACAATGGGATCTCTGTGCCCTGTTCAAGGCTGTCATGTACGGTACATGATATTCTAATTTGTATTGCCAGTCCAGGAGACACTCCTATCCACAAAGACACACAAGTATGTCAGGCCTGTTCTACAAACTCTGTACGGGTTAATATATAAACAACACATAGGTTTCATCAGGGCAGAGGGCATTCCAATCATGACCACTCTGGGACAGATACCACACAATAAAGAGCTTTTCTGATCCTGGCGTTGACTCTTTAGCTTCCCAAGAGGATTGCCATCCAGACAATAGGCAGACCCCTGGTATACCATTGAGCTATGGGGTTGGGGTTACTTCCTTAGATAGGGACAGGTAAAATGGTTACAACCATTATGCTCTCAGATCTAGAAATGGGGTTTAGGCAAGAATCTCTAGGCATTCTGGAATTATACAAAATGGTGGGATTGTTTATCTCCTTTACACTGGTTGCAATTATGATTACTGCATGATGTTTTATCTGCTGTATCCTCGTAGCTCATGCTTTTTACACTAGGATGCAATTGCTTCAATAAATGCATTGAAATCAAGTTTTCATCTTTTGCCCTACCTTGGCATGTGTGAATCACTGAGTGAATTAAAGGGTGCGATCTGTTTCCACAACTTCCCTGAGGAGTCAGATTTTCAGATTTGGGTGGCCACAAATCACCTTTTCCTTTCTAGTGTTGAGTGAGACTCTGTGGGCTAGTCAGGAATCAGGCTGACAGCTTCCAAACAGTGCAGGTTGACTCAGTCTCCCACTCTCTGTACTGCTGCCGCCCTTAACATGCAGCCTTATATCATAATAGGAACCACAAGACATGGCAATAGCAACATTTGGTCAGGTACTTATTTAATCGACCTTCTGAGTAACTCTCTCTCACATGCCAAAGGTACCCTATGCACCTTTTTATACAGAGAGGTCTGTGGTAGGGAAAAACCATCCTCACCTAAATATGTAGTACCTATTTTTAGTCTGTAGGTTGTTCAAGCTTGAACCTTAAATGGATATCCTATTTGATGTTTCTATCTCTGATTGCTGCCTTTTAAACATGTCACAACCAGAACCAGTGGAAAGTCCAGTAAATTGTAGACAAGCTGTCACACAATGTTTACTTGCTATTTGGCTTGCTAATGGGGGTGGAGATGTTCGTGGTACAGGGACACGATGGGTACAGAACAAAAAAGTTCTACTCATAGGTCACTTTTCTGGCAGTTGATGCAAACACAAACACTTTCCACACATATACCATAGCTAACACACCTACACAATATAGAGCATTTCAATATCTAGAAATACCATAAACATATAAAGAACAACAAAACTGGTTTCAAGCTGCCCTTCCACACATTATTAAAAATGTCAGATTAGGACCCCTCATGGCGAGTTCTAGCCATCTACACACCATTTCCAAATTTACAAAATTTACAGGCAGCGGATCTGTGCCCACTATGTAATAATTTAGTTAGAATATACAGATGCTTAATACAATTTGTAATGCAGACTTTGAACATTGCTCCAGGGAGGACTGCTCCAGCTGCCCAACAATTGGCAACACCAGGGATAAACATGGTAACTATTGATGCAATTATTGGTGAGGCTCCCATCAAATGTGAAGAAATTCGGTTTTGGATTGCACGAAAAAACAAATGAGCTGCAAACAGTGTTCCCTATATGGGACTCCAAGATAAAGAAAGAATTCTCACAATATGCTTGCCATTTGGGATGATTCCCTTCATAGAAGACTGCACAACTTGGACCACAGTATTTGCCACAATTTATAACACAACACATGGTACACCAACACCTTTGAACGCTTCAGAAGTGTTAAAACAAAAACAAAATTAACACAGGGCTGCCCCAGCCCTTGATTTGAGTATGAAATCAATAGGCAATTTTGCCACAGTCTCCACAATTATTTTAAGCAATATTAAAGGGAAAGCAGCAGCATTGACAATACACCAGCCGCTCAAAGATGCAACTTAAATTGATCAGGAACATCCTACCAAGGGTTATTTCTGAGACTTATCCTAGTATAGGTCGGGATAGTCGGGGCCAGACCAAATAAGACACAGCATAAAGGTAATTCCAAGAAGGATAATACCACGCAAGCGGAGGAAGGTTCTAAAAAATGCTGGGACAAACAAAAATCTAATAAAGATAAAGTAAAGCAATAAGGAGAATCTCTGCAGTCAGAGAAGTTGGAAAAACATTACAATCTTAGAAGTGTGACAATTTGAACCTTCTGACAGGTATCAGTATATTGATACATGAGGGGAACATTAAATGCACAATTAAAGCAAGTTTCTGGGAAAGATGAATGCTAATCTATGACATTATTCTGGCAGAAAGAGATTGGCCATCAGATTTTGTTAGAACTCTTCCACAAGGGGAAGATGTAATTTTGCTATATTTTTCAGTTCGAGCTGCAGATTCAGTAGAAGATGCCTATGCTGCAGACTTGGCTCTGGTGCAGGCTCCCGCACTGTACTGTAACCATGTGGGTTGGGATAGAGATTTTCCTTATCATGTTATAAGTATACAGTCCAACCGCCAAGTACACCCTGCCACACATATTGTAGGGAATTCACTAGCAGATGAAGCCACAAAATCTGCAATTGCTACGGAAACTATTGCTGCAATAACTTGTTCCCATACGGGAAGGATGATGACATTTTCGCTGCTGCAAATGCTCTGGCTGATGGCAAGTCTTTGCCAAAAGCATACCCAACAAAATATTTCTACTGCTTAAGTGCCCAAAACATTCTCATTGTAACAATAGCAGGGGTGGGTGATTGTGTGATCCCCAACCAAGATCATAGGATAGAATTGATCAAAGTAGTTCAAGACTGTATTGCTTCTGCCCATGCTGGTGTGGCAGCTACCATTCTCCTTTTACAACAACGCTCTTGGTGCTGGATCTTGGAATACAAGGTACAAAAACAGTTATTTTATTGCCTCTGCCTGGCTAAAAAGTCTTCATTGATCACATAAAATTTGTATCATGCGGCTGATCCTACACAGTAGACCATGAGGATTCCTTCGTAGTTCTCTTGTCACTCTCACTACCATACAGGAGATACCTCTTCAAGCATTAAACAATGCTGAAATTATTACCCCAAGGTTGGTGAGGGTAGAGAATGAACTTTTGTTCATTCCAGTCACGCGCTACAACTAAATGAAATGTCCAAAACTTTGATCTGGATTTTACAAATCCAGCACAAACTTATGGGATTGCCTATGACGAACCAGTTCTCTTTCTCAAACACTGGCATCAGTTTTTGCACAGACTGCTTCTGGTTGTTTTGCTGATATTTATGTTTTTTCCACCTTCTTCAGCACTAGCTACTGCACCAGCACATGATATATGCAAGCTTTGTAACTGGCTTAAACACAGCTATTTGATTCATCTATGATACTATATGTGGATTAAATCGTCATTGCTTGCTTTCCTTCTATGGATTGGATTTGTTACAGTCTTCTTTATGCTTATACGTAGCCATTATCTTTCTGAACACTCTGCTGTTGTACTGGCGTATGAGGTTTTGAAGCCTTATTTGTCTTCCCACAAAGTGTGAAAAGACATATCCCTTGTGAACATTTCTTCTGCTCCAATTCCTGATGGGATTGTTTGGGATAAAGTACCTTTTGATATATTTGGACTGACTGAAATGATACAAATTCCAAATGTATTTAAAATGTCAATGAATAACATTATACATCTGGGGTTGTTCCTGATGACTGGGATGTTAAAATGGTTGATTCTATTCTTTCTTGGCTTCAATTTTATACTCTGTTTGAAAGTGAGATTATGTACAGAAACACTGCAAATTATGGGGACCTTTGATTCTTATGGACATCATTGTTCACATCAAGCTAGTAGCCCGAGAATAGTTTTTAATTACACACAATGGGAACATTGTCTGACTCCACCATTGGGGAGTTCTAAAATATATGTAGATAAATTAATCTATATCTCTGGACATGATGTTACTAATGCTGAGTTACATTATTTGAAATGACCTACATCAAAAGGAAGGAAGATATTGGTAACCAACACTAAATTAATTTATTCAGATTACTTTGCTTCCCAATTGGCCATACAAGGCTATGAGTATTGGAAAATGTCAATAGACTTAAAAACTGTTTGGGGAAAGTCAATAGTCTTAAAAACTGCTAGGGAACAAAAGATTGACACATACAAGGCAGGAAGCTTTATTTAGAACATTTTTAATTCCATTACAAATGATTTTCTTCAGTGCCACTGTTAGGCAAACAAATAGCCTTGTGTTAGCAAAAGTAAAAGAAATGAAGGCGCCCAGTAGACCCTCCATAGCTAAATTTGACAACTGGCAGAAAATTGTGAACTTTTCAGAAGAACAGCTCAGTGGTATGGTTCAGAAGGGTACTTTTAATTAATTACTTTCATGTCCCAATAGGTGGTTATTGTGGCCAGTGGACATAAATGGTTGTCATGCATGTTTTATCAACTCCACATGGGGTTTTAGAGTGAACAGACGTGACCCTTGTTACATCATCACACATCATTAACGACATACAGCGAGGGTAAATTATGTCAGGAATGGTTGCAACCCTCCACATTAACAGCTATAAAAGAACATCTCTCTCTCATTTCTGAAGGCATAAATTTACAAGATTCCTTGTTAGGATCCAGAAACCATTCTTCAAAATATTTCTATATACAATGTAAAATGAAATTTGGAAGCTCCCACAAATGGAAGCAGCTGCTCTTTTAAGGCAAATAGAGAAGAAACATTTAGAGACAGCTTTAGCCGTTGTTGATAATGGTATGAACACACTGTCCACTGGATATTTTCACAATAAACAAAATGGTGCCTTCTGCTATCTACATTATTTGAAACAACATGTCATTTTACAACATTGGCAAAGTCAGCTTATGTCCATTGTGCAGTTGAGTTGGACTTTCTGAAGTTCTGAAGGCAGGATGCATGTCAAGGATTGTGTTAAGTCTAAGGAGTTATTTTCTGCATTCAATCTTACAGGTAAACAGCAGATAATGATGAAAAATGGAAGCTGGTTACATAATGCTTAATATAGAGAAGCTAGAAATGTTGCCTTTTATAGTAGCTGAAACACCATCATCAGTGTGATTAATACATGGTGTGATATCTTTGCTAATCTCCACATTTCAATTCACCTTGTGTTTGAAACACTTTTTCATTGGCATGTTTGAACATTTAGGAGATAGTTGCATCCATGAGGTGTGTGAGCTGCCCTTTGATTTCAAATGCCTGAGTGGTGAAAAGGAGGTTTTTCTTAGCAAAGGCGAATCTGAAACTTCTGGAAACCAATCAATGATTTGTAAACAGGTGGTGTTGCGCAGCGCTTGTAACGCATCAGCAGCTAACCTAGTTTGCTACTTTAAGGGTATTCCAATCTCTATGATCCTCCTGGTATTTGAGTTACTCTTGAATGTAAGTTACTAGATGCTGAGTGATCAAAGCTGTTGTGGGATGAGAGCAGGCATTGCTTGTGTGATTTCTGTTACTCAAATAGTGATCTGTTGTGGAGATATACTTTTCCCTCCCACAAAAGGGATAAAAGTATCAAATTTGTGGCCTCACATTTCTCCTTATAATGTCAATTTTGACAAGCTGAGTAGACTAAAAGCACTATTGTTTCAAATACATGTGGTGCTCACATCTGTCCATGAGACATATGACCTGCAAGTAGGAAGATGGTCAGCTGAGATACAGTCCCTTTTAAATATGAACTTTCCAAGACACTTTGGTGAATTGGTGAGTCACATTTTTAATGCATGTAACACTGCATGAATTGTACACTTTTTAAGGCTGTTGGGTCTGGTTTTTGTAAGTACATTCCAGACTGACTTTGGAGTAATACCTTCAGCCATTCACTCACTTTTTAAAATGTTTTTGTAGGGTTCCCATAATTCAGCAATCTGTTTGTCAGATTGCAGTACCATCAGAGTAAGAGATGTTAAATAGCTGGAGTGAGTTTGTTTGATGCAAAGTGGTAGGATGCAAGGTGTTATATGTTTTCTACGAGAACATTTGTTAAATAGGTAAAATATAAAATAATATCAATAGAAGTACGTGACAGGGACACCTTGTAGAGTAGGAGCAGAACAAATATAGTTCGAAACTTTTATCTTTGTTCTTTCGAAAACGTATTTTACTAAAAGTGCTTATTATTTGCTCCTAAATGATAAACAAATGCACTACATCAGTGAAACACCAGTTAGGGTTCTAGTAGTGATTAATGTATACAAAGTAAGTAATGAAGGGCCGGGTTCCAAAAATTGACCTGAGAGTACATCGGTGTTTTCTCTCGTTATTCCACCTTTGTGGCAATTTTTCCCAGGTGCATCCCCCATTGACAAATTACAAAGACTGCACTATCAAAGAAGGGAAAGCATATTTGCACTTACGCCTGCTGCATGTTATCTTAATGCATGGAGTATCATTGGCTAAATTATAATGCAAATGATGTCCGAGGTATGTGCGTACCGTCACAATTTTCATGTGTGTGGGTGTATGTTTTGGATATACGCCGAAAGGAATGCTTGTGGACTGAATGACAGTCGGCTTCTGATTTTCCACTAATGTGACTGACACTCGCCCTGATTTAGAGTTCAGTAGTAATAGAAAATCTTCCAGTTGAAAGAGGAAAATGGTAAATATGAGGGATTCAACTGGCTGAATTTCTTCTATCTTAATATCCTTATTGTGGAGCAAATTATCCTAGTGGTTGCCCTCTGCATTTATCATTTTCATCCTGAAATTTGCAGATGTATTCAAACCACACAGATTTTATGACAATGGGCCTCCTGCGCCGCCCGTCAAGCTCTTACCACCATCAGGCAGCCTGTGCGGCCTGTACCCTGCCTGCCTTTTAGGAGTTCATCGCAGGGCCTTAACATTGCAGCCGGATCTTAATGGAGCCGGCTGTAATGTGGTGGTGCAGCGGGTGCAGCACCACCTGTTGAGCATTCCATTGCCCGTATTTCGGGCAATGGAATGAGCAATGGGGGTGTGCAGGGGACCCCAGGGCCCCTCTGAGTCCCCCATTCCCCCAGCCTTTCCATGTTGGTATAAAAACCCATGGACAGATTGGCGGATGGGGACTCATAAACCCCAAGTGCTGCCCTAGCGGATTACATACCCCAGGATCACCAGGCTGCAGGCTGGTGGAAGCCTGGCGGTGTCAGCGGTTGGACAGTGGCGGCTTTGCCATGGTCATAACGTCACGGTCGGGCTGCCACTTTGGCGGCAGTCCGACCGTGACCCTGGCGGTCTGGTGACCACCAGGGTCATAATGAGGCCCAATGTGTCTGTGACATTTGTTCTTACTGTGACATTTATTTTAACTCTGTTTTATCTGTCCCCCATGTCATATTCATAGTTTTAACAGGTATGTTTGTGACTTATGCCTAATTGCTTCCCTGCTCAATCAGGCTATTTGCAGTGATGGAGCGCTGGGCCATTCTCGCTCTCAATTTTCAGTTTCAGGAAGGGTGAAAGGAGTTAGTATTACTCACAACAATTTCCAATTAACAGTGCAACACAATAGACTGCAGAATGACGACCAGGAATTAAGAATTAAGTTAAGGAGTTTTGTTACAAGTTACCAATCAGGGTAATGTAAATCAGTCTGAAAAACATGCTGTGGAGTTACCTGATTACAACAGGATAACCAAATTTCCTGAAAAAGTTCAAGCCAATCGGCAAACCTAACATTCAGTTACAGCAGAGCAAAAAATAGCAATAAAATCTGATGTGCAGAGAAAAGACTTCGAACTTCCCTCCTCAAATGAGTAAGATCTAAAGTCATCTAGGTTAGGACCTAACAATCTAAATAAGTAAATCAGGAAAAAATCTCAAAAGTGGGGGAAAATGTTGAAAAAGGAGGTAGCATTTTATATACACCTGCACATCAGGGAAGGTGTCAGCACTTAGAAGCTCAGTCAAGAGTCTTTCAGAGAAAAAATCAGTATTGGCTTCAGGGGCAATAAGAGAGAAAGCATGGAGGTCTGCACCTGTCAGGGTCCAAAAGAATAGTCTCCTCGTCAGTTTTTGAGGGCACTAGTCAATACCACACACATCTTCTAAGTAACATCCATCATTCACACCATCAGGGATTCCACTGTCTTCTCCATTCGCACATGTGAGCTGCAGCATTTGTGGATTTCCCTGACCAGTACTAAGAATGATGTCGGCCTTGATAGCCTGCGACTTCCAATACATTAATGGATGGAGTCTGTCAGCTAACAGTCCATGTCTCCATGGTCCTCATCAAGGTCTCTTTCTCAGGCTCTCTATCACTACTTCAGTGTAACATCTATTCTAAAGCTAACAATTCATGTGAACGTTCCTACAAAGAAAAGACATTCAAGCCGAGATGAAAGAATAGTATTTCACATTGAAAGAAATTCAGATCTGGTCATGGCAAGTTTAAACGTATAATTCAATGGTAGACAGTTAATATCTGTCAGTTGTGCACATCTAACTTAAAATATGTGAGAATGTCAGTACATTAATTTAAATTAAACTCATATTGCAGTTTTAGGCAAAAGCAATTCAACTTTTGAATACATGAGTATAAATGCAACTGCGAACTACGTTTTAAAAACAATGTTAAAACATTAATGCACATGTTTACATGAAATCTTCTGGTTTCTAGTGTAAACACATTTCATTAATGTGAGGATGGTTTCTAAATCATTTTGAATGGCTACATTTCATATAATAAGGTTAAGCCATATAGATTATATGATTTTCTAATTCTACAGTGAATACACTCCAGTATTGACTTCAAGTGCAACTTTTTACAATAATAACATTAGAACACTAAAATTATGTGGTGCTAAGTGCACATATATATTGCGTATATTGTGACATGTAAGGTTGGAGCCATAATTACGCTGCTCTGATCCCCCCTGTGATTGCGAATCAAGCCATCACAACTAGATATATATCTCTTATCAGATGGACCAGTCAAACGTTATAGGTGTGTTCAAAAATGTTCATCTAGATTCCTTCAGCTGCTTCAAGTCATCAGAGTATCTGCACTGTCCGTTTTCTAATTCTATTTCTGCTAATATCCCCACCTGTGTTCATTTGTATCCTGCATGAACTCCAAACAAGACTAACCCAAAAAAAGCAATTATCAATATGGGTCTCACAATGCTTCCAACAATGTCTTTCCCTAAGTTACCAAACAATCTGCCAAATAGCATAACATAAATTCCCTACTGCTTCCCATGCACCTGTTGCTTCCAATCTTTTAATATATGTTTAAATACAGCAATGTTCTCAATATACTTTTTCAAATCATTGTTGTTGTAGCACTGCTGACCTTTTACCATCCAACAGACCCAGCCCTCTTTTGTGAGAAGGACATCTAATGCAAGCTTGTTTCGCAAAACCATAGATCTAATTGCTACCATTTCAGCATCTATAAAAAATTGCTCAAGCTTATCAACTACTGTAGACAACTTTCTAACCTTATTAGAATTCACTATCACTCTTCCGGCTGGAATAATTGCAGCAAAAATGTCCCCAGCAATTTCACTAGCACCTCTTTTCGTTCTGGCATGTTCTCTCCCTGAGAAATCATCAAGATATCACACATAGTAGATTGTCCGAAAAACTACTCCACTGTCGCATGTTCCAAACCATCTCCTAGGTAACCTGTAATAAGCACTTTCCCCACAAACATTATGAATAACAGAATCCTCACCAGCTAAATATAATCCCAAATTTCCTCAAATTTCAAAAGTGTGATTACATTCACTCTTACCTACAAAATTTGGGTCTAATCTGGATTTCTAGTGAATACGAACCATTTCCCATGATTTTGCAATCTAATGGTAAAGCTGCTATATCTTCTGCTATTTTATATTCAATCTTGTCCTTTGCCCAAACTGGTGAATGTGTGTTATTTGTAGCTCTAGCCATCACGTTCCTTCTCCTGACTTCCAGTGAATCTATAAATGTCTTTTCTATGTCTGATAATGTACATATTAAATTGTATCTATGAGCATTAGCTGTGCCTAATGGCATAGCAGGCTTAAAAAAGTGTCCAACTATTTCTAGTGTTTTAGTATCTGAATGACAATTGAAATGTTTCAAAAGAGGAATTTTTGAGAAAACAAAGTCATAGTTTGAAAAGTGATATTGACAATGCCCCTTTCCATAAAAAAGGCTCAGCAAGATACTATGACCCTCATTACGACCCTGGCGGTATAGAACCGCCAGGGCCGCGGCACGCGGGAGCACCGCCAACAGGCCGGCGGTGCCCCGCGGGGCATTCTGACCGCGGCGGCTTAGCCGCGGTCAGAGAAGGGAAACCGGCGGTCTCCTGCCCGTTTCCCGCTGCCCCCAAGGAATCCTCCAAGCCGGCGCAGCTTGCTGCGCCGGCTTGGGGATTCCGACTCCCCCTCCCGCCATCCAGTTCCTGGCGGTTCTCCCGCCGGGAACCGGATGGCGGGAGGGGGAGTCGCGGGGCCCCTGGGGGCCCCTGCAGTGCCCATGCTAACGGCATGGGCACTGCAGGGGCCCCCGTAAGAGGGCCCCAAAATGTATTTCACTGTCTGCATAGCAGACAGTGAAATACGCGACGGGTGCAGTAGCACCCGTCGCACCTTCCCACTCCGCCGGCTCGATTACGAGCCGGTGGAGTGGTGGGAAGGTCGTTTTCCCCTGGGCTGGCGGGCGGCCTTTCAGCGGCCGCCCGCCAGCCCAGGGGAAAACTCTGAATACCCGCCGCGGTCTTCCGACCGCGGTGCGGTATTCACGACGCGCAACTTTGGCGGGCGGCCTCCGCCGCCCGCCAAAGTTGTAATGAGGGCCTATATGTCATGCCATAAGTCAAAGGAATTTGGTGATATCTTATACCCTCTTCAGTAGATGCAGGTAAGTGCATACGTACATAGCAATCCCTATCATCCACAGTGTCAACATACTGTACTGTAGGCCTAAACTCTTCTATACTAGATTGTCTATGGAAACTCAAACCTACGAGTAAAGCAATTAATACTATAGTTATTACAACTAACACTCCTGCAAATATGCATCTACGCCTACCACTATTCTTATTAGGTTCCATGGTTTCTCTGCACTCAGACCATTAGTAAAATGCAGCAACAGCAAAATCTTCTCTGTTGATTGCCACCTGTGCAGTAGTGGTAAAGTAATTTCAATACAATGAACTTCAATTTATTTTTTTACAAAATCTTCATGAGTCTTCCTTAGCCATGCTCCGTGTTCTTCAAGAAGACAACCCTATGGTGAATCAGCAGACTCAGACTTTGGTACTTTTCTTGTTTCCCTACAAAGGTTATTTATATGGGTCTAATAAATGTGCAATTCAAATTCACTACTAATCACATCCAAGATAAAGTGCTGCAGTCTGTTTAGTGGCAAGATAATTCCAAAGCTCAGTTCAATCAAAAAATTCAGTTTAAGGAGGTTCAGTTAAATTTGAATTGTCATAACAAAATGTCCCAACTTCTCTCTCCCAGTCATTGGCAGCAAAATATGTACTTTCAGGTGAGGAGTACCTTGCACAGGTTACTCTTACTCTCTTTGATGTCCTCTTTTTCTCCACTGGTACTCAGGCATGTTAGAAATGGGGTTTCTGATTGACTAGGGTATGTACTTAAGCCAGGGGGAACCCACCCACTCTAGTCAGGGTGAGGGGGTTACACACCCAGGATAACCCCTGCTTACCCCCTTGGTAGCTTGGCATGAGCAGTCAGGCCTAACCAGGAGGCAATGTGTAAAGTGTTTGCACAACACACACAACAGAAGTGATGCACAGTCCCCACAACAAAGGGACCACAACACCAAGTTATATACAAATAAACTGTATTGTACACAACAACATTAGACCAAACACAACATGTCAGTAATACCGTGCTACCCAAGCAGTTGTCAGAACGTTATACAGTATTGTTACTCTGCGAAGACCAGCAGTAGTCACATAAAACACATAGGTTACTGATTATTCTGCAACATAAGCAGTAGTCAGTAAAACACAATCAAAATGCATATATCAGGGTAAGAACACATTTCACCACAATTGCGTAAAGTTATAGTGAACACATTACTAATAAAGCATTGGCCCTAGGTAATATACCCTCATAAATGTCCATAGAAGGAACATCCTCACATAATGGAAATCATAAGAAGGCACATATCATCCTAATTGTGCCTGGGGCAGTAAGTATATCATCCTACATGCCCAATGTGGATAGAGGGGCTTCCCCTCAATAAATATGGTCCCAGCATTCAAAACAAAGGGGCTTGTGGTGCAGGGGGCTCCCACCCTGCCCACGAGCCTTTCAGCATTGAAGGGGGCCTGGTGGAGCGGGGGGCCTCTCCCAGGCTGCAGCAGTGAATCCTGACAACAGTGAGGGACAAATGATTCCCCTGGGGCACTCTCCATTGTCCACTTCACCCTTGGGGGGGGAGGCACCGCCAGGAGCGCTCTTGCTCCAGGTGTCACTTCCTAGTGCCCCTATGGCACTAGACACAGCGCACTCCCGATGTGCTTGGAAACACAAGCTGTCCGGGTCGCAGTGGTGATTTTTCTCCCAGCGGCATTGCAGGAATGCACTCCACAGGTCTGGCATCCACCCAAAAAGAGCGCTCCTAAGGCACCAAGGAAAACAGAGTCATAAGCACAGAGAAATACTCACTTTCTAAAAGTTGCATTTCTAAAATGACAATAATAAATCCACTTACACCAGTAAGCAGCATTTCTCACTACTATTACAACCATACCAAACATGCCTACGCTATCCCTCATAAATCATAAAATACCCCCTAGACATAAGGCATGGCATTGACAATGCAATCCTATGAGAAGGTAGCACTAACAGCAGTGAGAAATCAAATAGGCTGTTTGCCACTTCCAGGACAGGCCACACAACAGGCACATGTCCTGCCTTCTACATACATAGCACCTTGCCCATAGGGCTAGCTAGAGCCTACCTTAGGGGTGACTTACATGTAGCAAAAGGGGAATTCTGGGCCTGGCAAGTAAATTTAGATGCCAGGTCCATGTGGCAGCAAACTGCACACAAAGGCCCTGCGCTAGCAGGCCTGAGACAGTTTTGAAATGTTACTTCTGTGGGTAGTGCAAGCTGCACTGCAGGCCCCCTAGTAGCATTTAATTTATAGGCCCTGGGGATAGGGATACCACTGTACAAGGAACTTACAGGTACATTAAATGTTCCAATCAGCTGTAAGCCAATTATACCACGTTTACAAGGGAGAGCACATGCACTTTAGCACTGATTAGCAGTGATAAAGTGACCAGAGTCATAACGCTAGAGGGGTCAGAAAAATTAGGAGGAGAAGGCAAAACGTTTTGGGAATGACCCTGTAGAAAGGGCCAGATTCAACAAGGCACAACTCGCTTTACTGCTACACTAGGCCCATCGCCAGGATTTCAGTAGAAGCAGTCAACACTTCTGGATGCAATCCTCTTGTTCTGGCATCATCTGGTCACTCACACAGACCCCCATGAATATTTATTGTCCCAGACTCTTGCTGGTCCCTTACAGCTTGGCTAACTTCTTCCCTTTGTCTCACTGAAACCCTCAGCACTTCAAGGAGAAGTGCCGTTATATCATCAAGGTGACAAGGAACTCTGCAAGTATGTGCTGCATGCATCCTTTTGGGGACCCTTCCACATGTCACAGGGGCTATAGTGACCAAGATAACATGGTACTGTCCTCTCCAATGAGGCCCCAAATACATGTTATGTGTTTCTTCACCATATCCTGTTTGCTGGGACTAAGGTCATGACACTTCTCCTGTAGATGCACAGGTGTAGCCTCTCCAACATGATGAGACACAGAATGCACCACATCAGGCAGTCCTTTACAGTAATCGAGAACCATGTCATCTGTAATGTTCACAAGCGCATTTGCAGGCACAGCTGGCAATCTAATGGCTCTGCCCATGATGATTTCATGGAATGACAATCGTGTACTTCTTTCAGGAGTATTGCTCAGACTCATCAACACAAGGTGCAAAGGATCAGGCCAAGTGGAAGCACACACTTTAGCCAGCCTGGATTTCAGCACCCTATTGACTTGCTTCACGAGACCTGAAGCCTCAGATTGATAACTGCAGTTTAGCTTCTGCTCCACTTGCAATGCTGCACACAATAGTCTCAGGGCCTCATTGTTAGAATGGATCCCTCGGTCTGACTCCAGAGAAGTCGGGACCCCAAACCTAGGGATAAGCTCCGTTAACAACAGTTTAGCTACTGTGAAGCTGTCATTTCTTCTGGTCGTGTAGGCTGCAACCCAAAGTGAGAAGATACACACAATGATCTGCACATATATCAGCCCATTGTACAGAGGCATTTTGATGAAGTCCAATTGCGTCCTGTTAAAGGGACCAACTGATCTCCCTATGTGTTACTACAGGTCTTTTGCCTATGTTTTTCTGCTTTCATGTAATACATCGGTAACATAATGCTTCGCCATCAGTCTGAACCTAGGATTAAACCATGTCTGCTGAAACAGTTGCACCATAGCATCTTCAGCAGAGCTGGTCCTGAAAAAGGCTTGCCATTGGAGGCAACAAAACTATCTGGAAATACAATCTTTCATTCACTGAAACCCAAATATCATCATCTCTTTTGACACAACCAGCTCTAATCCAACTCTGCTGATCTGCTTCTTCCACTAGTCTGTTAATTTCCTCCCATGTATCTGTTGTAGTCAACAAAAAGTTGTAATAGATCTCATCTGTTCCTTCATTTTTATATTCACCATTGAACGTACAAGCATTTAAGGCACAATACTTGACAACTTCATCAGCACACCTGTTTTCTAGAATAACTTGACCATCTCGTTTGCGATATGCAGAGTACTTCACATTAGCAATTTAAGCAGGTAACTGTAATGCTTTTCACAGATTATGCACACTTTCTCTATTTTGGATAGGTGACCTGAAGTGGTCATAAAACCTTGTTGTGATCAAAACTGTTTAAAGTTGTGAACAACACCAAAGCCATAGTGACTATTAGTATAAATGGTCACTTTCAGCTGGTTTGAAACACAGCATGGTCTAGTGAGAATGACCAAGTCAGCCACTTCCACAGAAAACACTCCCTGAAGCCAGGAGGCCTCAACCACACCAGGGACTGTATAGACTGCAAAAGCAGCTTTCAGCCTTCCTTCATATTCTCCTAAACAGGAGCCATCAACATACACCAGATGATCTGATTCAGGTAGTGGCACATCTTGTATGTCAGATATTTGCTTGGTGTACAATTCAGTAACATCTAGATAGTCATGCTCAACTTCATCTTCAACATCATTATTTTCAGGAATTGCAACAGATTAGGAGTATTTATTGTTGTACATCTTTTGAAAGTGATATTACTGCAGCAAGGATGACTTGCTCATATATAGTCAACCGGCTGTAACTAAGATTTTGGGTCCTGGTGTAGGTTAACAACAATATTTCCACAGAGTGGGGAACACAAACATTCAAAGGATGACCCATAACAAGGCACTCACACTGTTCTATGCTGAGACCTGTTGCAACCACAGCTTTAAAACTGCCAGCAAAGACATTAACTACTGGGTCAAGCTTTAAGACGGCCGGGCAAAGTAGCAGCTACTGGGTCAAGAGTAGCTGTAAAAAAGGCAATGGGTCTGCGATTATTCCAATGCACCTGAGTTAGCACTGAGAGAGTGCATCCCTCCCTCTCACTGCAAAATAAAGTAAAGCATTTGTTGTAATCAGGCCCTCCCAGAGGAGGGGCACAATTGTGACTTTCTTTCAGCTCTGAGAAGGCACACGTACAAGTGTCATCCCAAAGTACCAGATCTGATACCTTCTTGTGTGTCAGCATCTCTTAAGGCGTGGCCATGTGCTACAAATTAGGAACCTACTTGCAACAGTAGCCCACCATTCCGAAGAAGATCCTGGCTTCTTTCTCAGTTGTTTGGGGATTCATTTTTGGAATCACTGAAAGTATCTCGCATTACACTTTCCTTGCTCCTTTCTCAAAGAGATATCCGAGGTGTAGATGTTTTCCCTTAGAGTACTGAAAATTTGCTGGGGATACTTTATGTCCATTCTCAGTTAAGTGTTTTAATAGGGCAATGGTATCATGCTTGCATGCTTCCTGAGTATTGGATGCTACCCGTAGGTTTTAAATATAGTGGACCAAGTCTGAATGAAAAGGGATTTTCAATGACTCCAGTTGGATACTATACCATGGGACACCAAGGAACTATATTAATCGTTCTCAAATCTTGGATGACGCGATACTTGCCCCTAGGTTTCTTCAAGCCCATAATTGGTGAGTTACATGGATTCCCTATAAACTCCTTTAGTAGATCTTGTTGAATCATAGATTCAATCACAGTAGTAATCCCAGCAATAATTTTAGGGGTCAAATTATATACTATGAGTCTTGGATATTCAACATTAGGTTTCATTTTTAGGCAAATAGGCTTTGATGAGACCTATGTCTTTCCCTGAAACGTCTCAGCTTCAGGTAACACTGTGTCTTTCAGCTCTTGATCCAAATCATCACTTGTCAATATGGTGCACAGTACGATATTGATATCTGAATTCTGGTTCACAATCTTAAATGCAGCATCCTCATCGTGAGTTTGAAACTCAATGCCTTTTAGATGGAATAATTGAGCTTGCACAAAAGATCCCTTCCAAGCGAACTCACTGGACTCAAATCACACACCACAAATTGGTGATTCTCTTCAAAGGACTCTATTTTAACAGGTACAGCTTCAGAAACAGAGCTCAATTGTTTTTGGCAACTCCTATAACTTGAAATCTTTATCCCTGAGAGGGGTTGGTTAGAAACCTCCGCTGTTCTCCCAGTAGAACGGGTAGGACCAGTATCAAACATAAATGAATTGGGTGCCCATTCACCTCACCATACACAAGTGGACCACTCTGGTGTTCCTCTAAGGATGCACCAAGTACACATTCCTTCTGCCCTCTCAGGCACCCTCATTGTAACAGGTCTGAGTTGTATTTTTTTTCTGTTTGTGTCATAGAGTACTGTGGGGACATCACCTGATTCACAAATCAATCAATCAGGGATTTGTAAAGCGCACGACTCACCAGTGAGGGTCTCCAGGCGCTGAGGAGGGGAGGGGGAGGAAGTGGGCAGGGGGGTGCTGCTACTGCCCGAACAACCAGGTCTTGAGAAGTTTCCTGAAGGAGGAACGAGGTCTGGCGCAGGTGGGCGGTAAGAGTGTTCAACGTTTTGGAGGGCGAGGTGCGAGAATGATCTACCACCGGTTGTAGTTCTGCGGACGTGTGGAATGGTTGCGAGGGTGAGGTCGGTGGAGCTGAGATGCCGGGTCGGGGTGTAGAAGGAGAGTCGTCTGTTGAGGTATTCTGGTCGGGTGTTGTGCAGTGCTTTGTGAGCGTGGGTGAGGAGTTTGAAGGTGATTCTCTTGTTGAATGGGAGACAGTGCAGGTTTTTCAGGTGGTCTGTGATGTGGCAGTGGCGGAGGATGTCCAGGATGAGGCGTGCGGAGGCGTTCTGGACAACAAATGGATTTTTGTTTGCATTGTGGTCTTGATTCAAATTTGTTCTGGAAGGATTTACATTCTGTTGTGTCATTGGGGCTTGTGGAACCTGCATTCCCAGAGTTTAGGGAACATGTACATTTTGAGTACTCTGTCTCTGTACGTGCTGTGTCTGAATTAGATTATTATTAACCTGAGGTTGTAGAAATCCACTATTCTGAACCTGATTCTCATTCATCATGTTACCAGCACTGACACGAAATTCCCACTTCCAGTGACCCTGCATAGAACCAACATTGCCAACAAACTGTTTATTCTGACTTCATTGTGCAGCTTTCATCTGTGCCATCATCAGCTTTTCTTGTATTCCTCTGCTTCATTTCCAGTTCCAATTCATCACTACAGTATTTGGCATATCTAAGTAAGTAAATAAAACATTTTTAAAGATTGCAAATGCCAAGGCGTCTTGGCGCTAGCATCCAACAACTGAGCTGAAAAGAAAAAAAACTACTTGATGCCAGAAAGAAAAAGCAAGGTCTTCAAAGATTTCTGAAAAATACCTTGATTTGTTTGAGATCTCATAGACAGTGGCATGGAATTCCAAAGCTTACAAACTACATATAAAAATCTTCCCCCTCCCCAGTTAGCCTTCTTGATTTTGGGAATGGCTACCAGTTTGGTTGAGGATGATCTTAACTCACTACACAGAGCATGCCACTTAAAGGTATTCTGAAAGTAGAGAGGGCCAGTTCCATGCAATGCTTTGTGAACCATGCACAAAGCCTTGAATTTCACCTTTTCACGAACAGGCAACCAATGAAAGTCGTGGATCCTATCAGAGATGGAGCTAAACTTAGGAATTTTCAATCGCAGAGGGGCTGCTAAATTTTGGGGGGACTGAAGTTTTAATTGAGAACACTTCTGAATTCCCAAGTAAAGGGGGTTACAATAATCTATATTGGATAAGACCAATGCTACCATAACCATTTTTGCATGTCTGGAGTAGTAAAAGTGGAAACCTTTTTAAGCATCGTAAGTAGATAGAAGCAAGATGAAGTTAAATGATTTATATGATCAGAGAAACAGAGCTTCCAGTCAAATATGACTCCAAGGTTTCTCACTTTCTGAACTGAGGATGGAAGGGGGCCAAAATTATTTGGCCATCATGAGTCATTCCAGAACGAAATGTAATTTCCAAAAGTATAACCTTTGTTTTCCCAGTGATTCTGCATCTAAGTTGTAAAATATGCTAGGCAGTTGTTAAATTTTCTGGCAACAACGTCGAGGTGAGATGTTATTGATATGACTATTTGCACATTGTCGGATATTGTAGAAAAACTATATAATTGAAGACAATTTGCCAGCAGCTGACATAGATGTTAAAAAGCGTAGGGGATAATGATGATCCCTGGGGCACACCACAAGGAAGGGAGAAAGAGTTTGAGGTGTACCCCCCCTTTATTTTGGATAGGAAGGAACTAAGTGGTATATTTAAACTTTTTGGTGCAAAACTGCGCCATTCCTGAACACCAGCCAGCACCATATCTATGGAATGGTGCAAGCCGATGCTAAGCTTGGTCTAGCGTCAACAAAAAAGACGCTAGCCGGGTGGGGGTGGCAGCATGAGAATAGGAGGTTGTGTGTCAAAAAATTACGTTAGGCTGGTTGAAGGCAAAAAAAATGCAGTAACCAGGCGCACAACCATCCTAAAACATAACTCCTGTCTGTCATGCCCACCACCCCAATGGCCAGCACAGGGGGCATGACCATTGCACCCAGGCCATGCAGGGAGCCCCTTGTTGAGCTCCCAATGGCACTAAAAAAAATTCTTACCTATACCTACCCTACTTACCTGGGATGGGGTCCCCCATCCTCTGGTGTCCCTCTCATGTAGGTGGGGGTGTTCCTGGGGCTTGCGGTGGGCACCTGTGGACCTATTCCATGGTGTTTGACCATGGAAATGGGTCTGCAGGTCCCCTAATGCCTGGTCTGGCCCAGGCGTTAAATAATGGCACTAAGCAAGTTTAACGCTATTATTTGGGTCCAACCACCCATTCGTGTGTCATTTTAGCATGGGGAATAAATATAACGCTATGGGGATAATGTCATTTTTTGGATAGGAACACCTACCTTGCATCTCATTGAAGCAAGGTGGGTTAACACGTCCAAAAAATGGTGCAAACGCCAATATTTTGACACTAGACGGGACTAGCGTCAAAATATAAATATGGACTTAAGTTTTCACTGAATTTGTCTAAAAAAAATGATGCAAATTTGGCACAGAGTATAAATATGCCCCAAAGGATGCTGAGGGTTGCGCCTCCAATCCCCACCCTCCCTAGCCAGTTGATAATCACAGAATTCTTGGCTGTACCAAATGTGATGGAGAGATCCAGCAAGATCAGCGCAGCCCTTCCTCCCCAATCCACCAATAGTCTAATCTCAGTAGTGATGACTAGGACAGATTCAGTACAATGGTGTGGCTTAAAACCATGTTGCGATGGATCCAGGGTGTTATTGGCATGGTAATTTTTAGTGTCAATAGGGTCCAAGGAAGGTTTTTTTTAAAATTAGATGAACTTTTTTCCATGATACTGGAAAGTGAGCTAAAGTCAAAATATTGCTCAAAAGCTTCACTAAATGCACCAAAAGTGTACTGGAGATCATCTACAGAACAAATGTCAGATAAAGGTCCAAAGGGAAATCAGATTTGTTTCTTTCCAGCAATCTTATTAACTTATCTTCTGTTAGAGGATAGAATTTATCAATATTGTTCGTAACACCATCAGAAATATGTAAGGAAAGGCACAAAGAATCATACAATTGGCTAGCATCTTGATGGCAGGAAATTCCTCATAAACACTATTTACTTTCATTTGAAAGAAATCCACAAGTTTATTGCAGAAGACTTGGTCCAGAAAAAAGGGTTTACTTTGGTTGAAGTTCGAGAGAATAGTAATGGTTTTAAAAAGTTCTCTTGTAGAGTTTTTAGCCATGCTTTTTTTGGGGGTAAAATATTTAGGTTTTTCTGAGACGGTTAAGGCTTTGTACTCACTTATGGACACTTTGTATTTGTATTTCTCTTTTATATTATAATCCCTCCCCCATCTCCTTTTTTATGCCCTGCAGTTTTGTTTAAGTTTTTTAATTTGGGGAAATACCACATATATCATCAATTGACTTACTCTGCCAACAAATCAAATGCTGTTAATCATCATGTCAATCTCAGATCTCAATCCATGGCCAAACCTAAACTCAAAGGCCCATATTTATACTTTTCTGCACCACATTTGCATCATTTTTTCATGCAAAAGTGGCGCAAATGTTGGAGATGGAGCTTTCATTGTGGGATGTCTCATATGTTCTTTTCCAGGCCAATTCACAGCTATTTTGAATTTTGCCCAGAAATCACTTGCAGCTACAGTCTCAAACAAGGTATTCAAATCTATCCACGGACCTTTGACATTTTCACAAACCTTTCAACCTGACTGTACCATTCCACTGGTTTTCCCTCAATATTGGGAAATCATTTGTGAATGACACAAGATCACTTTTACTCCATAGCATGTGAACATAACTTCCAGCAGGTACTTCCCTCATTGGGAGAATTCTTGTATCCTCTTCCTCTTCTTCTGTTCTAACTGGAGCCAGTTCTAGTCTTATTTTTTTGCTTCCTTCTTTTTTACTCATCTGCCTTCCCATCTATGCAGTTCTCTTTATTTTCAATTAATTCCCTAATCTGCAATTTAATTCCTAATGGTCTCATGTTAGAGAGGCCATGGTCATTAAAGCTTAAACTGTACCTTCCCTGTAAGCTTTTGGATTTATTCAAATTAGCTTCATGTTTATGAGCTAATTGGAGCAATTTTTCATAAGCCTGTCCTGCAAATCTTGTGATATCTTTGCTCATCTCATTTAATTCTAATTTTAATTTACTCACATCTATTGTCTTTTCTCTTTCTGAGGTTTGGACTGTCTTTCCACTTGTTCCTAAACCTTCACCTTCATTTGGAATTTCTATAATTTTGAACCAATCATCTAATTCTTGGGCACTAGAATGTTGTTGCTCCGCTGGAGTATTAATTATTATTTCTCCCCCAGAGTACTAGCATTTGATTTGTCTGGTGAATTCCAAATGGGAGTGTCAGAATCTGTCAAACCTAAAAGTATTCCTTTCATATGGGTACTACAATTAGCGTTTGGAGCAACATTCGTCTTGGGGAAGAAAAATGGTGGTGATCTTTCAGGATACCTTTCATTTGGGGAACACCCTGTCTGACTTAATTTTGGATCTACGCTTGCAGTATGTGGAATATTCCCTCATTTTGGGGCTGAAGGTATACTTCCTTTTGTCAAGCCCAATAGATTGCTGCCTGAGGTCCCTATGTCAGTAGGAACAGTTACAGTGTGTATTGTGCTTCCTGTCATTCCAGGTTTATACAAAGGAAGTACAGGACCGATAGTGACGGAAACAGTCAATGCATCTGGATTATTTAAGGCAGATGACTTTTGAAAGACTGTTAACCCTCTACCATTGAATTTGAAATAACATCTACTGGTGCAGTAGGCACATCAAAATCCCCATTAATGATAGCATTACTCACTTCTCCTGTTTGGGTTACATTATATGGAGGTGGACGATTTAACAGTAGTTCATTTTTTAAATCCTCATCAGAATCGCTTTCACTGTCCTTCCTTCTAGTCTCTGTATCATTTATCTCTTTCACACTCTTTCTCACTCATCAATGTAGGGTACAGTCTAGTTCCTTTGACTTTGATCACATCAGTTCTTTCTGCCTTTTGTTCTGCATCAAACGAAGCATATGCACAAGTGCATATTGCTTTCTTGACCCTTCCTTTGAATCTTTCGTTCTGTTTCTGGTGAACTATGTGTTCCCAAGAATTAAGTGCTTCATATTGTGCGGGTCAAGGAGGTGATTTGTTGTCATTCAACATCCTCCTTAAAAGTTCAATGATCCTCAAATTATGTGTGCCATAATGTGGAAATGTAAGTGTACCCTCTTACTCAGTGATCTTATGACATTGCTCAAGTCAAATACATATGTGGGGACCCACATTTATCATCATAAAATGACGACGTTATGTACCTTCGGAAGGTGCCTCTTCTTCCATCCAAACATGTATAGTCACATCTCCTCTTATTAAACTCCGTAGTGCTTTAAAGAATTTCATTTGATATCACAATGTGCAGCTTCACAAAGTAACTTTTCGTTCAAACCAGCAATTTCTCCTTCACTCAAAATTCTCTGTTTGGCATTTACAACCAATACCAGACCTATGATGTGTCCAACCAATACCAGCACAGCTTCACACAATTGACCAATACCAGAGGGGCCCTGTGACATCAATCTCACCTCTTGCAGCAGTTCACCCTCCGTTACAATTTTTCATGAACACACTCTCTCAGCAACCTATGCACATTAACAAATGAAAGCAATTGTCTGCTCACCTAAAGAAATTAAAGTACGCAAGCACTTCAAGAAATGGTTCCGGAGTAGTGCTTTCTGACCTACCCTGATTCACACTTGAATAAAACCTCGACCAGTGGGATCTCGCTTAGGTTGATGCAGTTCCTCCCCTTGCACTAAGATTCACTAACCCAACCACACCTCACAATCCCACAAAGATAAAGTCACTATTCAACAGTGCTGTTGACGATATCTCACGACTAGCACCACAACATAGCAGACAACTACAACAGAGTGTATTCTACACTTTTCACATGTCCCAGGATCTTTGGTCATGACGGACCCTATAACCACTTCAACTTCGCACAACAACTCAGAGCATCACACAACAACTTAGTATCTCCACAGTACACCTCACAGTCACTGCAAAACACCACAAGCGAAGCATAATCAATTGCAATGCACAACCCTATTAATACTTACATCTTCGCTGTCACAACTTGTTGCAGTACTGCTGGAACTCCATCAATCCTCTGAATGAACCAAGGGCTTTGGGCATTTGGAATGGGTTTGGGCAATTTCTGAATTGGACAACCTGACTCCCTCACTTCACTGACAAACAATCCAAAAATGCTACCAGTTTGATGGAGAGTTGGGCCATTCTTATTCTCACTTTCAGTTTTAGTTACACGATGGACCTTTCATTTCAAGGGGTGAAGGGAATTAGTATTAGGTATAACAATTTTCAATTAACAGTGTAACACTTTAGGCTACTCAATGAGGACCTGGAATCAAGAATAACATTAAGGCGTTTTATTACATGTCAGCAGTCAGGTTAATGTAAATCTGTCTCAAAAACATGCTATAGAGATACAGGAGTATGACAGGATAACAAAACCTCCTGAAAAAGTTCAGGCGAATCAGCATAGGCAAACCAATAGTTCTGATGCTCAGAAAAAAGTCTTCGATCTTCTCTCCTCAACATGAGTGATATTTAAAGACATGTAGCTTAGGACATAACTTAATCTAAATAAGTAAATCATGAAAAAATCTCGAAAGTCAGGGAAAATGTTGAAAAAAGGAGGACACATTTTATAAGTGCTTGCATATCAAGGAAGGTGTCAGCATTTAGTAGCTCGGTCAAGAGTCTTCTAGAGAAAAAATACGTTGTAGCTTAAGGGGCAAAAAGAGAGAAAGTATGGAGGGCTGCACCTCTAAAATTCCAAAGGGATAATCTCCTCATCAGCTTTTGAGGGCAGTAGTTAATATCACACAAATCTTATAAGTAACAACCCTCTTTCATGCTATCAGGGATTCCATTGTCTTCTCCATTCTCACATGTGAACTGCAACATTTCTGTATTCTTCCAGACCAGTCCTGAGAACGATGTTGGCCTTGATCACCTGTGACTTTCTGATACATTACTGAATAGAGTCTGTCAGCTAAAACTCTATTTCTCCAAGTTCCTTTTCAAGGTCTCTTTCGCAGGGTCTTTATCACTAGTACAGTGTAACATCTATTCTCAAGCTAAGAGTTCATGTGAGCATTCCTGCAAAGAAAGATACGCAAGCAGAAATGGAAAACTGCAATTTTATGTCGAAAGAAATTCAGGCCTAGTCATGTCAAGTTTAATCGTATAATTAAAATGTGCACATTTAATACATGTCAGTTGTGCACATATAACTTAAAATATATGAGAATGTCAGTACATGAATTCAAATTCTATGGACCACTATACTGTAAATACTGAGCTCCCATGATGTCATTAAGGGGTGCAGGGCAGCGCAACACAACTGGCACATTAATCATGATGCACCAGTTTCTTGTAAATGAGGCACAAAGTATTTAGCGCTAAGTGCACATCTATATTGCTAATATTGTAAACTGTAAACTTCGCACTTGTATAGCGCACTACTCACCCACTAGGGTCTCAAGGCGCTGTACGCATACCGCTGTGGAACCTCTCCTGGCTTTTCCCTGTGAGGCGCCCACTCCTGGACAGCCCCAGGGTGAAGCCAGGCATCCAAGCCCTGTGCGGGCCATTGTGGAGATTAAGTAAGCTATTTCCCAGAGTTACAGAGTGGACCCATTAATTAGATTAGGCACCGAGGAGAGAATTATCTGGTCCAAGGGAATGGAGCCCAAGACCCACCGAGGTGGGGATTGAACCCTGGTCCCGGGCCAGATCTCTGCATCAGTATTGTGACTTGTAATGGTGGAGACCAAATTATGCTGCTTCAATGGCTGTGTGTTCAACTTATTGAACATAATTTTCTCTGTCAGAGATGCAGCTTCACCCTTCAATGTGTGTTTTTTTGAGAAACAGTTTGGTAAAGGACATTGGAAACTTTGAAATTTGAGATAGGTTACAATGTTTTTCACTTGCGTTCACTCATATTAAACCAATAACTTCTGAAAACCGTTATGTTGGATTTTTACTGCTATAATGGTTCTGCATAAGATATGCTTTGCAGAAAACAGTGCCAGTGACAGTGTTTGATGGATAGCACCCCATCTGTCAAGATTGCAGAGGACATGCTCACTACCATCCTGACAATTACAGTCACCAAACTTAGAGTTGACTGATAGCCCAGTTGTATATTGAAAGGGACCACCATCACAGCAGCTACTTTCAATGTAAAAAATGTTTGGTAGATGGTCATTGTTGGTTTAGATTATGGTTCATCAACATTTCTCAAAGGTTTTGTTTTTCAGAAATAAACCAGCAAAGTGGGTGTTAGTTTCTGAAAAATTAAAAGCAAAAGACACTCACACCATGGGAGTTGCTCCCCAGTGTCCCAGGGTCATTCTTATTTTTCTATCAGGCTTTTCCTGGCAGTCACAGTAAACAAAAAAAAGGCATTACACAGTCCACTCTAAATAGGGCGGGTTGTGTAATGTCCTCTGGAGGAAGTTTTCTACTGACAGAGGCTCAGCTGGGTAACAACTTAAGGTCTGCCAATCTCTAATTAACGTGGGTAGACCTACAGTAGAATTCGGTGGACAGGACACTCCATCATGTTTGTGACAGAGTACCATGTCTAAATCAGGTCCTATGGGCTTGATATACGAAATTTTAATTTTGCAAATAGTGAATCGTAAGAAATCGCTATTTAAGAAATGCAAAATGTAATGTACAAAAAATAGAGATTTCCTAGTAGTGGTTACTACAGATTAGGAATCACTATCAGCAGTTCGCTATTTAGGAAATGCTACACCATACATTCCTATATGCCTATAGGTAAGAATGGTGTGGCATTTCCAAATTTGAGATTTCCTAATAGAAAATTGCAAATTAGGAAATGCTTAACAAAGGGGACCTATGGGCCTATGCCCCCACTTGATGCACCCCAAAAAAAGTGAGGCACATGTAAAGCTCACAAATGCCCTAGGGGCATGTGCGCTCGGCATGATACTTTCAAAAAATACATTTTGGGTGCACTTTTTAAAATTGCACATGGTTAGCATCGGCTTGGAGTTGATGGCAATAGCCTTCCCTAAATGTCCATTTCACTATTAGGAAATGCTTTGTACATGTGCTTAGTAAATTGCAAAAGGCAAATCCCTATTTGCGAATTCCTAATTAAGGAATCGTGAAATGTGATTTCTACTGGGTAGAAATTGCATTTTTCAATTTCGTATCATCCTTTGTACATACGGAAAGACAATTTAGGATTTCTTAATGGACCTAAAATGTGATTCGATCCATTAAGAAATGCTAAATCGTTTTGTACATCTGGCCCTCAGTTCCTTATTACGAGGCTCCTATTAAATCTGCTGTAGTAATCCATGTGTTAGACTTGGTGTTTTTCACCCGGAGAGCAGGTGGAGTCTCCAAGTGAAATACTGGAGTAGTGGAGATGAGGAATAGACAAGAGAATTAGGACCAGAATTACAAACTTCCCTGGTATTTTTCATTTCTTAGAGTACCCTCAGGGTCCATGCTTAATATCTGGTAACTCTGTCCCATCACCTTCGCTTGTTAAAGTTTATTGGCAGTGTCACAAACCATTTTTGGCTGGTACTATTAAATGTACTTAGTGGTAAGTATAGCTTTGCTTGATGAAAACACGTTTTAGCCCTGTATTATGAAAACAGATTTCTAGGTGCGGTAGTATTTGACATGAATGTTCACATATGTTGCAAATGATTTTATTTTAGTGGAGATGTGCTTTGTTGGTTCTGTGCTCTTGTGTTTTTATTTAGTACAATGCTGCTTTGAGTTGTCTTGTACTGTAGTTTTTGTGTTCCTTTCTGTTCTGACTGTTTTGTTGAGTTTTGCTCAGTAATGTTTTAGGTGTGTTATTTTGATTTTTGTTGTGCTACTGTGTTGTGTTCTGTTCTCTGTTTTAGAGATATCAACACATGCAGGTACATTTCTGTACAAAAGCAGCACTTTCCTTTAAAGTTCGAAACATAAACAACCAGTTATTACTGTTAAAGAGGGGGTACACTACCACTGCTCCAAATTTTCCATTATTTAGAATACTAATCAGCCCAAAACTGTGACAGAGACCTTTCTTAAGTTAGCAGTTCCATTGCTCACTTTATATGATAAAGCCCATTATCTCATTTTTGCATTAGTACTACTTTCTTTCAGTTGGAGAAGCAGACTAAGCAGCAGGGTTTCCACAAAGGAAAATTGCTGAATGCTGAATGTTGGTGCGCGTGAATTACAGTAATTTGGTTCAATACAAACACTGAAATGTTATTGCCCCAAACTACAGATGTGATATAAATACATGTTCTTTTCTCATACCTGATTTTTCATAGACAATCCAAAGTTTATTTCTAACCCTGGTCCTAAAAGTGTACAATTATTGTAAATGATGGAATATTTAAGGCCTGTTCTATTTTCACAGACAGATATATATAACAATAGAGCGCAGAAAAATAAACACAATTTACAATTATCAACGTTTTTGGAACTGCATAGGTATAACTTTTCAAACTAGAAACAACAGATGGTAATGGCATTTGTGGTAAAGAATGTTTGGCACATACCACGGTCGAAGGCCATGTGCATCTAACAAACATACTTCAAGGAAATACCTTATTAGACACCCCAATATGTATTTTTCATAATTCTTCAAAGTAAGGAACATATACATTTAAGGGTTTAAAATTGTAGCAGTCATCTGAAATAAATCTTAAACTCTATACAAATTTAGGGGCAGATTTAAGGAAACTGGCACTGCACCCAGTGCACTGCCACTTTCCTTGCACACCTTAGCGTCCCCCCACCACCATCATGTGTGCACCTTATCTAAGATACGGTGCATCTTGGCACAGGGTTGTTTGTGCAATCTCTCAGATTTTCTTTTGCCATTTTTTCACCCCCCCTAACAGAGGAACGCCCCCTTTACATACATTATGCATGGCACATGCATAATGTAGCACAAAGGGATACAAAGTGGTGCAATGGATGCATTGCAGCACTTTGTAAATTTGGCATGGGGAAAAGGCCACCTTAGCAACGCCTTAGCATAAAGAAAATGTCAGTAAGGCGTGCTAAAGTGGCGCTAGGCCCTCAAATCTGGGCCTTAATCTTTAGTGTGAAAAATGTTGATTTGTATGTTTTTCACTCCGGCTCTGAATACCTTGTTTCTTAGAGGGTGCATCATCAATGAATGATGTACCTGCTCCCAAAAGCATGTGCTATCCACCCTTCCTTGTGTCTGCAGGGACATAGAGATCAACATGGTGTACATAATGATTTTCTGCAAGAAAGCCCGCTGGGGCACCTCCATCAACGTTGGTGGTAAGTTGCCAAATGCATTAGCTGAATCATGTAAACAGAATTTGTTGATAGTGTTTTCATTTTTCAACAATAAGTTGTACATTAGAAGCTTATTGCAGCATATGACATTTTGACCATATGTGCCACCGGAATTTGAATAAGCAACATTTTCTACAACATGGTAAATTACCACTGACAGCTTTCACTGCTAATACATTCAAATACCGCTGATACAAATTATTTTGCATGCTATAGTCCTCATAATGAATTAACCGGATTTAGCTGCCAGGGTACCGGATCCCAGTATTCAGACTGATGTTCCTGCACATAAATCTGTCCATCTCAAGTTATATTCCTCCGACTAGAAAAGCACAATGTGGAACTAGGAATGCTGAGTGAAAATATGCACGTTTTCCCTGATTTGTGGGACTAATACATTGATCTTTACCACCTTCTGTGAGCAGGTAGCAACTGTCAGCAGGGCCTAAGCCACGGAGAGCATTCATGTCAAGGAGAAGCTCTAGCTTACAACGGGGTTCTTTATCTCTTCCCACCGTGGTGGTGGAGGGACCAATTGTGTGCAAAACTAACTGTTTCTTACCCTCTACTCGCTTCCAAGCCAACTGTAAAAGCTGGCCTGATATTTTTGGACATTGCAATTTCTGGTCCCGAAAGACTGGACCGCTCTTGGCATAGGTATCCCCGCTGGTGATGCCACCACGCCATACTCATAATAAACGGTTACGTCCCTTGTTACTTTGTTAGTTTTCTTCTAAAGCTTATTCTTTATTTTTCAGCATATGGGTGTACCTATAACTATGGTACAAGGGACAAAAGCCAAAAATGATTTACCTTTCTGTCTCTTGTTTTCCATGATCGAAAGACACTCTTAAGTGACCTGGGTGTAGGTTTTCTCCTTCCTTTTAGCAGCGATGTCTGCTGTTAAAGAACTAGGAGAACATGAAGGGCTTCTTTATGAGATGTCTTGTAATTAGAGAGGAAGATGCCAGGATCAGAGTTAATGATTGTGGCTGGTATTACCCCTAGTTACTGAGTATTACAAGTTTTCACTTCTAAATGTTTAATAACATGACAGATTTAGAAATACTGGTTCCTAAATTGCATGTGGCCTCTCATTCCAAGGCTTTTCGTGGAATATCCCCTCACATTTCAGCCGATGGAAAATGCTGGTGGAAAAGTTTTTAGCTTTATTGGTTGCTCCTCAGCATGTGGCAAGGCTCTAAACTGGGTTGCCATTCCACCTTCGTCGTAAAATGCCAACAATTTAACCACAAGCAAAAGACCAAAAAGACACTAGGAAACAGAAAGGTTCAAATATACATTAAATTGAATTCTCAATCATCAGCATGAAGACATGGGCCTACAATTTAGAACAATTTAATTAAGGGAGACATAACAGGAGAGGAAGTGAATTTACCAAGGAAACACAGGTAGGAGCTTATAATGGTTTACTACCACTGATCAACTCATATTGAAGGACACTAAATTGTAATTGTATTTATATTTACATAGCAGTTACTGCCCATGATGAGGCACTGAAGTGCTGTTCAGCGAGTAGCACGCTACTCCGGAACTCAAGAGGAATTAGTGGTGGATTAATATAGGGAATATGAGTACAGTATTAGTATTAGTATGAGTTAATTTGGGCGGAGGGTATGTGAGTTTGTTAGTTGGATTGACTAGAGTAATGGAGGGCTAGAGGAGGGAAGAATCCAGAAGTGCTAATTGGAAGTTTATGTTAATAGGTTGAGACTTGGGATGAGAAAAGGAGAGATGGAGGAGGGAGGAGTCTGTGGAAATGAGTTAGGGAGATCATCGTAACAGAAGGGGTTTTGGATGAGTCAAAGGTGAGATAAATGAGGGAGAATTATGTAGGGTTGTTTGGGAGATCATAGTAATAAACTAAGGTGTGGGGTGAGCCAGGAGCGGTAGAGGAGGGAAGAGCTTAGGCAGGGTTATTTTGGAGATCAAAGTAGTAGAATGGGTTTAGGATGAGTCAGAGTGGGGATGGAGGATAGATTGATAAAGCTTTCGAGAGAGTAAATAGTCTTTTTTTATGTATTTATTATATTATTTAATTATTTGATTTTTGCAATATATTTATTTATTTAATTTTATTTATTTTTATTTATTTTCTCTCTCGTACAATAGGACGAGAGTAATAAGTAAATAGATATGTAAATACATAGCAAGTGAATATATGTGCAAGGAATATAATAATGGGTAAAATAATATAAGAAGTAAAGTTTTATTGTATAAACACATACTTTCAAGATTTGTAATAATTGATGTTAATTAATAAGTGTACTTTTCTAACTTTCATGTATCTTTCCTCAATTTTTCAATAGTGAAATGCTTGCTGTTAAATAATTAAGATAACATTTGCTCATTCTGATATAAAAAAAGAAAGCAAGTATCTAGTATAACAACTTATCTAGGAGCTATGCTATGACCTATAAACATGTTAAGCATAGAATAATAAACACATATATATGTATATACAGATACATACATGTATACACACATGCATACACACACACATATATATTTAACTGTGAGTAATTATACATTTGTTAAACAGTCTTAACCCCTTCTGTGCCGCGGACGTAGTGGTTACGTCCTGCGGCACAGTGCTGCTGTGCCGAGGACGTAACCACTACGTCCTCGGCACACAGCCCAGAGGGAGCGCTCTCGCTCCCTCTGTGGGGTTCCCCCCCACCCCCCCAAGTCAGGGATGGAAGGGGAAGCCCTTCCCCTCCCACCCCCGACCCCCCCCAACCCCCCCTGTGACGTCAGCGCGCGAGCGCCCGCTGATTAGTCACAGGGTCTCCCCCATCGCGCTGGAAGCAGAGCTTCCAGCGCGATTGAAAAAGAAATGCTTTTGCATTTCTTTTTCAATCCCATGGGGGAGGCCCCGAGAGGCTTCAAAGGGAAGGAAATGTATTTCCTTCCCTTTGAAGTCTCTCACAGGTTTCAAAAGCTGGATTGCTTGCAATCCGGCTTTTGAAACCCCACTAGACACCAGGGATTTTTTTTTTTTTCTTGAAATTGGCAAAAGGGAGCGACCCCTTGGGCAAGGGTCGCTCCCAGGGGGGCATTTTTTTAGGAAGGCCTTTTCTGCCCCCCCTGGGGGCAGATTGGCCTATTATTAGGCCGATCTGCCCCCAGGGGGGGCAGAAACCTCTAGGCACCAGGGACCATTTTTTTTTTTTTTTTTTTTTGGTGATGAATTCTTTTTTTTTAGGTGGGGAGCGATCCCTTAGGCAAGGGTCGCTCCCCTACGGGGCAATATATATTTAGGCCATTTCTGCCCCCCTTGGGGGCAGATTGGCCTATTTTGATAAGGCCAATCTGCCCCCAAGGGGGGCAGAAACCATTAGACACCAGGGAGTTTGTTTTTGCGCGCGAATGTCACGCAACAAAGCGACCCCTTTGGCAAGGGTCGCTCCCAGGGGGGGCAATTTTTTGGGAAGGCCTTTTCTGCCCCCCCTGGGGGCAGATCGGCCTATTATTAGGCCGATGTGCCCCCAGGGGGGGAAGAAACCTCTAGGCGCCAGGGCAATTTTTTTTTTTGTGTTTTTTTTTTGTTTTCTTTTTTTTTTTTTAGAGATGGGGAGCGACCCATCAGGCAAGGGTCGCTCCCCTGGGGAGCAAATTGTATTTAGACCATTTCTGCCCCCCTGGGGGCAGATTGGCCGATTTTAGGTCAATCTGCCCCCAAGGGGGCAGAAACCACTAGGCACCGGGGATTTGTTTTTTGGCGCCAATGTCACGCAGGGGGAGCGACCCCGTAGGCAAGGGTCGCTCCCAGGGGGGGGGGTGGGGGGGCAAATTTATTTTAGGCCATTTCTGCCCCCCCGGGGGACAGATCGGCCTATTATTAGGCCGAACTGCCCCCGGGGGGGGGGCAGAACACTCTAGGCGCCAGGGCAATTTTTTTTTTGTGTTTTTTTTTTTTGTTGTTTCTTTTTTTAGAGATGGGGAGCGACCCATCAGGCAAGGGTCGCTCCCCTGGGGGGGCAAATTGTATTTAGACCATTTCTGCCCCCCTGGGGGCAGATTGGCCAATTTTGGGTCAATCTGCCCCCAAGGGGGCAGAAACCACAAGGCACCGGGGATTTGTTTTTTGGCGCCAATGTCACGCAGGGGGAGCGACCCCGTAGGCAAGGGTCGCTCCCGGGGGGGGGTGTGGGGGTTGGGGGGGCAAATTTATTTTAGGCCATTTCTGCCCCCCCGGGGGACAGATCGGCCTATTATTAGGCCGAACTGCCCCCGGGGGGGGGCAGAACACTCTAGGCGCCAGGGCAATTTTTTTTTTGTGTTTTTTTTTTTTGTTGTTTCTTTTTTTAGAGATGGGGAGCGACCCATCAGGCAAGGGTCGCTCCCCTGGGGGGGCAAATTGTATTTAGACCATTTCTGCCCCCCTGGGGGCAGATTGGCCAATTTTAGGTCAATCTGCCCCCAAGGGGGCAGAAACCACTAGGCACCGGGGATTTGTTTTTTGGCGCCAATGTCACGCAGGGGGAGCGACCCCGTAGGCAAGGGTCGCTCCCGGGGGGGCGGTGGGGGTTGGGGGGGCAAATTTATTTTAGGCCATTTCTGCCCCCCCGGGGGACAGATCGGCCTATTATTAGGCCGAACTGCCCCCGGGGGGGGGGGGGGCAGAACACTCTAGGCGCCAGGGCAATTTTTTTTTTGTGTTTTTTTTTTTGTTGTTTCTTTTTTTAGAGATGGGGAGCGACCCATCAGGCAAGGGTCGCTCCCCTGGGGGGGCAAATTGTATTTAGACCATTTCTGCCCCCCTGGGGGCAGATTGGCCAATTTTAGGTCAATCTGCCCCCAAGGGGGCAGAAACCACTAGGCACCGGGGATTTGTTTTTTGGCGCCAATGTCACGCAGGGGGAGCGACCCCGTAGGCAAGGGTCGCTCCCGGGGGGGCGGTGGGGGTTGGGGGGGCAAATTTATTTTAGGCCATTTCTGCCCCCCCGGGGGACAGATCGGCCTATTATTAGGCCGAACTGCCACCGGGGGGGGGGGGGGCAGAACACTCTAGGCGCCAGGGCAATTTTTTTTTTTGTGTTTTTTTTTTTGTTGTTTCTTTTTTTAGAGATGGGGAGCGACCCATCAGGCAAGGGTCGCTCCCCTGGGGGGGCAAATTGTATTTAGACCATTTCTGCCCCCCTGGGGGCAGATTGGCCAATTTTAGGTCAATCTGCCCCCAAGGGGGCAGAAACCACTAGGCACCGGGGATTTGTTTTTTAGCGCCAATGTCACGCAGGGGGAGCGACCCCGTAGGCAAGGGTCGCTCCCGGGGGGGGGGGTGGGGGTTGGGGGGGTAAATTTATTTTAGGCCATTTCTGCCCCCCCGGGGGACAGATCGGCCTATTATTAGGCCGAACTGCCCCCCAGGGGGGGCTGAACACTCTAGGCACCAGGGCAATTTTTTTTTTGTGTGTTTTTTTTTTTTGTTGTTTCTTTTTTTAGAGATGGGGAGCGACCCATCAGGCAAGGGTCGCTCCCCTGGGGGGGCAAATTGTATTTAGACCATTTCTGCCCCCCTGGGGGCAGATTGGCCAATTTTAGGTCAATCTGCCCCCAAGGGGGCAGAAACCACAAGGCACCGGGGATTTGTTTTTTGGCGCCAATGTCACGCAGGGGGAGCGACCCCGTAGGCAAGGGTCGCTCCCGGGGGGGGTGTGGGGGTTGGGGGAGCAAATTTATTTTAGGCCATTTCTGCCCCCCCGGGGGACAGATCGGCCTATTTTTAGGCCGAACTGCCCCCGGGGGGGGGGGGCAGAACACTCTAGGCGCCAGGGCAATTTTTTTTTTGTGTTTTTTTGTTGTTGTTTCTTTTTTTAGAGATGGGGAGCGACCCATCAGGCAAGGGTCGCTCCCCTGGGGGGGGCAAATTGTATTTAGACCATTTCTGCCCCCCTGGGGGCAGATTGGCCAATTTTAAGTCAATCTGCCCCCAAGGGGGCAGAAACCACTAGGCACCGGGGATTTGTTTTTTGGCGCCAATGTCACGCAGGGGGAGCGACCCCGTAGGCAAGGGTCGCTCCCGGGGGGGGGGGGGGTGTTGGGGGGGCAAATTTATTTTAGGCCATTTCTGCCCCCCCGGGGGACAGATCGGCCTATTATTAGGCCGAACTGCCCCCCGGGGGGGCAGAACACTCTAGGCACCAGGGCAATTTTTTTTTTGTGTGTTTTTTTTTTGTTGTTTCTTTTTTTAGAGATGGGGAGCGACCCATCAGGCAAGGGTCGCTCCCCTGGGGGGGCAAATTGTATTTAGACCATTTCTGCCCCCCTGGGGGCAGATTGGCCAATTTTAGGTCAATCTGCCCCCAAGGGGGCAGAAACCACTAGGCACCGGGGATTTGTTTTTTGGCGCCAATGTCACGCAGGGGGAGCGACCCCGTAGGCAAGGGTCGCTCCCGGGGGGGGGATGGGGGTTGGGGGGGCAAATTTATTTTAGGCCATTTCTGCCCCCCCGGGGGACAGATCGGCCTATTATTAGGCCGAACTGCCCCCGGGGGGGGGGGGGGGCAGAACACTCTAGGCACCAGGGCAAATTTTTTTTTGTGTGTTTTTTTTTTTGTTGTTTCTTTTTTTAGAGATGGGGAGCGACCCATCAGGCAAGGGTCGCTCCCCTGGGGGGGCAAATTGTATTTAGACCATTTCTGCCCCCCTGGGGGCAGATTGGCCAATTTTAGGTCAATCTGCCCCCAAGGGGGCAGAAACCACTAGGCACCGGGGATTTGTTTTTTGGCGCCAATGTCACGCAGGGGGAGCGACCCCGTAGGCAAGGGTCGCTCCCGGGGGGGGGATGGGGGTTGGGGGGGCAAATTTATTTTAGGCCATTTCTGCCCCCCCGGGGGACAGATCGGCCTATTATTAGGCCGAACTGCCCCTGGGGGGGGGGCAGAACACTCTAGGCACCAGGGCAATTTTTTTTTTGTGTTTTTTTTTTTTTTTTGTTTCTTTTTTTAGAGATGGGGAGCGACCCATCAGGCAAAAGTCGCTCCCCTGGGGGACAAATTGTATTTAGGCCATTTCTGCCCCCCTTGGGGGCAGATTGGCTGAGTTTAGGTCAACCTGCCCCCAAGGGGGCAGAAACCACTAGGCACCGGGGATTTGTTTTTTGGTGCCAATGTCACGCAGGGGGAGCGACCCCGTAGGCAAGGGTCGCTCCCGGCGGGGGAGGGTGGGGGTTGGGGGGGCAAATTTATTTTAGGGCATTTCTGCCCCCCCCCCTGGGGCCGGCTGAGCTACAGGCCAAACACCACAGGTAGGCACCTTGCAAAAAACACCTCTGTTTTCTGTGAAAAAATATGTTGTGTCCACGTTGTGTTTTGGGCCATTTCCTTTTGTGGGCGCTAGGCCTACCCACAGAAGTGATGTACCATTTTTATCGAGAGACTTAGGGGAACGCTGGGTGGAAGGAAATTTGTGGCTCCTCTCAGATTCCAGAACTTTCTGTCACCGAAATGAGAGGAAAAAGTGTTTTTTGGGCCAAATGTTGATGTTTGTAAAGGATTCTGGGTAACATAACCTGGTCAGAGCCCCGCAAGTCACCCCATCTTGGATTCCCCTGGGTTTCTAGTTTTCAAAAATGCACTGGTTTGCTAGGTTTCCTCAGGTGTCGGCTGAGCTACAGGCCAAAATCCACAGGTAGGCACTGCTTTTTATAAAAAAATATGATGTGTCCACGTTGTGTTTTGGGCCCTTTCCTTTCGTGGGCGCTAGGCCTACCCACGCAAGTGAGGTATCATTTTTATCGGGAGACTTGGGGGAACGCTGGGTGGAAGGAAATTTGTGGCTCCTCTCAGATTCCAGAACTTTCTGCCACAGAAATGTGAGGAACATGTGTTTTTTTAGCCAAATTTTGAGATTTGCAAAGGATTCTGGGTAACAGAACCTGGTCCGAGCCCCGCAAGTCACCCCTCCTTGGATTCCCCTAGGTCTCTAGTTTTCAGAAATGCACAGGTTTGGTAGGTTTCCCTAGGTGGCGGCTGAGCTAGAGGCCAAAATCTACAGGTAGTCACTTTGCTAAAAACAGCTCTGTTTTCTGTGATATGTCCACGTTGTGTTTTGGGGCATATCCTGTCGCGGGCGCTAGGCCTACCCACACAAGTGAGGTATCATTTTTATCGGGAGACTTGGGGGAACGCTGGGTAGAAGGAAATTTGTGGCTCCTCTCAGATTCCAGAACTTTCTGCCACAGAAATGTGAGTAACATGTGTATTTTTTGGCCAAATTTTGAGGTTTGCAAAGGATTCTGGGTAACAGAACCTGGTCCGAGCCCCGCAAGTCACCCCTCCTTGGATTCCCCTAGGTCTCTAGTTTTCAGAAATGCACAGGTTTGGTAGGTTTCCCTAGGTGCCAGCCGAGCTAGAGGCCAAAATCTACAGGTAGGCACTTTGCAAAAAACACCTCTGTTTTTTTCCAAAATTTAGGATGTGTCCACGTTGCGCTTTGGGGTGTTTCCTGTCGCCGGCGCTAGGCCTACCCACGCAAGTGAGGTATCATTTTTATCGGGAGACTTGGGGGAACGCTGGGTGGAAGGAAATTTGTAGCTCCTCTCAGATTCCAGAACTTTCTGCCACAGAAATGTGAGGGACATGTGTTTTTTTAGCCAAATTTTGAGGTTTGCAAAGGATTCTGGGTAACAGAACCTGGTCCGAGCCACACAAGTCACCCCTCCTTGGATTCCCCTAGGTCTCTAGTTTTCAGAAATGTACAGGTTTGGTAGGTTTCCCTAGGTGCCGGCTGAGCTAGAGGCCAAAATCTACAGGTAGTCACTTTGCTAAAAACAGCTCTGTTTTCTGTGATATGTCCACGTTGTGTTTTGGGGCATATCCTGTCGCGGGCGCTAGGCCTACCCACACAAGTGAGGTATCATTTTTATCGGGAGACGTGGGGGAACGCTGGGTGGAAGGAAATTTGTGGCTCCTCTCAGATTCCAGAACTTTCTGCCACAGAAATGTGAGGAACATGTGTTTTTTTTGCCAAATTTTGAGGTTTGCAAAGGATTCTGGGTAACAGAACCTGGTCCGAGCCCCACAAGTCACCCCTCCTTGGATTCCCCTAGGTCTCTAGTTTTCAGAAATGCACAGGTTTGGTAGGTTTCCCTAGGTGGCGGCTGAGCTAGAGGCCAAAATCTACAGGTAGTCACTTTGCTAAAAACAGCTCTGTTTTCTGTGATATGTCCACGTTGTGTTTTGGGGCATATCCTGTCGCGGGCGCTAGGCCTACCCACACAAGTGAGGTATCATTTTTATCGGGAGACATGGGGGAACGCTGGGTGGAAGGAAATTTGTGGCTCCTCTCAGATTCCAGAACTTTCTGCCACAGAAATGTGTGGAACATGTGTTTTTTTAGCCAAATTTTGAGGTTTGCAAAGGATTCTGGGTAACAGAACCTGGTCCGAGCCCCGCAAGTCACCCCTCCTTGGATTCCCCTAGGTCTCTAGTTTTCAGAAATGCACAGGTTTGGTAGGTTTCCCTAGGTGGCGGCTGAGCTAGAGGCCAAAATCTACAGGTAGTCACTTTGCTAAAAACAGCTCTGTTTTCTGTGATATGTCCACGTTGTGTTTTGGGGCATATCCTGTCGCGGGCGCTAGGCCTACCCACACAAGTGAGGTATCATTTTTATCGGGAGACGTGGGGGAACGCTGGGTGGAAGGAAATTTGTGGCTCCTCTCAGATTCCAGAACTTTCTGCCACAGAAATGTGAGGAACATGTGTTTTTTTAGCAAAATTTTGAGGTTTGCAAAGGATTCTGGGTAACAGAACCTGGTCCGAGCCCCGCAAGTCACCCCTCCTTGGATTCCCCTAGGTCTCTAGTTTTCAGAAATGCACAGGTTTGGTAGGTTTCCCTAGGTGGCGGCTGAGCTAGAGGCCAAAATCTACAGGTAGTCACTTTGCTAAAAACAGCTCTGTTTTCTGTGATATGTCCACGTTGTGTTTTGGGGCATATCCTGTCGCGGGCGCTAGGCCTACCCACACAAGTGAGGTATCATTTTTATCGGGAGACATGGGGGAACGCTGGGTGGAAGGAAATTTGTGGCTCCTCTCAGATTCCAGAACTTTCTGCCACAGAAATGTGTGGAACATGTGTTTTTTTAGCCAAATTTTGAGGTTTGCAAAGGATTCTGGGTAACAGAACCTGGTCCGAGCCCCGCAAGTCACCCCTCCTTGGATTCCCCTAGGTCTCTAGTTTTCAGAAATGCACAGGTTTGGTAGGTTTCCCTAGGTGGCGGCTGAGCTAGAGGCCAAAATCTACAGGTAGTCACTTTGCTAAAAACAGCTCTGTTTTCTGTGATATGTCCACGTTGTGTTTTGGGGCATATCATGTCGCGGGCGCTAGGCCTACCCACACAAGTGAGGTATCATTTTTATCGGGAGACGTGGGGGAACGCTGGGTGGAAGGAAATTTGTGGCTCCTCTCAGATTCCAGAACTTTCTGCCACAGAAATGTGAGGAACATGTGTTTTTTTAGCAAAATTTTGAGGTTTGCAAAGGATTCTGGGTAACAGAACCTGGTCCGAGCCCCGCAAGTCACCCCTCCTTGGATTCCCCTAGGTCTCTAGTTTTCAGGAATGCACAGGTTTGGTAGGTTTCCCTAGGTGGCGGCTGAGCTAGAGGCCAAAATCTACAGGTAGTCACTTTGCTAAAAACAGCTCTGTTTTCTGTGATATGTCCACGTTGTGTTTTGGGGCATATCCTGTCGCGGGCGCTAGGCCTACCCACACAAGTGAGGTATCATTTTTATCGGGAGACGTGGGGGAACGCTGGGTGGAAGGAAATTTGTGGCTCCTCTCAGATTCCAGAACTTTCTGCCACAGAAATGTGAGGAACATGTGTTTTTTTAGCCAAATTTTGAGGTTTGCAAAGGGTTCTGGGTAACAGAACCTGGTCCGAGCCCCGCAAGTCACCCCTCCTTGGATTCCCCTAGGTCTCTAGTTTTCAGAAATGCACAGGTTTGGTAGGTTTCCCTAGGTGGCGGCTGAGCTAGAGGCCAAAATCTACAGGTAGTCACTTTGCTAAAAACAGCTCTGTTTTCTGTGATATGTCCACGTTGTGTTTTGGGGCATATCCTGTCGCGGGCGCTAGGCCTACCCACACAAGTGAGGTATCATTTTTATCGGGAGACGTGGGGGAACGCTGGGTGGAAGGAAATTTGTGGCTCCTCTCAGATTCCAGAACTTTCTGCCACAGAAATGTGAGGAACATGTGTTTTTTTAGCGAAATTTTGAGGTTTGCAAAGGATTCTGGGTAACAGAACCTGGTCCGAGCCCCGCAAGTCACCCCTCCTTGGATTCCCCTAGGTCTCTAGTTTTCAGAAATGCACAGGTTTGGTAGGTTTCCCTAGGTGGCGGCTGAGCTAGAGGCCAAAATCTACAGGTAGTCACTTTGCTAAAAACAGCTCTGTTTTCTGTGATATGTCCACGTTGTGTTTTGGGGCATATCCTGTCGCGGGCGCTAGGCCTACCCACACAAGTGAGGTATCATTTTTATCGGGAGACGTGGGGGAACGCTGGGTGGAAGGAAATTTGTGGCTCCTCTCAGATTCCAGAACTTTCTGCCACAGAAATGTGAGGAACATGTGTTTTTTTAGCAAAATTTTGAGGTTTGCAAAGGATTCTGGGTAACAGAACCTGGTCCGAGCCCCGCAAGTCACCCCTCCTTGGATTCCCCTAGGTCTCTAGTTTTCAGAAATGCACAGGTTTGGTAGGTTTCCCTAGGTGGCGGCTGAGCTAGAGGCCAAAATCTACAGGTAGTCACTTTGCTAAAAACAGCTCTGTTTTCTGTGATATGTCCACGTTGTGTTTTGGGGCATATCCTGTCGCGGGCGCTAGGCCTACCCACACAAGTGAGGTATCATTTTTATCGGGAGACGTGGGGGAACGCTGGGTGGAAGGAAATTTGTGGCTCCTCTCAGATTCCAGAACTTTCTGCCACAGAAATGTGAGGAACATGTGTTTTTTTAGCCAAATTTTGAGGTTTGCAAAGGGTTCTGGGTAACAGAACCTGGTCCGAGCCCCGCAAGTCACCCCTCCTTGGATTCCCCTAGGTCTCTAGTTTTCAGAAATGCACAGGTTTGGTAGGTTTCCCTAGGTGGCGGCTGAGCTAGAGGCCAAAATCTACAGGTAGTCACTTTGCTAAAAACAGCTCTGTTTTCTGTGATATGTCCACGTTGTGTTTTGGGGCATATCCTGTCGCGGGCGCTAGGCCTACCCACACAAGTGAGGTATCATTTTTATCGGGAGACGTGGGGGAACGCTGGGTGGAAGGAAATTTGTGGCTCCTCTCAGATTCCAGAACTTTCTGCCACAGAAATGTGAGGAACATGTGTTTTTTTTGCCAAATTTTGAGGTTTGCAAAGGATTCTGGGTAACAGAACCTGGTCCGAGCCCCACAAGTCACCCCTCCTTGGATTCCCCTAGGTCTCTAGTTTTCAGAAATGCACAGGTTTGGTAGGTTTCCCTAGGTGGCGGCTGAGCTAGAGGCCAAAATCTACAGGTAGTCACTTTACTAAAAACAGCTCTGTTTTCTGTGATATGTCCACGTTGTGTTTTGGGGCATATCCTGTCGCGGGCGCTAGGCCTACCCACACAAGTGAGGTATCATTTTTATCGGGAGACATGGGGGAACGCTGGGTGGAAGGAAATTTGTGGCTCCTCTCAGATTCCAGAACTTTCTGCCACAGAAATGTGTGGAACATGTGTTTTTTTAGCCAAATTTTGAGGTTTGCAAAGGATTCTGGGTAACAGAACCTGGTCCGAGCCCCGCAAGTCACCCCTCCTTGGATTCCCCTAGGTCTCTAGTTTTCAGAAATGCACAGGTTTGGTAGGTTTCCCTAGGTGGCGGCTGAGCTAGAGGCCAAAATCTACAGGTAGTCACTTTGCTAAAAACAGCTCTGTTTTCTGTGATATGTCCACGTTGTGTTTTGGGGCATATCCTGTCGCGGGCGCTAGGCCTACCCACACAAGTGAGGTATCATTTTTATCGGGAGACGTGGGGGAACGCTGGGTGGAAGGAAATTTGTGGCTCCTCTCAGATTCCAGAACTTTCTGCCACAGAAATGTGAGGAACATGTGTTTTTTTAGCAAAATTTTGAGGTTTGCAAAGGATTCTGGGTAACAGAACCTGGTCCGAGCCCCGCAAGTCACCCCTCCTTGGATTCCCCTAGGTCTCTAGTTTTCAGAAATGCACAGGTTTGGTAGGTTTCCCTAGGTGGCGGCTGAGCTAGAGGCCAAAATCTACAGGTAGTCACTTTGCTAAAAACAGCTCTGTTTTCTGTGATATGTCCACGTTGTGTTTTGGGGCATATCCTGTCGCGGGCGCTAGGCCTACCCACACAAGTGAGGTATCATTTTTATCGGGAGACATGGGGGAACGCTGGGTGGAAGGAAATTTGTGGCTCCTCTCAGATTCCAGAACTTTCTGCCACAGAAATGTGTGGAACATGTGTTTTTTTAGCCAAATTTTGAGGTTTGCAAAGGATTCTGGGTAACAGAACCTGGTCCGAGCCCCGCAAGTCACCCCTCCTTGGATTCCCCTAGGTCTCTAGTTTTCAGAAATGCATAGGTTTGGTTGGTTTCCCTAGGTGGCGGCTGAGCTAGAGGCCAAAATCTACAGGTAGTCACTTTGCTAAAAACAGCTCTGTTTTCTGTGATATGTCCACGTTGTGTTTTGGGGCATATCATGTCGCGGGCGCTAGGCCTACCCACACAAGTGAGGTATCATTTTTATCGGGAGACGTGGGGGAACGCTGGGTGGAAGGAAATTTGTGGCTCCTCTCAGATTCCAGAACTTTCTGCCACAGAAATGTGAGGAACATGTGTTTTTTTAGCAAAATTTTGAGGTTTGCAAAGGATTCTGGGTAACAGAACCTGGTCCGAGCCCCGCAAGTCACCCCTCCTTGGATTCCCCTAGGTCTCTAGTTTTCAGAAATGCACAGGTTTGGTAGGTTTCCCTAGGTGGCGGCTGAGCTAGAGGCCAAAATCTACAGGTAGTCACTTTGCTAAAAACAGCTCTGTTTTCTGTGATATGTCCACGTTGTGTTTTGGGGCATATCCTGTCGCGGGCGCTAGGCCTACCCACACAAGTGAGGTATCATTTTTATCGGGAGACGTGGGGGAACGCTGGGTGGAAGGAAATTTGTGGCTCCTCTCAGATTCCAGAACTTTCTGCCACAGAAATGTGAGGAACATGTGTTTTTTTAGCCAAATTTTGAGGTTTGCAAAGGGTTCTGGGTAACAGAACCTGGTCCGAGCCCCGCAAGTCACCCCTCCTTGGATTCCCCTAGGTCTCTAGTTTTCAGAAATGCACAGGTTTGGTAGGTTTCCCTAGGTGGCGGCTGAGCTAGAGGCCAAAATCTACAGGTAGTCACTTTGCTAAAAACAGCTCTGTTTTCTGTGATATGTCCACGTTGTGTTTTGGGGCATATCCTGTCGCGGGCGCTAGGCCTACCCACACAAGTGAGGTATCATTTTTATCGGGAGACGTGGGGGAACGCTGGGTGGAAGGAAATTTGTGGCTCCTCTCAGATTCCAGAACTTTCTGCCACAGAAATGTGAGGAACATGTGTTTTTTTAGCGAAATTTTGAGGTTTGCAAAGGATTCTGGGTAACAGAACCTGGTCCGAGCCCCGCAAGTCACCCCTCCTTGGATTCCCCTAGGTCTCTAGTTTTCAGAAATGCACAGGTTTGGTAGGTTTCCCTAGGTGGCGGCTGAGCTAGAGGCCAAAATCTACAGGTAGTCACTTTGCTAAAAACAGCTCTGTTTTCTGTGATATGTCCACGTTGTGTTTTGGGGCATATCCTGTCGCGGGCGCTAGGCCTACCCACACAAGTGAGGTATCATTTTTATCGGGAGACGTGGGGGAACGCTGGGTGGAAGGAAATTTGTGGCTCCTCTCAGATTCCAGAACTTTCTGCCACAGAAATGTGAGGAACATGTGTTTTTTTAGCAAAATTTTGAGGTTTGCAAAGGATTCTGGGTAACAGAACCTGGTCCGAGCCCCGCAAGTCACCCCTCCTTGGATTCCCCTAGGTCTCTAGTTTTCAGAAATGCACAGGTTTGGTAGGTTTCCCTAGGTGGCGGCTGAGCTAGAGGCCAAAATCTACAGGTAGTCACTTTGCTAAAAACAGCTCTGTTTTCTGTGATATGTCCACGTTGTGTTTTGGGGCATATCCTGTCGCGGGCGCTAGGCCTACCCACACAAGTGAGGTATCATTTTTATCGGGAGACGTGGGGGAACGCTGGGTGGAAGGAAATTTGTGGCTCCTCTCAGATTCCAGAACTTTCTGCCACAGAAATGTGAGGAACATGTGTTTTTTTAGCCAAATTTTGAGGTTTGCAAAGGGTTCTGGGTAACAGAACCTGGTTCGAGCCCCGCAAGTCACCCCTCCTTGGATTCCCCTAGGTCTCTAGTTTTCAGAAATGCACAGGTTTGGTAGGTTTCCCTAGGTGGCGGCTGAGCTAGAGGCCAAAATCTACAGGTAGTCACTTTGCTAAAAACAGCTCTGTTTTCTGTGATATGTCCACGTTGTGTTTTGGGGCATATCCTGTCGCGGGCGCTAGGCCTACCCACACAAGTGAGGTATCATTTTTATCGGGAGACATGGGGGAACGCTGGGTGGAAGGAAATTTGTGGCTCCTCTCAGATTCCAGAACTTTCTGCCACAGAAATGTGAGGAACATGTGTTTTTTTAGCCAAATTTTGAGGTTTGCAAAGGATTCTGGGTAACAGAACCTGGTCCGAGCCCCGCAAGTCACCCCTCCTTGGATTCCCCTAGGTCTCTAGTTTTCAGAAATGCATAGGTTTGGTAGGTTTCCCTAGGTGGCGGCTGAGCTAGAGGCCAAAATCTACAGGTAGTCACTTTGCTAAAAACAGCTCTGTTTTCTGTGATATGTCCACGTTGTGTTTTGGGGCATATCCTGTCGCGGGCGCTAGGCCTACCCACACAAGTGAGGTATCATTTTTATCGGGAGACGTGGGGGAACGCTGGGTGGAAGGAAATTTGTGGCTCCTCTCAGATTCCAGAACTTTCTGCCACAGAAATGTGAGGAACATGTGTTTTTTTAGCGAAATTTTGAGGTTTGCAAAGGATTCTGGGTAACAGAACCTGGTCCGAGCCCCGCAAGTCACCCCTCCTTGGATTCCCCTAGGTCTCTAGTTTTCAGAAATGCACAGGTTTGGTAGGTTTCCCTAGGTGGCGGCTGAGCTAGAGGCCAAAATCTACAGGTAGTCACTTTGCTAAAAACAGCTCTGTTTTCTGTGATATGTCCACGTTGTGTTTTGGGGTATATCCTGTCGCGGGCGCTAGGCCTACCCACACAAGTGAGGTATCATTTTTATCGGGAGACGTGGGGGAACGCTGGGTGGAAGGAAATTTGTGGCTCCTCTCAGATTCCAGAACTTTCTGCCACAGAAATGTGAGGAACATGTGTTTTTTTAGCCAAATTTTGAGGTTTGCAAAGGATTCTGGGTAACAGAACCTGGTCCGAGCCACACAAGTCACCCCTCCTTGGATTCCCCTAGGTCTCTAGTTTTCAGAAATGCACAGGTTTGGTAGGTTTCCCTAGGTGGCGGCTGAGCTAGAGGCCAAAATCTACAGGTAGTCACTTTGCTAAAAACAGCTCTGTTTTCTGTGATGTGTCCACGTTGTGTTTTGGGGCATATCCTGTCGCGGGTGCTAGGCCTACCCACACAAGTGAGGTATCATTTTTATCGGGAGACGTGGGGGAACGCTGGGTGGAAGGAAATTTGTGGCTCCTCTCAGATTCCATAACTTTCTGCCACAGAAATGTGAGGAACATGTGTTTTTTTAGCCAAATTTTGAGGTTTGCAAAGGATTCTGGGTAACAGAACCTGGTCCGAGCCACACAAGTCACCCCTCCTTGGATTCCCCTAGGTCTCTAGTTTTCAGAAATGCACAGGTTTGGTAGGTTTCCCTAGGTGGCGGCTGAGCTAGAGGCCAAAATCTACAGGTAGTCACTTTGCTAAAAACAGCTCTGTTTTCTGTGATGTGTCCATGTTGTGTTTTGGGGCATATCCTGTCGCGGGTGCTAGGCCTACCCACACAAGTGAGGTACCATTTTTATCGGGAGACTTGGGGGAACATAGATTAGCAAAACAAGTACTATTGCCCCTTGTCTTTCTCTACATTTTTTCCTTCCAAATATAGGAGTGTGTGTAAAAAAGACATCTATTTGAGAAATTCCCTGTAATTCACGTGCTACTATGGTCACCCCGGAATTCAGAGATGTGCAAATAACCACTGCTCCTCAACACCTTATCTTGTGCCCTTTTTGGAAATGCAAAGGTTTTCTTGATAGCAATTTTTTACTCCTTATATTTCAGCAAATGAATTGCTGTATACCCGGTATAGAATGAAAACGCACTGCAGGGTGCAGCTCATTTATTGGCTCTGGGTTCCTCGGGTTCTTGATGAACCTACAAGCCCTATATATCCCCGCAACCAAAGGAGTCCAGCAGACGTAACGGTATATTGCTTTCGATAATCTGACATTGCAGGGAAAAGTTACAGAGTAAAACGTAGAGAAAAATTGATGGTTTTTTCACCTCCATTTCAATATTTTTCTTTTTCAGCTGTTATTTTCTGTAGGAAACCCTTGTAGGATCTACACAAATGACCCCTTGCTGAATTCAGAATGTTGTCTTCTTTTCAGAAATGTTTAGGTTTCTGGGATCCAGCATTGTTTTCATGACCATTCCTGTCACTGACTGGAAGGAGGCTGAAAGCACAAAAAATTGCACAAATGGGGTATGCCCCAGTAAAATGCCAAAATTGTGTTGAAAAATTGGGTTTTCTGATTCAAGTCTGCCTGTTCCTGAAAGCTGGGAAGCTGCTGAGTTTAGCACCGCAAACCCTTTGTTGATGCCATTTTCAGGGGAAAAACCACAAGCCTTCTTCTGCAGCCACTTTTTCCAATTTTTTTGAAAAAAACGAAATTTTCACTGTATTTTGGCCAATTTCTTGGCCTCCTTCAAGGGAACCCACAAAGTCTGGGTACCTCTAGAATCCCTAGGATGTTGGAAAAAAAGGACGCAAATTTGGCTTGGTTAGCTTATGTGGACAAAAAGTTATGAGGGCCTAAGCGCGAACTGCCCCAAATAGGCAAAAAAAGGCCCGGCACAGGAGGGGGAAAAGGCCTGGCAGCGAAGGGGTTAAAGAGTATGTGTAAAATGTATTATTATGAAATGGTAACTATACATACTGTATTTCTTAAAGAACTATACCTATCTAGAATATACACATCATTAGATCATAAATATTTATCAACACCGGCATATGCGGTCAATTGCTGTTTGGATGTTGTGGTTATGAAGGAAAGAGCCAACTCTTGAGTAGTCTTCTGAAGATAAGATAGAAATCCGTGGATATTTGGGGGTAATGAATCCCATTGTTTGGCTGCTTGAACAGAGAAGGATGTACCACCTATTGTCTTTTTCTTGTATGGTGGTGTTTTAAAGTAGGGTGCCAATCTTGAGCTGAGGTTTCTTTGTTGAATAATGGACACACACAAATTTACACCCAATAAGTCGTCCTTAATGGTAGGACATAACCTTGTGGGACATTTAATGACACATATTCAAGGGATATAGTAATTATCTTTTTGTGTTCCTGTACATAAATGTTTGTTTTCAAGGGATTGACACAAGAGTAAATGATCCCAGTCTACAGTATCATATGTAAGTAGATCTTGTCTTTTTTGCAAGGGGCATCTCTTCACTCACAGTAGGTGGCATTCTTTAGTGCTTCTTAATCAAAGCCTGAACAATGCAAGATAGGCTTATCTATAGCTCTTAGGCCTTGATTAACGCCAAAGAGTGCAGTGCAGTGCTAAGCCAAAAATAGCAACGCTGCGCTACTTTTGAAATGCATGGATGCACTGTATTTACAGGACTATGGCACACCCCTCAGCTTCCCCTTGCATAGGCGGTGACTTAAGCTGCCTGCGCCAAAACAGGCATCCTTGCACCACAGTGCAAGGGTGTCTGTGTTAAGGGCATAGATTGTTTGTGTGCAGGAAGGTGTCCCTTCCTGCAAATAAACAATCTATAATGACGATTTGGCACCACAAGGTGTGCTGAAAAATGCAACATTTTGGAATAATTTTTTGTGTCCAGGTAGGAACACCTCCCTGAACATAAACAATCATCCATGGCAGTTTGATTCAGAATGCAGCACACATAGAAAAAGCAAAAAAAATTGGGAGGAATACAAGGATTCCTCCTTGTTTTTACATGCTAACACCACCACGGGTGGTGTTGGTTCTTAGCACTGCCACAGATTTACGATTTCTTGTAAATCTGGGCAACGTCAAAAGCAATGGGTTTTGCGATGGAATGCCCACTGCAACACCCACAAAAAAGTGGTGTTACACCTCCTTGTAAGTATGGAGCAGTGGTTAGCGCCATCGGAGTGTCGTGAAAAGTGACACTCTGGTGGCGCTCAGGCCTCTTAAATCTGCCCCTTTGTGTTTCTGTGTATGAGAACTTTTTTCTATTTCATGCACTTGGAACTGATCTGTTAAAATTGTATTGGGGCCGGTATTATTAGAGTTACTTTAAAGAAAAGACTGATCTTTCCCATAGAAGATTAAAAACAAATAAAGAAGTGGCAGAAAAAGTGGCACTTATTAGGATATCTTTCTCACAACCCTACTGGAACTTACATTTGTCAGCTCTTCCTGTAATGTATTGATGCATCCCCATGCTGTCCTCAGGACTAGAAGACCCTAACTCCATTGCAGTATTCCTTTGGTCCTACCCACCTAGTTGAAAAGTTGACTCACCTATCTGATAGAGACTTCTAGCTGCAGATTCCTTACCTTAGAATTAACCAAGGCATCAGACGGGTTCCAGAAGATTTTTCATGAGCAGGACCTTTGTGCATCGGTAGGTGATGTTGTTTGGCTCTTCATGCACTGTTGGCATTGTCTGCAGGTGTGACTTCACGGCACCTATAAAGGTGCCACCCAGGTGTGCTGATATCAGTTCTTTTCTTTCCATGCCAGCCAGCACAGATCTGCAGAGCTACCCCTTTAGGCACTTTTTTCAATGTTTTGTTAAAGCTTTTAAGAAGTTTTCCTTCTGGTGTGGCAGGATGTCATCCAAGAAGGATGACTTCAAGCCCTGTGGTGCCTGTCACTGACCGATGTCAGTGAGGGACCTACATCTTGCTTGTCTGTAGTGCCTCGAGCACAACCACGACCTGAAGTCATGCTCTGAATGCTGCGCAATGAATCCGAAGGCTTTGAGGGTGTACTCCCTCAAGCTAATGGTGGACCATTGTGTGACACCACTCCAGTCGTGGTGCCAGTCGAGAGGGAGGCCCAAGATCAGTCAGAGAATCCAAGGTCGTCGTTCCATTTAAAATCATTGGCACATTAAGGTAATTCTAGGCACAAGAAGAAGTCAAAATGAGCTTTGATGTCTATGCTCCCGTCAGCCGACGAGACCCTGGAGCATTTCAGGCCTGGCTGTGCAGTTGAGCCTGCAACTGGGCCCACTCTGAACTTTCTGTGAGCCGGAGTGACCACTGCCTAAGAATTTTATGACACCATGTGCCTCATATTTGGGTGGGCTGACCCCTTTGTTGCACTTTCGGGCCCTGTGGGGACGACAGGTGCCCCTGCTGGTTCCAACCCAATGGCTTCAGCCTCTGCACCAGTGAGGCCCCAAGGATCCACTTCTGGATCAGGGCCAATGCCTGTTGTGCAACCTAAACTTTCCCCAGTGCCGGTCTGGATGCTGACGTTCCATGCTGATAGAGGATCATGTTTCTGTTCTCCACAAGAAAGTTGCAGCTCTCTTGTCCTGTCGCGTGGGCTCTCATTATCCTAAATGAGACTACTGGATTTCTAGGCAGCAGAATCGATAACGGTGTGGGGGACTGAGTCTGACCCACGTGTAAGGAACTCCGTCACCCTAAATCCGGTTGTTGCTCCGGCTAACTAGCAGTGCCTCATTTCTCCCATGGGGAAGAAATGATTGGGCAGCCGAGCGCATGACATCTTTGGAACTTCTCAGGGAAGTCGTGGTCACTCAGATCCAAACCAACTCTCTCATTCACAATATGGTCTCATATACAAATGACAAAGACAGTATAAGTTTTATATAATGTTTTAATAAAACGACTGTATTTTAGATATTAAGGCGTGAGCCGCAATAACCAGAACAATACAACATAGTAGGATTGATATAGTAACCAGGAGAGTAAAACATAAGAATAAAGCTATCATAATTCCCAACCGTTTCTACTCTCCCTCTGCTTGTTCTATTTAGAGCACAGCATGTTAAGTTTCTAGCTTGCCTTTCTGTATCACTAGGGAGACGGACACACTCATACCTGAGCAAAGGCCTGTGATCTGGTTCAGCATCTGCAACGAGGCAGTCAGCGTCTAGTTGTGGTTCCCTGGTCGGAATCTCCCTCTTCCATGTATTGGGACAAGGAAGTGATTTTATAACTAACATGTCATCGTGATCACAAAATGTCCCTACGCAGGAATGGCAAGTCTAAACTCCTACCACGTCTATCGGCAATGTACCAGACTGTATCCTTGACTGAAGCACAGAGTGAATATGTTATGAACTCCAGTGCCGAAGTAGGCAAAACAGTGTGATATGAATAAAAAACAACACCGTAGAACTGGCTATTCTGAAAAATAACAGTACGAAGCCTAATAAAAAGCATTTAGAGTAAAGTGCACAGAGGCTCTAAGCTGTTAGCAAATGAATAAAATATATTTAGGGCAAAGTGCACAGAGGCCTAAAGCCTGAAGCTAATGCGCAAAATATACGTAAAACTGACCACACTACAGTCCAAAGGACCATAGAGAGGGTTCCAATACCAGGTGTAGGTCGTGCTTGCTATTCCCGCTATTTTCTGGGGCCAAAGATGGGAGGAGGTTTTCATCATGTCTTAGACCAGCAGCTTCTCAAATACCTCCTCAAGAAGGAGAAATGCAAGAAGCTCACTTTGGCTTCGGTTCTGTCTGGCCTGGACCTAGGAGGCTGGATAATAGTGTTGGACATTCAGGATGAATATTTTCTAATCAACTTCTTGACTGACCACAGGAGTTACCTGTGATTCATGGTCAGCCACAAGCATTTCCAGTTTGCCGTGCTTCCTTTTGGCCTAACCAGTGCCCCTCGGGTGTTCACCAAAGTGGCAGTGGTGGTTACAGATCATCTGCGGAGATCAGGTGTGTCAGTCTTCCCCCATCTCGATGACTAGCTATTGATGCTGACTTGCCCCTGGCTGTCATCTCTCACCTCTAGGCTACAGCAATCTCCTGCACTTGGTGTGGTTCACCATAAACATGCCAAAGTCATACCTGACTCCCTCTTAGATGCTCCCTTTCTTCGGAGCTGTTCTGGACCCAGTGCAATTTTGGGCTTATCCTCCTGAGTGGCGAGTCCAGGATATTCAGCCTATGATACCAATGTTTCAGCCTCTATCCTGACTTTCAGTGAGACAGACTCTGAGACTGTGGGAATCATGGTGTCATGGTGGGCACAGCATCAGAGGAATCTCTTCAACATGGTCTAGTTCTCTGAGGGGACGCCAAAACATCTGAGGTGGTGGCTAGCAAACCGGGATGGGGTCAGCAACAGATCCCTCTTCCTTTCCCAACCAGATCTCACAGTAGTGAAAGATGCATCACTCCTGGTGGCTATCTGGGAGAGGTAGAGATCGGAAGACTCTGGTCTCTGGCAGGATCTGGACTGTACATAAACTTGCTAGAGCTCTGAGTGATATGACTGGCATTGAAAGCCTTTCTACCCTACAAATAAGGAAAGACTTGTTCAGGTGTTCACAGACAGCACCATTACGATGTGCTACTCCAACAAACGGGGCGGGTGGGGGTGTGGAACCTTTGTCAAGAGGTTCTCCATCTCTCAACATGGCTGGAACATCAGTGCACATCCTTGGTGGTTCAACACCTGGCAGGCTTTCTGAACGCCAGGGCGGACAACCTCAGTGGAAGATGCCTGGGAATGATGTCTCCATCTGGCGTTGGTGCAAGGTCTCTTTCAGCAGTGGGAAGAGCCTTGGTTAGATTTGTTTGCTGCAGTTGATAATGCGCAATGTCAGCAGTTTTGCACTCTGAATGTTCCAGGTTGGCTCTCGCTCTGCAACGCTTTTTGTCTCAAGTGGAGCTCAAACCCCCTGCATGCCTTTCCACCCTTATCACTTCTGCCCAGAGTTGTCAAGAATTTCCAGGCACATAACTCTGGTGGCTCCAGACTGGGCTGGGAGAGTCTGGTATCTCTAGCTGCTGAGCATGGCCATTGATCCTTCAATCAGGCTGCCCCTTTGGGAGGATCTTCTGTTGCAGCATCAAGGGAGGATTCTCTACCCGAATTTGTCCGGTCTCCACCTTCTTTCATGGAGATTGAGCAGTGGTAGTTGGCAGCCTTTGTCCTTCCTCCTGAAGTCTATGATGTTATTTTGGCAGCCAGGTTTTCCTCAACTAAGATGATACACATCTGCTGGTGGAAGAAATTAACGGCTTTGTGTTCCAACTGTGTTCCCCCTTTCTGCCCCTCTTTCTCAGGTTCTTCTCTTTATTACGTCACTTGCCCCTCAAAGCTCTGATAGATCTGGGCACTTTCAACGGCCTTCTTTCTTCTATTTCTGCATTCCTCAGATTGTCTGATCAACCCTCCCTTTTCAAATGTCCTATTTACATAGATTGTTGAAAGGTTTGGTTTATCTTTTTCCACCTTCTCCTTTTATCATGCCCCAGTGGGACTTAAATATGATTCTCACATTCTTAATGTGTGTGCATTTTGAGCCACTTCACAACTGTCCCCTGCGGTTACTCACCATTAAAATGGCTTTCCTCATGGCCATAACATCTGCTGCTGAGTTAGAGAGCTGCAGGCCTTGTCATCTAAGCCGCCCTACTTATCCATACATCCTGATAAAGGGGTCCTTCGCACACATGCCTCCTTGGTGGTTACGCCTTTCATGTAGGTCAATCCATCACGTTATCTATTTTCTATGCTCCACCTCACTCCTCCAAGGATGAAGAGTGTCTTCATAGTCTGGATCCCAAATCAGCAATGTCGTTCTAACTTGACCATACACAAGAGTTCCGGGTGAATGATCAACTCTTCATGGGTATGTTAACGTAAAAAAAGGTTGTTCTGTGCAGAAAAGGACCATCTCCAGATGGGTTGTGTTCTGCATTAAAATCTGCTACACATTACACCAGAGTCAAAGCTGTGACCGCTGAGTGAGCATGTGGTGGTCCAGCCCTGGATATCTGCCAAAAAGCAACGTGGGCCTCCATGCACATGTTTACAAAAAATTACTGCTTGAACAGTCATGTTCGCCATGACGGGCATTTTGCCTGTTCAGTCCTGCAGGAGTTTCTCATCTGAAATTGGTCCGCAGACAAACCTCCGGGGATGGCATTGCTTGGGCACCTATTCTAAGGTAAGGAATCTGCAGCTAGAAGTCTCTGTCAGATAAACAAGTTACTTACCTTTGGTAACACCTTATCTGGTAGAGACTACATCTAACTGCAGATTCCTTACCGACCCACCCATTCTCTCTACTCTGTGAAAGGATTTCTAGGGATAGGGCAGCACCCTTTTCAGGGCCCTAGCTACCCAAACCAGTGGTCAGTGTTCTTCACTGCTCTGCGCTTCTGGCATGGAAAGCTATGAAAAGAAACTGATGTCAGCATGCCTGAGTGGTGCTTCTGGATCCTGTCATGGCTGAGATAATTCTAAGGTTTACTACACCTCATATCTCTCCCTGTATCCTCATGCTCCAGAGTCATAACATGAAAACAATTCACCATAAAACACACCACACTCATAGTCAAAACACACTGCACATCATGGCATATTGTGTTTCCTACACCTCACATATCTCCCAGTATCCTCATACTCCCGAAGTATGATGATACAGGGATGAGCCTGCTTTGCATTAATAAGGTGTTGTTGATTAGTGCCCCTGTGATCCATAGTCTGTCTGAGATTCTGTGTAAGAAATCAGAGTATTAGTTGAGGGTGGTGGGAGCCCACCTCAAGTAATAATCACAACCCTTGTCAGGGTGAACCACAAAAGCAACAAAATAAACCTGTACCTAAGTGTATGTTAGTTTAGCACAAAAGCGGTCAGGATTAATTTAGATGCAATGTGTATAGTATGTATGCAGCACCCAAACAGCAATAAACACATTACAAAAGAAACCCAAACCAATTTAGTGAAGATAATGAGATAAAAATGACAAATATCCAATAACTAGATACAGAGTTGTGAATTTTTACAATTTAAGGCTCGAAATAGCACCAAAAGGTTTTAAGCACCAATCACAGCCATATGGTTGGAGTTTCCCAGGGTAAAGCCACAAGTTAAGGCTTACAGAGTTGGAACGCAGGTCGAATGCTAGAACCGGGTTCATCCCAGTGAAAAGTTTGACCCTTGGACTTAGTCTCTGAGATGAAAGTCAAGATCTTCACCAGGGCATAACAGCAGGCTGTTGCCAAAGAAAACTGCATCATTAGATAACCGCTGGACGAGGTCTCTGTGAAGCCGTTGACACTTGATAGGAAAGCTCAGAGCAGGAAAAGGTTGAATTTAATGCCTACTTTTGCTGTATATTTATTAAACAATGAATTTCACGATAAAATTTTCTAGAGTATCCTAAACAAAAATTGTATTTTAAATGCACTCTAATTCTCATAAGAACAGTTACTGTCCTACACAATGAAAATAGCTTTTGGGTGCTAGTCACTGTAGGAACATGTCAACATGAAATTCGTACATGTTCTACATTTAAATACTATGCACCCTACCTTTTGGGCTGCAAGGTAGCCTTAAGTGTGATTTATTTAATAAATAAATGTAGGGTACTTTCTTATCAAAATGGAATTTTGACAAGTCTGCCTTCGCATTACTGGAAGGATAAATATGCCAATTGAAGGTCAGCTCGTTTTAGAATTGATAAATCAGCAATACCGTCACTAAAACGTAGGAATGACCAGGTAAAAAGAGGGTTTAAAAGAGTGGTTTTCTAACACTAGACACTTGTAGCTAATACACAAGGAGCAACTTAACCATTTTCTTTGCAGTTTGCACTCTCGAAAAAGAAGGTATGTGGAAAAGCCATCTCCTTTAGCGTGGTCATTTCCTCACATCCTACTGTTAAGTCCACTTACTGTAGGAGACCACCTCAATAGTTTTGGATCGTCTCACATTGTCTGTCTATAAGAGTACTGCCACTATGTCAAGCTCAGTCCAACCCAGCCACTAACCATACCCCCATGGGGGACCCTTCTCTTCATTTTTGGACTTTACCTGCATTATCCACAAATGCATCCCAGCTTACCACTACGGTCAAAAAGGTGGTGTGTCCTATTCTGCCACATAATTCAGACTTCTGTCCCCAAATTAGGACCAGCTCTGCCCAAGATGCCAGCAAGCAACAGAACCCAATGACAGCCTTCCGTGTCAGAACCCAGGCTGCTGGCCATCCACTAACAGGTTGGTGCTTCAATCCAAACCCTTGGGTAGGCCTCACTTCAAACCTGTGGCGTGAGAAGAAATCATCCACTTGTCCGTGATGTCTCTATGTACTGTAAGGTTTCTCAGAGTGAGGGTCTGCATCCTCAGGCTGAAGACACCCTCCTTCCATTCTCCTTTCTACCATTGCAGGTGTGAAACCCTGACACTCACCACCTCCATGTTGGTGTAGAACTTTTAGGGTGGATTGACAGTCCCTCTCAAAGGTGACACACTCTATCTGTGTCATGCAGGGGTGTGCTGTTTAATGTCTCTGTTACAGTACAAGCAGTACCTCCATGACCGAAGTTGCCTCACTCCCGTCACCCTTCAGGTCCTCTCCTGTCATATGAGTAAAACCCCTAGTATTTTTAGTCCTCCCACTGTGGGAAAAACCCATCTCTTACCTCTCACCTTCCTCTAAGGTCTTGTACCTTAACCTTAGGGACAGTACCCCTGAAATCGGTGGTGGGCCAACCAGAATGCTCCCACCCACAGTTTCCCCTCTTATTTTCAATAGGTTATCACCATTGATGCAGTCTATGGGCTATCAGGGGCACACAGCTTCCTTCATCTGGTTAGCTATCTGCACCTCCACTCCAAGGTGACCATGGCCAGAGGGCAGTCAGACACCCCTATGACCATTCCTTACCCTATAGACCATTCTTTGCTGATACTGTTATGGGGATACCAGCCTTTTCACCACCAGGGTCTGATTGGCACACAGTAGTGACTGGTACCCCATTCACTTTACTGTAATGGGTATGCATTACACAAGCGTCACTAGAAATATTATGGGTGAGTAAGTCTAGATAGCAATATCACTTCATCTTGGTAAACCGGCACTTAGCAATGATATTTCTCAATACCTTTGGTGGTGTAAAGGATCCTGTGAAATGTCTAAATGTCTCTGTGGAACAAAAAACAAGCACACCAAGGGGCATATTTATACTCCGTTTGAGCCGAATGTGTGTCAAAAAATTTTACGCACTTTCAGCGCAAACGTTGCCCCATATTTAAACCCTGACGCCCGATCCGGCGCACCAGGAAAATGGCGCTATGTGCGCCAGTTTTTGGAAGCGGCACCCCGCCCTGCGTTAATGACATGCAGGGTAGGCGTTCCCGTCCAAAAACAGACGCACATAGCGGTGCGTGGTATTTATGCTCCAGGGCAAAAATCACTCCTGCGCGGCAGGTGGCGCAAAAAAATGGCGCAAAGCACGAATAGCGTGAAATTTTAACGCCTGGGTCAGGGCAGGCGTTAAAATGGGGCAAACACACCTGTACTTAATCAGAACACACAGAACAAACAACAGAGCAGCAGAGCAGCAGAGCAGCAACAGGGAGACATGGAGGTGCTTTTTCTTCAACGTGCACGTAGACGCAGAGCCCTGCAGCAACAACAGCAGCCACAACAACAACAGCAGGGACCCCAAAGACAGCGCAGAAGGCAGGACAGGATATTCCGCCCACGAACAACCCTGCATGGCCTCAGGGAACGAGACATCATCCAGAGGTACTGGTTGAACTGGCAGGCCATTCAGCAGCTGCTGACAAATATTGAACAGCAATTGGCCCCCACTTTAGTGACTCCACGCACTATCCCAACCGAAACAAAGCTGCTTGCCGTACTTCACCTGCTGGCAAGTGGCTCATTTCAGACAACTGGTGCCCTGGTTGGTGGAATCTCACAACCATCTTTCTCCGCATTCATGCCTAAAGTACTGGATGCCATCATTGGACTGACACCCCGCCACATCTGCTTCCCTAACACAGTGCAGAAGCAGCAGGAAACAAAACAGGGGTTCTACGCCATCAGTGGCTTTCCGCACGTCCTTGGTGCAATCGACTGCACACACGTACGCCTTGTGCCACCTGCTGCGAGTGAACACCTCTACCGCAACAGGAAGCACACACATTCCATCAACGTGCAGGCCATAGTCGATCACCAAGGACTGATCAGCAACATTGTGGCTAAATATCCTGGGAGTGTACATGACGCATTCATCTTCCGTCACTGCACCATCAACCAACACTTCCAGGATGGACGGTATGGCAATGGGCTACTTGTTGGTAAGGACAATAATCTACTTATATACTCACTGCACAGAAACCCTCTAGGATAAACAACCCATACACCACAATAGCAACACCTAGACAGGAACACACTGAGGTACTCACATCACTAGCCATGTGTCACAAGTCACCATTGAACCTTTTACACATTTGAATTTACTCCACAGCTTAGTGTGAAGACATTCATGACTGTGGTTGCCTAAATGTCACCTTGCAAATTGGAAGTCTCACAATAACCTGTACACTAATACAATGCATAACTTTTAAGGGATGGGATGGCCTGGCTATGTTCATATGAACGTTTCTAATACCCTTTCATGTTTCAACTCTGCATGGAACTATCATCACACCCCCAGTGAGGACACACGGACACCTGTGTCACAAGTCACAATGCAAGGGAGGGCACACTGTACTTGAGAAACCAATACATCCTGCTGACAAACAGTTAGACAACAAACACTTGCTCAGCCAAGGAAAAAAAACAATGCCAAAGTTTCCACCAACAACCATAGGTTGTCACATTAGTAGACAAAATAGTCACAGACAACACAACACAACTACTGCCATCAAAGATACGTACAACAGTGCCTCCTACATCTAATTGATACCATTCTGTGTTTCTCTTTCAGCTGATCAGGAGTATGGCATCCAGCCTTGGCTAATGACACCATATGGGAACCCAAATACTGCTGCTGAGCGGGCATACAATGACGCCCACAAGAGGACCCGCAGCATTGTGGAGAGGACCTTTGGGATCCTAAAGTCAAGGTTCCGCTGCCTTGACATCACTGGCGGAAGCCTACTATACTCCCCAGAGATGGTCTGCAAAATCATACTCACTTGTGCCATATTACACAATATTTGTGTACAAAGGAACATTCCCCTCCTTGAACCGGACCCAGACATGCCTGAGGATGATGATGAGGAGGATGCTGGCCTGCAACAGGAGGGGGAACAACCTAACACCGCAGCAGGAGTGCGTAGGCGCCAACAGCTTGTGAACATTTTTTTTACTTAAGTTATTATAATCACTTGTATTCCACACTTGTAAATAAACACAGATAACAAACACCACATCATGCTTTGGCCTATTCATTTCTGACCACCTTTAGTTTGAAATAGCTGAAGATGAATGTCGTCTCATTGATCAAGAATGCCATTAAAATTCATCACACCAAAAATAAACATCACAACTGTATGCACAGAGGGTAGGATGTGACATGTTACATTACCATACACAGAGCCCAACAAGAGTACAAATGTGACAATTACACATGCCGGATCCAAACAACGGAAACAGTCTCTCATCCAGCCCAAAATTGGAGATCATTTGAAAGTCACATCACACGTGTTCAGAGACAGGGTGGGACCATCCATGTGTACGTGAACATGTCATCAATGGCTTCTCTCAAATGTATGATGTGAGCAATACACAATTGCAACAACATCAGCTGCCACTAACTCAGGAGGAGACCTTGAAGTTACAGTGACAACATACACACAGACAGGTCATACTGGATCCACATTCCCACACACATGTACACATATGTCATACAACCAACCTAATATTTGAAAGTAGACCATCACAGTTGTGTCCCAGTTTGAACCTAGCAGGAAGATTGTAACATGACACTAAACCAGTTTATGCAGAAAGGGACACAGACAAACAAAACAATCTTCGCATTATCACATCGTGAACGCTGAGAGTCTTGCAAACTTAGGGGGTCATTCTGACCCTGGCGGTAATTACCGCCATGGCGGAGGTCGGCGGTAGCACCGCCAACAGGCTGGCGGTGGACCGATGGGCATTCTGACCGCGGCGGTTCAGCCGCGGCCAGAAACGGGAAGTCGGCGGTGTACCGCCGACTTCCCGCTGCCCTTGAGAATCCGCCATGGGGATTCTGACACCCCTTACTGCCATCCTGTTCCTAGCGGTAGGGGGTGCCGCGGGGCCCCTGGGGGCCCCTGCAGTGCCCATGCCAATGGCATGGGCACTGCAGGGGCCCCCGTAAGAGGGCCCCACAAAGAATTTCAGTGTCTGCTTTGCAGACACTGAAATTCGCGACGGGTGCAACTGCACCCGTCGCACCTTCCCACTCCGCCGGCTCCATTCTGAGCCGTCGTCCTCGTGGGAAGGGTGTTTCCCGCTGGGCTGGCGGGCGGACTTTTGGCGGTCGCCCGCCAGCCCAGTGGGAAAGCCAAAATGACCGCCGCGGTCTTTCGGCGGGAACCGCTTGGCGGGCGGCGACCGCCGACCGCCGCGGTCAGAATGACCCCCTTAGTCATATGAAAATGGTATGCAACTTAGCTCCAAATCATCATTACTGCAAACGTCAAATGGGCTAATGAGATGAATGAATGGTCAACAGTCATTCATACCATATGGCCTTACATTCGCCCGCTGCTGCAGGTTTGCCAGGATATGATAAAAATACTCAATGGATACAGTAGCTATTCTGGATGGTCAAATCCTAGGGTGCTGGGGGCCGAACTCCACCTCTACCACCCCCAAAACATACAAGAATCATGTACTTGTGAACTAAACACATGCATAAGGCACATGTGTGGCCTCCATGTCACAAGTCCTACACAAATATGAAACACAAAATCATAATGGGACATGGTCAGCCCCATAAAAACTGAAAGTGACTCTCCCACTCCCTGTTAGGACTACAGATAAAAGCATCCCCATCATAAAGGTGGGGACATTTTGGAGACGGAATACATAATGGTATCAAAAACATCATTTCAAAATAGCCATCAGAAATTACACCAAATATGTTGTCAAATATGGTCAATACATTAGTTAACGTATCCCAAACATCACAGTGTGAAGGCCCTCTATACATAAAAGTACAGACATTTGTCATATACAAACACAAATGTGTCTCACATCGCACCGTTTGACCATGACAAATCACCTTTCCAAAGCTAAACACATGAAGACATTTGGATAAATTTGCTCCATATTCTACGCATACAGCATGGCCGTCATAATTTGTTCACGTACATGAGTGCACACAATGCAGAGTCAGATACAAATGTATCCAAAAGTGTCTTGATATTTCACCTTCAAATTATTATTTACATCCACAATATTTTTGACTCTGCATCATGTGCACTACTGTACGTGTAAAAAAAACCACGCCCATGATGTATGCGTCGTGAAATTGACGCTACATGGACAATATGTTGGTCATTTCATGTACAGTATTAATTATTAATATTCATATCATATTTTTTCACTCCGCATCATGTGCACCACTGTACGTGTAAAAAAAACGACGCCCATGATGTATGCGTGGTGAAATTGACGCTACATGCACAATATATTGGTCATTTCATGTACAGTATTAATTATTAATATTCATATCATATTTTTTCACTCCGCATCATGTGCACCACTGTACGTGTAAAAAAAAAGACGCCCATGATGTATGCGTGGTGAAATTGACGCTACATGCACAATATATTGGTCATTTCATGTACAGTATTAATTATTAATATTCATATCATATTTTTTCACTCCGCATCATGTGCACCACTGTACGTGTAAAAAAAAAGACGCCCATGATGTATGCGTGGTGAAATTGACGCTACATGCACAATATTTTGGTCATTTCATGTACAGTATTAATTATTAATATTCATATCATATTTTTTCACTCCGCATCATGTGCACCACTGTACGTGTAAAAAAAACGACGCCCATGATGTATGCGTGGTGAAATTGACGCTACATGCACAATATGTTGGTCATTTCATGTACAGTATTAATTATTAATATTCATATCATATTTTTTCACTCCGCATCATGTGCACCACTGTACGTGTAAAAAAAACGACGCCCATGATGTATGCGTGGTGAAATTGACGCTACATGCACAATATATTGTCATTTCATGTACAGTATTAATTATTAATATTCATATCATATTTTTTCACTCCGCATCATGTGCACCACTGTACGTGTAAAAAAAACGACGCCCATGATGTATGCGTGGTGAAATTGACGCTACATGCACAATATATTGGTCATTTCATGTACAGTATTAATTATTAATATTCATATTTTTTCACTCTGCATCATGTGCACTGTAATGCGTCATAAAAAATTGACGCACAACTGTGTATGCGTGAAAATATGACGCATAACGGGAAAATAAAAACGGCGGCCATTTTATGCAGGAAGTGATGTAATAGGATATCCTGTTTACAAAATCTGTACTGGGGGGTAACTTTCACTTTCACTTTGCAGTCTCAGATTTCTCTAGACTGTGTGGTTGTGTGAAAGGTGTTGTCCTGTGTTTTACTGCTCTAGTGTCCTGTGTGCCTTGTATTTTGTCTTAGTGTCAATCTATTATTGTTGTATCACATTGTCTCAGTCTGTTTAGTGTTATTTTGTCTATACCTGTGATAGTTTGTATTGTCTGTGGGAGTCTGTTGTGGGTAGCATAGTTTGGGGGGTTAGTTGGGCTATTTTTCTACTTCTCCTTTTTCTCTCACACCTCTACCTTTCCCCATTTCCCCCTTTATATTTTATATTTTGTTGGTACATTCTTATCCCTCTCAATATGTCAGGTAGGCCTCGCCTGTCCAGGATGGGGGAAGACGAATTGGGGGGGGTTCATATGGCTCGTAAGCCATTTCCTCCCACTAATGCTGGAAGCTGGGGGCCGTGTGATACAGGGGTATCACACGGAGGCCAGGAAAATCCGTTGGGAGAAGGTGCGCCATCACCTGGTCCGGGTCTATGGGAGTCTCAGGAATGTACACCAACTCAAGCACCGCTGGGCAGATCTGATCACCAGGGAACAGGACCTGCTGGACCACCTGGGACTCCAGATTGGTGGCCTTGTTGGTGAGTAAAAAACAATTACATGGGAATGACAGAAATCGGTGTGTGAACATGTGATGATTGTTAGCGAATCTGCAAAATAAGTAGCTGAGTGTGTGTAATGCCAGGGAAACCTAGGCCCATGGTTATACACATTAATCCCCATTCTTGCAACACATGTACACGCAATGACAGCTTTATAAATTCAACATCTATTTGTATTATGCTAAGTCACCCCCTCTCTGCGTCCCAAAATGTTTCAAATGCTGCGCTACAAAGGTATACATATGTGTCCTAATGTGTATTTGTTGCAGAATGTGTATGAAGACCTATGCTACCAGTCCGATGGATCATTTTTGCAACACATACCAGATGCCTGTAGCTGCATGTAATGTAGTGTTGCCTTTGTGTCAGAAATGCAACACGTGAACGGCTCCATTTGTACTCCACTGGTCATAATGGCCAGTGAGTACGTCATGTAGAAACAACATACCTACAGATGCAGACGCCATAGCTAGACAGAAAATTGGAAACACATGATGATGCTATACATGTGTGTTGCCGTCACGTCACATGAAGTTAGTCATGTTGTTCACACATATGTCACATGTGTGTCTGGTTGCTGTCTGTTGACCCTGTCCAAATAGCCTGTTTTATTGTGAGTGGTCATGCAGTCCTCATGGAAACAGTTTTGGAATGTCTCTCGGGATGCACATGCTGAGATGTATGGATAACATTATTGTTGGGGCATACTAATGGAGGATTAACTTGGACGACACCTGACTGTCCTGACCACTGCATGAGTGTAGTAGGGTGTGACACTGGAGCAGGAGACTCATCCAATGTTAATGTTGAATACAAAGTGATCCATGCAGGATGAGCATGTGTGAAAGTCTATCATTACCATGTCATTTTCACACAGTGTCATTGTAACAGAAATCTTTTGTCCGTTCACCCAGTCTGAGTATAATCTTTGTTTCATGCTTTACAGGTGGACCAGCCCCGTACACCGTGGGAGAGGTGGCCCATTTTGACGACCCCGATACCTACAGTGAGTGTCGCCTGAGTGCTATTTACATTGTTTGGTAATCACGCATGATGGATTACTGTGTGTTCAAGAGAATTCATGATTTGATGTGCTGGCCGTTCATTGGCTTTGTTCTTTTGGTGTGATATCAAATTAGAATTATGTTTCTGCAAAGCAATACGTAGTCATCTCTCAGATTGAGGGGCTGTAGCCCATTCAATTATGGCGGCAATTGGGAATGGTATTTCGAATAGACTGGTCAATGTTAGATTTGGTCAGGGACTTGCCATGAACTGAGTCTGCATATCAGACTGACAGTCTCCCAGATAGCTTAGGCACATGGCATTGATGACAAGTGCTTCTTCCTAGTTGAGGATGGACTGTGTACACTGTAGGTTGGATCTTCCATGGGCATGTACTTCCACAAGGTGAACTCGAAGTGTGTGTGACTTGAGTGCAATGCCCTAGGTGTTCAGTTGAATCATGTGAATGGGTGTACTACCTCCCCTGTGTGTGTTGTTAAACATGCCTCACTAATAGTATGTTATGTTGGGCTAAGTCATAACATTTTGACATGTGTGGACCTGGGATGTGACAAGGTTGGGCTGACTACAACGTGTTGCTAGCCCTTCATAGGTGTTGTGTGTGAAGGCACATAATTGTTGCACTTTCTGTACACTCCTGGGTGTGCATTGAACATGGGATTGTTGGTTGTTCTTCCCACACCACCCACAAAGACTGGGATGTTACTGTGAAACAGGGTACCTAGGACTGTAGCAACCAGTATGTTACACGTACTTAACACCTTTTGTGACTTGAGTTAGTACCTTGGGCCAGAGTGAGAAAAATGTCTACACGTTGCAAATGGCATAAAAATCTGTGTGGGATTTGCAAACGTCTGTTTCCTAATCCAAAATGTCTTTGGTGGTCATGTACATATGAGTAAAATGCTTTTTAAAATTGATATAATGAAGGGTTTTACCAGACCTACTTGCAAATCACAGTGGTAGGCAATCCCATTTGCAACCGAGTACGTGGTTGCAAAGTGAGTAGCTGTTATCATCCACTTGAAGTGGATGGCAACCACCTTGTTGACCGGAAGGGGTCCTCATTGTAAAGCTTCAGCCTTTGTGAGTGGACTAAAAGAATCCTGCGCAAAAAAGCCAGTGGTCTAAGGGACCAATAATTACAGTGAAAATTTCCAAGTACAATTGTTGTGATTTAAAAATAATTGCTGCTCATTTTTCTTTCCGGTAAACGGCCTACACTTGGGGAGAAATAACTTGCTTAATTTAAAAACAGTCACGTCTATGGAGTTCTGCTGGTCCCAGCAGGCCACCATCCCCGTGAGTGCCCATGTTGCTAAGGTGGGGCAACTTGGAACCCACATCATTGATGTTCATGAGGTGGGTTTTATGGACCCCATAGCGACTCGCAGACGGTGTCAGAGACACCGTTCTGCTTTGCAATTTGCTAGTTGATTTTCCTAATTTCCTACATCTGACACCTAGTGTGGACACATGATTCTGGGCCAGGGGTTCAATCTTAGCACACAACTAATTAAAAATGCTATTGAGTGAGGAGTGTGAGTGTAATCCCATAGAATGACATATGTACTGAAGTCAGTATGCGGAAGAGCTGGTGCCATAATGTCAAATGCCTTAGGTACGATTTGGATGAGTAGTTTAGGGTGATGTCATCCATCATGTAGAGACATGGATATGCTAGGTGTGATATGACCTTAGGGATGCATGATTCACATGTACTTCCTCTGAGCATTTCCGTGAACTATGTTGTAACAATTGCTGCATACAATATATTTCTAGTAATGGACAAATGAGCCATTGTGGGATTCAACCCACTGTAAATTCAATGCTCAATATTTCCCTTTTCTCTTCACAGCTGCAAACGTGAGTGCCGCAGAGCGCAACCATTTTGAGCACAGGGCAATGAGGTACAGGCACATCCTGCAGGTGCAGTGTGGGTATCGGAGGATGGCCCGCAGATACAATTCCGATCGGGCCTCCGGGGCGTGGTATGCCACACCACAGGCTCCACCAACGGTGCCACCTACAACCACCAGGTCTGCCCAAGGGGACCCAACGACGGACCAGCCATCTTCCTCAAGACCTGGACCCAGCCGTGTGTTGGGAGCAGGGCTGTCCCGTGGCCACTCCACTCCAGCGACAATCTCCACCTCCACCGGCACGCAGACCAGCAGTGACCCTCCAATTGACCCTGCAGCCTTCCAGGCATTGTCTAGGAAACTGGACAGGTTAATTCAAAAGGTGGACAACCTGACGGAGGACATGGCGGAGGTTAAAAAGAAGGTGCGCTCCATCCGGCGCACACTTCAGAGGGCAAATCTTTAGTTATTTTGCCCTCCTGAACTTTTACCCCTCCCATCTGCCCTCTTTCCTCTTTTCATACTGTTAGTTGGGTTTGGGGGGTTAGTTATAGGATAAGTATAGGTAATTAGCTTAGTTAGTGTTAGGTAAGAGGGTGGGGGGTCCTTATACTTTCTATCTAATACTTTTGTGTGGGTGGGTGGGTGGGGGGCAATGTTGGGATTCCTGTTTAATAAAAAAAAAATATATATATATATATGTTTGTTTAGGATAGTATAGTATGTGTGTAGGTTAGTAAGTGTTGTCCTGCATGTGTCTTGTCTCTTAATGGTGGGTGGGGGGTTGATGTTTAGATCGTTTCGTTACATGTGTAGAGTAAGTTTAGCTTAGGTTAGTTAGGGACAGTTGTGGGTTAGTAGTAGTCAGGTTAGATTAGTGTAGGTTTACCTTTCCCTTAGTTGCCTCTTTTATTACTACTTTTAAATAAAAAAATTGTTAACCCTTTACCTGATGCGTTAGGTGCTACCTTTTCATGTCCTTGACATCAGTGTAGCAGAAATGTTAAGTATGACATTTGTGTTCCATGCTCCCTATCCCCAGGCTTATGAGGTTTAACATGCCAGCTACCCGTGTGCTAACTTGGTAAGTATCCACCATGTTGGAGAGCCACCATTGGTAGTGTGCATTGATCATCAAGGTTTGGGGTTGGTATGTATCCTACTTCACAAAGAGTGCTTCCAGACTTGTTATTGTAGGTAAATAGATAGGTCGGACAGCATTGTGAAGTTCAGGGAGAGCTTTATAGATGATGATTTGTTCACACTCTTGTCTTGTTGCTATCATTGCTGACCTACATCATGTGTGTACTGATTCAGCATGACTTTCCTTCATGGAAGTATACGCCGTAAGGGTGATTGATGCAGTGTAATTTGTTTATCATTCCTTTCATTCTACAGCATCATTTCAAATTTTAGTATTGCATGGTGCCTACATTTCTCAGCCACCAATAGTTGTGTAGAATAGCTATAGATGGTGCATCATTCTGTCCCACACAGCATGATTGTGTGTGCTTAGTCCCTTCATCAGTTATTTTCCTCAGTATAGCAAAGCTATGATGCAATCCTGGCCACTGCACAGATGATTCAGTATACATGAAATCAGGAAGGTAGTATAGAGAATCGACATGGTTTCCACACAGCCACTTTGGAGTTATCTACTGCACAGTTGAATTTTGAAATGACACAGAGACACAATAGGTGTGCAAGTGATATTTATTTATAAGTGGTGTTGTGCAAAATGTCCATTCACCATGTTTGCTGACTCCTTTCTGGTGCATTATTACATGGTGATCCTACAGAAGGGGTGTGGATGATGCTCCTGACATGCTGGGGTGATGTCACAGACAGTGCAGAGGAACATGAAATGCCAAATGGTAGGAGAGAAACATTCACTGGCAAGGTGGACAAGTCAGACAGTGGATTGCCGAACAGTCATTGAGGTTAGTTGTAGTGAGACTGGCATGTGTCAAAACGTAGGACCTTGGTCAGAGTAGGGCATGGTGCAGGGACTAGGGCTTCCGGGTACTCTTGCGTGTGAATGTTATCTGTTCCATGTCTTCTTCTTCTGATGTGTGTGTTGCCTGGTGTGTCCTTGTTGTTGTTGGTTGTGAAGGGGCAACACACACCTCAGTGTTAGAAGACATGGAGGCAGACATCCTGGGGGCTGATCCCTGTTGAGTAAGGAAGGGCAGTACTGCAGCAAGGAGGGCCTGCTGGTTTTTCAGAATGGCAGCCACATCCCGATGGTAGGCAGCCAGGTCGGCCCTGAGGGGTTCTATGTTGCATTCGTGCACACGTTGAGTGGCTTGCAGTTTGAGTTGTTGTGTCAACTGGATGACAGCTGTGCCAATTTCCTTCAGTGTTTTTGAAATGTCCTCCAAGAGAAAATTTCTGGCTTGCATTGCAGCTGCCTGATCAGCAGTTGACAACATGCACGAACGCACCCCCTCAAGGCTGGCTGTCATATTTTGCATCCCCACCCGCACCTCCTTGGCCAGCTCCCGCTGGACCCCAACGACAGTTCTTTCGAAGCTGGTGCCAGTGTCGTCAGAGTCCTCAGCTGTGTTGGAGCTGGCAGGTCTTACAATTGGGGTGGCGGGTGGTTCTACTGTGGTGGCTGCTTCTTCTGTGCTCCTCCTTGTGACTGAAGGTGGGGTTTGGAGGCTTTCAAGGACCATGTCAATGGTCTCTTGTGGGAGGTTGATGGTGTCGTCATCCATGTCATCAGGGAACTCATGAACAGGCAGATCAGCAGGAGATCCGTGTTCCTCTGCAATGAAATAGGGTACAATTAGTGTGTCTGTGTTGTGACAATTTTGCAGTAAGATACAAACCTTTGGATGCCTTAACATTGTACTCTGTGTTTGTCTAGGTATCTGCTGTCCGTCATAGGGCATTGTTGTAGGCCTATGGCCCACCTGTGTGTCACATGTTTGATATGGATCTTTCAGACATGTCTGCCAGGTCGCCTCTAGGTGTTGCTTTGTAATTATTTAGGAATAGGTGTTTTTTTCTCCAACTCCTCACTCGGTGTTTCACTATTGTTATGGAGGGACATTTTGTAGGGTGGGCTCTCATTATCCAACATGTGATTCTTGGCTTTCTAGGCAGCAGGATAGCTAATGGTGTGGGGGACTAAGTTTGACCCACTTGAAAATAACTCTGTCACCCAGATATTCAATTTAGCTAAGACTAACTAGCAGTGCCTCTGGTCTCCCACATCAAAGGAATGTTTAGACATCCGAGCGCATGATATCTTTGGAACTTCTCAGGGAAGTGGTGGTCATTCAGGTCCTACACATTTGTATCTTTTCCGGTAGGTTCCCATACACAAATGACATAGACAGTATTAGTTTGATATGAAGTTTCATTGTACAACTGACTTGTAGGAATTTAGGTGTGAGCCCCATTTACACAAACAATACACACTGTTAGAATTGAAATAGTCCGCAGGAGAGTAATACATTAGTACACAGCTTTCATGGTGCCTAACTGTTTCTACTCTCCCCCTGCATGTTCTATGTATAGCACAGCTTGTTAAGTTTGGAGGTTGCCTGTCAGAATCACAGGGGAGACATCATCCCTCATATCAGAGGAATGGGCTAGGATCTGGTTGTGCATCAGCAGCAAGGCAGGCAGCATCTAGTTGTTATTTTCTGTTTGGAAACTCCCCCATGCGTGTCTTGGGACAAGGGAGTGAATGTAAAAGACATATGTCATGGTGATGACAAAGTTTCCCTAAGCAGGAATGCCAAACCTTGACCCCTACCACATCTATCAGCAACGTACCAGACGGTATCCTTGACTGGGGCACAGAGTGAATATGTTCTGGCAAACTCCAGTGCAGAAGTAGGCAAAACAGTGTGATTTGACTAATTGACAACACCTTAGGACTGACTATTTGCTACATTAACTGATAGGAAGGGCAATGAGAATCATTTAGTGCAAATTGCTCTGAGGCACTTAGATGTGAGCAAATGAGTATAAGTACATTCAGGGTAAGATGCACAAAGGCCTCCAGCCTGAGGCTAATGCGCAAAGTATACGTTTCACTTGCCACACTACACTTTGACTGACTGTGGGTGTTGTGACTGCCCTGCCAGCACACTTGCCTCTCAGGCACTGCCCCATACACTTTTTATTCACATTGCATGATCTGTACATGTAACGTGGCATTACCTATGCATGTCAATGTTAGGATGTGGTATGGATGTAAACATTCTTGATGTTTTGAGATGATGTTGGGTGATGTGTTTTGAATTGGATTGGCCTGTTTATCGTATGAAGGTCCTATTTGTTTGTCCGACTTTGCAGGTGTGTTTCAGTGACCAGTTGCCTGTGTCCCCTCCTCAATGTTGTTGTCTGAGCAGTATGACATTAGTTATGTAGCCTTGTTAGCCAGGCACGTGAGGGACCCTGACGTATGCAGCATGTGTGTATCGTTAGTGCTGTGTGGCTTCTATTGCTGTTTACTTAGGCTTATGTATGTGTCAGTTATGGACATTCGGCATTTGAGTGTACTGGTACCTTTGTCTTATTTCTAGGAGTAATTGCAGATGTCACCCTCACCCCCTAATTTAGGTATGTATGTTCCAGGGTGGGGTTTCTGCCATTTGGTACTATAGCTGCACAGAGATGAGAGGTGTTATTGTCAACTGTGTTTGCATTTAAGTTACAGTTGTTGTATTTGCTACTGCATTACAGATAGGGACCTAGTTGATGTAGAATAGATTTTGCAATACAAGTGCCTGGATGTGGATTTGAGGTAGTGTCCTTCCCACCTGTCACTGCTTTCCCTTGGCTCTCTTGTTGTAATTACAGGATGTCCCCGTGGGACTGTTGTGGTTGCTGTATTTTGTCGTGCCCCAGCTTCGGTCAGTACTGGGCATGCCCCCCTGCCGTGCCCCTTTCCCCATGCCACTTCATATATGTGCTGACTTACATGCATTGTGTAGTAGGTATCCCCCCCTGCTTACAGTCCCCATTATTGTATTATGATTCCCCATGCGACTTACCCTGCATGTGCGTAGTGTCGTGGTAGTCTGCGCTGTCCAGTCCTTGAATCCCTGTGACGATCTCCTCCGGGATGACGGCTGCGACCATCTCCTCCATGTGGTCCAGGGCCTCCTGTTGTGCTGGACTCCCCCCTCCAGTCTGCATTGCTGCCTTCCTGTTCCTGGCCATTTTCTCTTTGGTCCTACGTTTGCAGTCATGCCAGCGTTTCTTACACTCGGTGACTGTCCGGCGTTCTTCAGCCACACTGTTAATCTTGTCCACAATTTGTTTCCAGATGGCCTCTCTCCTACTGAGTGGCAATTTTGAGGAGATGAAAAGTTGGTGCTGGTGTTCCGTCACCTCTTTCACCAGGATTTCCTGCTCCTCTGCACTGAAGCGACACTTTCATTTTTTTTTTAAATGTCCTGGGTCCTGTATGCTTCCTTCTGGCTGGTTCCTGGTCTGCTCTCATCCTCCTGGGGTCTGTTGGGGCATCTAGGATCCATTTTGGGTCTCCTCTCCTGAAAGGGCAGTTTTCGCGCAAAAATGTGACGCAATTGCGTGAAAAAAAACGGCGTTTTCACGATTGCGCTGTCGTAAATCGACCCACAGTGATGTGCGTCGCATTTACGTTGGTTTCCTTTACGACAGACCGACGCTGTGTGCGTCACGAAATAATGACTCCCACCTGTTGGTTGCGCCGCCGTACGTCAAAGTATAAATTTGACGCCCGCATGGCGCATCCAAATGGCGTTAGACGGCGCAAATCTTTTTGACGCAAAATTGCATTAGTGCAATTTTGCGTCAAAAAGTATAAATATGGCCCCAAATCTCTCTCTCTCTCTCTCTCTCTCTCTCTCTCTCTCTCACTATCTCCTCTCTCGTTCAGTCTCTCTGAAAACAGTTGGTAGCATGGGTGAAGCTGACATCATATTTATCAATAATTCAAGGGTGATCTTGGCCGGATTGTACACGTACATAAGGGATAACCAAGATAAGTGCTAAAATCAACTTCTGCATACCAAAAAGCTAATAATCCCTTAGAAATAGTAAAACCTTGACATGCCCTTGACCATGTCCAATTCTAACCCTAAATGGGTTAGTGTTGTGGCCAGGTCCTCAGTTTTTTCAGATGCAAGTGAGACCCCCAGCTGATCTGCTAGCTTCTGAAATGCCTGCAAAAAAAATCACAATGTGGTGTGCCACCCCTGCAAAAGCAAAGGAATCCACATTCGCATCATAGCACCAACCAGAAAATCAAGATTAACACCCCCTCATAACCAAAGAATAGAAAAGGGAAAATCCCATAAACCTAGCTTTTCTTGCCAAACTAGCTGCACATGTAACCATACACTTCACTCACACACATGGCAGATTACTTCATTCTGACCCCAGAACAATAGATATGGGGCCTGATTACAACTTTGGAGGACGGTGTTAATCTTCCCAAATGTAACGGATATACCACCTACCGTATTACAAGTCCATTATATCCTATGGAACTCGTAATACGGTAGGTGGTATATCCGTCACATTTGGGATGGATTAACACCGTCCTCCAAAGTTGTAATCAGGCCCATAGTGTAGATATCCCATAGTCCTACTCAACCCCAAGCTGCCGCTGAAGATATGCATGCAACAATAGAGTGTACCCATGGAAAAAAGACCAAGGCACGGCAGATTCTGTTAGAAAAAGCTTGGCTGTGGGTTTATCATTGGATATATAGGCAAGACAAAATTGGGCTAACTTACAGCCGATCCAGGAAAGTCAGCAGATGAATCACCTACCCTGACTACCCACCTGATTGGCCAGTGAGCGTCTGGACTACAGAGCATCAGGCTCTATACATTTTGGGGTCTTCCACCCTGTGGACCCCTTAGAATTGAACTCACACCAGTGGTGGAGTGGTACAGGGCAAACCCCAAGATGCTCAGGTTTACAACTGACCATGGGATCAATGGAGTGCTGTTGCTTTTTTCCGGAAGTCCTCTCATAAGGACCCCCAGGGAGTTGGCCTGAAGCACACCCTCTGTGCTCCGCTTTTGGTTGATGTCACCACAAAACTCCTTTGGTTCACTCCATAACTTTGCCAAGCCACAGAGGTGGACGCTATCAGGTCTGGGGGCCCCCAGTGCTTCCTTGGCTTAATTACTGCCAATCCTTTTACCTGCATCCTGCTGTCTCCAGTGTTTCCTGCAAGTTTAAAAGGAATATATCCGTGCTCATGTCTGATAAATGGACTCCATCCTCTGCAGAGTAACCCTTGGTGTGCACATTGATCAGGCCGTGCCTCAAGAGACCCCATCCACTTTGCTCCGTGAACTTCTGCATAACACTGTTAGTACGTCTACAAGATAGTTCAATTGCAGCTTCGGACCGCACTCCTCTCCAAAACCGACGCAGGATGATTTCTGACCAAATGATCTTATAAGACCCCATGAATCTACTGATATCAGCCAATGCCTCTTTCATGGCCTGAACCAGGGGACACCGGCCTAATGTGGTTGAGTCATTTCCACCCATGTGAATTACCAGCACATCGGGCCCCTTGGATCACTATCCAGACCCTGGCATAGCCTATTTAAGAGGTGTGCCCACTGCATGCAGAAAAACCCATCCATGTTATCTTAGTGTTGGAAAAGCCATGGTTCCAGTTTCTTGCCTTAGCCCATTGTGCCGCCCTTACAATTAAAGAGTGGCCGATGATCCAAACTCTGACCCTGGCAAGAAATAAACAGAGGGCATTGTATCAAAAGTGTTTTAATAAATGTAGGCAATCAACGCTGCGTATCCAACACACATTGCATTTCACAAATCCTCTGCCAGTTAACTGCCAAACATGCCTACATCATACAAAACTGACCTTGATGCTAAAGACCTATGATTCACAAACCTATTTACAAAGAGTGGGTCCCAGCACAGAGGTGAGCGTGTGGAAACAGTCTACCCAATCATGGTCCTCTCAACCTATATACAGGATGTGATACTCCCCCTGTGCCACTGTGGGAGACTACCCTTCCCTTCCCCCAACTAGGTCACCCCTTTTCATGGCTTGATGTATAGCTTATAGTGGTCTGACTCCCACTGGGCCAATTTTTTTTATCTTTTCAGAGGGCTGCTTTGTATGCTGAGGTCACTGCCCCTATCCTAATGTTTGGTCATGTGGCCTGCTAAATGCAGGCAGGCATCCATTACATTTCTGAACTGGTGACGGGTGAGTGGGGAGCTGTCTGCATGGCACAATAAGCAGAACCCCGGGGTGGCCGGAGATCCAGGCACGCTATAACCAGAGTCACCAGACAGAAAGCCCATTCCCTCAGGGTGCCTAGACAAATGGTCCTGCCCTGCCCTCTTTGGTTGGTTTTGGATCTGTAAACTCCTATCTCTAGTGACCCAGTCATGACTGTAAGATCATCCAAGGCCAGAGCATGGATGCTGTTGTCTCTCTTTGACCTGTCCACTAATTCATCACACTACAAGCCCAAAAGAAATCTAATGCAAAGACTGCAAAAAAAGGGCTGCTTCATTACAGGAGTAGGTGGCTCCATGTACCCAATTTAACATGTCCCCCAAAATGTGAAATTCAATGAGGGATTCCGCTAGATGCCATTTTGTGCTCAAACCCCACCCAACCCTTCAATGCCACTCTGAGAATGAAAAAGGTGGTTGGGTTTGGGAAGCCCTGTAATTTGGGAGGTGGGCCACTGCTGTGAGGTCACTTGCTACCCATGCATGACTCTATCCTTCCTCCCTAGCCCACAATACAAAGTTGTGCACTTTTGTCACCAACGAGGAGGTGCCGCCATTCCTCGTCGCTGTCACCCTTGCAAATGTGTTAACATAATTCCCATACTTAACCTGTGTTCCTGGTGCAAGCAATAGCTCCCCAAAACTAGTGAGCCGTGGTCCACTGCAGGAGGTGCCATAGCTGGGGCGAGACAGGTGCCCTGTAGGTGTTCGCCTTCGGTCATGCAGCCCTGAAAGTTGCTACTGGAATCGAGATAGAGCATCTGCAGCATTATTTCTGGTGTCTTCTATGTGTTTTGCCCTAAACTCTATATTCCTGTACAAGCACCCTCTCACCAGCTCCCTCATCAAGCTCAGTACCAAGGGGCAGGTGGCAGAGTGTGAATTAATGGCCTAAATCACTGCCATTTTGTTGGATCAGAAGAGGACCCTTCTGCCTTCTAGATTGTTGGGCCATATGTGGAGGGCGGCAACTATTGGGAACAGTTTCAACACCATAATATTTGCAGTCATCTTTCTTTTATGCCAGGCATTGCTCCATTTCTGTGCACAGCACTCTTTACCAAATATGGTACCAAAACCCTCTCTGCCAGAGGCATCTGTTAATAAGGACAGTTTTGGACTTGATGTCAAAGGCGCTCTCTATATCAAGGAGCCATTAAATTGTTCCAGGAAATGAGACCACATTAGCAGGTCTTCCTTCAGTCCTCTATTAAATCTCACTAAATGGTGTTTTTGGGTGACATTTGACATTGCCTAACCAATCTACTGGCAAAGACAATTCCAACTGGGATGATGCTATCTGTGAAATTCAGTTTACCCAGAAAGCTTTGGATGGCACTTTGGGTGGCCTTCCCCTTTGCTAAAACCAACTCAATATCAGAAAGCAGCACCCTGACCTTTTCATCAGGAAGCCCTTGACCATATCCTATTCTATCGCTAAATGAGTAAGCATTGTGACTGGGCCCTCTGTTTTTTCAGGAGTTAATTGGACCTCCAGCTCAACTGTTTCTGATGTGCCAGTCCTACTGTTGAGCACGGGGTCAAGCATGTCAAAGAGGAAGTGGGGCTGTGGGCACCAGGAATATATTGCCCATTTCAGCCTCTACCCCAGGTGTGCTCGCTGCCCCAGAAGTGACCACCACGACCCTGCAAGTTGTGCTGGCAGCTTATCAATCAGCTTGATCCCCCCAAACTGGATAGTCATGGGGGGCAGAATAAGAGGTGGTATTGTGGAGCAGGGGAATGCAGTGCTAGGTTCCTGCTCACCAAAGTGGTTGCGCTGGGCGCAATGTGGGCAGTCCCATATTTAGGGACGACTTTAGCACTGGTATTGTCAAGTGTACCAATCTTTTTCAGAGCCCCCACCACCCCATAACCACTTCCTCGGATTCCCTCACTGCCACCCAGGAAAAGTGCCCCTCATCTCTCCATAGACACTCTCATACACATTTCATTTGTTTTAAAGTGCTAGTAAAGGCTGCCTTTACTAATCCACTCAGCTATCCACATAAAATCTAGGCCCTGATTTATACTTTTTGGTGCAAAACTGCACTAACGCAGTTTTACACCAAAAGGTTTAGCACCGGCTTGTACCGTTTCTGTTCACCAGCCGGGCACCATATTTATGGAATGGTGCAAGCCAGTGCAAAGGGTAGGCTAGCGTCAATAAAAATGACGCTAGTCTCGTGGAGCTGGCAGTATGGAAGAAGGAGATTTTGCACCAAAAAATAACGTTAGGCAGGTTAGAGTAAAAGAAATTACTCTAACCAGATTAGCCTCATTTTATGACGCTAAACCTACCATGCCACATGACTCCTGCCTTAGAAAAGGCAGGAGTCATGCCCACCACCACAATGGCCAGCACAGGGGACAAGGGTCCCCTGGGCATGGCCATTGCACCCTGTGCCATGTATGGGGTCCCAATTTCAGGGCGCCCTATGGCACTTTAAAAAATAAAATTAAATACCTACCTGTACTTACTTGTACTTACCTGGGGTGGGGTCCCACATCCTCCACAGTCCCTCTGGTGTGGTTGGAAGTGTCCCAGGGGGCTGGGGAGGTCACCTGTGGGCTTATTCCATGGTGTTTGTAGGAGGCTGACCTGGCTTGTAGTGGGTACCAGAGGTACTTACACCTTGTGCCAGGTCCAGTTATCCCTTATTAGTGTAGAAGAGGTGTTTCTAGCAGCTTAGTCTGATAGAAGGTAGCTATGGCAAAGCAGCTTAGGCTGAACTAGGAGACATGCAAAGCTCCTACTATACCACTGGTGTCATATGCACAATATCATAAGAAAACACAATACACAGAAGTACTAAAAATAAAGGTACTTTATTTTTATGACAATATGCCAAAAGTATCTCAGTGAGTATCCTCAGTATGAGGATAAGTTATATACACAAGATATATGTACACAAACCAAACTTAAGTAAGTAATAGCAAGAAAAGTAATGCAAGCAGTGTAAACTTACAGTAGATTGCAATAGGAGCACATAGGTATGGGGCAACACAAACCATATACTCCAAAAGTGGAATGCGAACCACAAATGTACCCCAAAACTATGTGAGCTTGTAGAGGGGCGCTGGGACTGTAAGAAAACAGTGAGGGTTAGAAACATAGCCTACCCCAAGACCCTTGTGTAAAGTGCACCTACTACCCCCAGAGAGCACAGAAGTCGTGATAGGGGGATTCTGCAGGAAGATCAAACACAAGCAATGCAACAACAGTGGATTTCCGGACCTGAGTACCTGTAAGACAAGGGGACCAAGTCCAATAGTCGCAACAGTGGCGAGAGTGGGCAGGAGCCCAGGAAATGCCAGCTGAGGGTGCAAGGAAGCTGCCAGCGGCTGGAAGAAGCTTGGAGTTCTGCAAGAAAGACGAGGACTAAGAACTTGTCCTTTGGAGGATGGATGTCGCGATGAAGCTTGCAGAGGTGTTCCCACGCAGAAAGACCGCAAACAAGCCTTGCTAGCTGCAAGGGTTGCGGTAGAGGTTTTTGGGTGCTGCTGTGGCCCAGGAGGGACCAGGATGTCACCACTTGGAGGAGGAGACAGAGGGGGCGCCCAGCAACTCGGGGAGCCCTCACAGAAGCTGGCAGCACCCACAGAAGTACCTGAACAGGCACTTGGAAGAAGAGTGAACCGGAGTCCACGCAAAGTCAAAAAGGGAGTCCCACGACGCCGGAGGACAACTCAGAAGGTTGTGCACTGCAGGTTAGAGTGTCAGGGGCCCAGGCTTGGCTGTGTATGAAGGAAATCCTTGAAGAGTGCTCAGGAGCCGGAGCAGCTGCAAATCACGCAGTACCCAGCAATGCAGTCTAGCGTGGGGAGGCAAGGACACACCTCCACCAAACTTGGACTGAAGAGTCACTGGACTGTGGGAGTCACTTGGACAGAGTTGCTGAGTTCCAGGGACCACGCTTGTTGTGCTGAGAGGGGACCCAGAGGACCAGTGATGCTTTCTTTTGGGGCCTGCGGTTGCAGGGGGAAGATTCCGTCGACCCACAGGAGATTTCTTCAGAGCTCCTGGTGCAGAGAGGAGGCAGGCTCCCCCCAGAGCATGCACCACGTGGAAACAGTCGAGAAAGCCGGCAGGATGAAGAAATACAAGGTTGCTAGTAGTCGTCTTGCTACTTTGTTGCGGTTTTGCAGGCGTCCTGAGCAGTCAGCGGTCGATCATTTGGTAGAAGGTGAAGAGGGAGATGCAGAGGAACTCTGATGAGCTCTTGCATTCGTTATCTGAAGAATTCCCCAAAGCAGAGACCCTAAATAGCCAGAAAAGGAGGTTTTGCTACCAAGGAAGGAGGATTGGCTACCAAGAGAGGTAAGAGCCTATCATAAGGAGCCTCTGATGTCACCTGATGGCACTGGCCACTCAGAGCAGTCCAGTGTGCCACAGACACCTCTGTTTCCAAGATGGCAGAGGTCTGGGACACACTGGAGGAGCTCTGGGCACCTCCCCTGGGAGGTGCAGGTCAGGGGAGTGGTCACTCCCCTTTCCTTTGTCCAGTTTTGCACCAGAGCAGGGCTGGGGGATCCCTAAACCGGTGTAGACTGGCTTATACAGAGATGGGCACCATCTGTGCCCATCAAAGCATTTCCAGAGGCTGGGGGAGGCTACTCCTCCCCAGCCTTCACACCTATTTCCAAAGGGAGAGGGTGTTACACCCTCTCTCAGAGGAAATCCTTTGTTCTGCCTTCCTGGGCCAGGGCAGCCTGGACCCCAGGAGGTCAGAAACCTGTCAGAGGGGTTGGCAGCAGCAGCAGCAGCTGCAGTGGAGACCCCGGAAAGGCAGTTTGGCAGTACCCGGGTACTATGCTAGAGACCCGGGGGATCATGGAATTGTACCCCCAATGCCAAAATGGCATTGGGGTGACAATTCCATGATCTTAGACATGTTATATGGCCATGTTCGGAGTCACCATTGTCACGCTGTACATAGGTAGTGACCTATGTACAGTGCACGTGTGTAATGGTGTCCCCGCACTCACAAAGTCTGGTGAATTTGCCCTGAACGATTTGGGGGCACCTTGGCTAGTGCCAGGGTGCCCACACACTAAGTAACTTTGCACCCAACCTTCACCAGGTGAAGGTTAGACATATAGGTGACTTATAAGTTACTTAAGTGCAGTGGTAAATGGCTGTGAAATAACGTGGACGTTATTTCACTCAGGCTGCACTGGCAGGCCTGTGTAAGAGTTGTCAGAGCACCCTATGGGTGGCAAAAGAAAAGAATGCTGCAGCCCATAGGGATCTCCTGGAACCCCAATACCCCGGGTACCTCAATACCATATATTAGGGAATTATATGGGTGTACCAGTATGCCAATGTGAATTGGTAAATTTAGTCACTAGCCTGTGAGTGACAAATTTGGAAAGCAGAGAGAGCATAACCACTGAGGTTCTGGTTAGCAGAGCCCCAGTGAGACAGTTAGGCATCACACAGGGAACACATACATATAGACCACATACTTATGAGCACTGGGGTCCTGGCTAGCAGGATCCCAGTGACACATAACAACCACACTTTCAACATAGGGTTTTTACTATGAGCACTGGGCCCTGGCTAGCAGGATCCCAGTGAGACAGTGAAAACACCCTGACATATACTCACAAACAGGCCAAAAGTGGGGGAACAAGGCTAGAAAGAGGCTACTTTCTCACAGTGTTCCACCATGGAAATAGGCCCACAGGTCCCCAACACTACCCTGACCCAGGAGTTAAAAATATGGCAAAACAAGCTTTGCACCAATTGTTGACCCCTCCTCCCCACTGGGCACCATTTTTTCCCAAAACTGCATTTTCTTAATTTCCAATGAGAAATTACCATTATAGTGAAAATGTACAGGGATAAATGTCTTTTTTTTGGTTCAGATTTTATACAAAAATGGTAAATAAAAAAAACAAAGAAACAAATAACACAAAGTAAGAAGTGCACTCCAGTCGCCAGAGGGAAAAGAAAGGCAATGACATTGATTGATATAGTTGGCGAGAGCATACAAGTATTTAACGGCACGGCATAGCATAACAAGTGCTTCTAAAACGTCTGTTATCACATAACAGACTTTGAAGTAGTTATGTCATGGGACTGGAAGGCCTAGCCAATTCCCATTAAATTTGTCTGTCCATAATATACTGCAAAAAGCAGTTGGCTGGCTCATGATGGGGAAGGAAGAGAAAGAGAGAGAACAGACTTGCAAAAGTAGAGAGAGCGGCGAGAAGGGGACAGCTACACTGGGCAGGGGTAGGCTGGCTGTAAGATGAATTCCAGGCATTATCCCAACAGGTTTGTTCTCCTGTCAATATTTATCGAAGGCATCCCAAAGCCACCTGGGGCAGAGGAGCCATGAAGTTTAGAGTATAAAGTGTTATCCGTGCCTCTGACTGAACATAGTAGGGTCCATCATTTATCAAAGGTGCTCGGGGAATGTGGATTTCCAATCAGAGAGTAATATTTTGGTGTCCAAGGAGGGGAAAAGGAGGATAGGAACACAGGAAGCATGCTAAATGCAATGTTAATCATGGGGACCATGATCATCATCACCTTTCCCACTCTCCACCACTAAGTGATGTTTTCCGGGGGCCATGTGTTAAGTAGTTCTTTGATTTTGGTCAACATTTTGTGTTCATCAAGTGCTTCAGAGTGTTTAAGGTCAGAGGTAATCCATATGCCCAGATACTTGATGGCTGTCGGTTGCCACTTTAAGCCAAGGTCATCAATTACAACAGATGTACAGTGTATGTTTAGTGGGAATACGTCTATTTTATCTTTAGTTAAGGAATAGCCTACTACTTGTGAATATTTGTCTATTTTGTTTCATGATAATTAGTATGGCATGTGGGGGATCCTCAGTGAATAACAATATGTCATGTGCATAAGCAGCAACCACGTGTCTGCCTGAACAGAAGTTGATATATGGAAACGCTGGACTATCCATAATGGTTCATTGATTGTAGGAAGAGCAACGGTGAGAGCTAGCGCCCTTGACGAGTACCTTGTGAAAGAGTAAAGGGTTGGGATAAGTGACCATTAACGCTAATCCTTGCAATGACGCCCAAATTAAGGGCCATAATCATGTATATACTGTAAATTTCTTCCCAAGGTGGTATCTGTGTAATGTGGCATTTAAAAAGGCCATGAGACCTTGTCGAAGGCCTTTTCAGTGTCAAGTGCCAGGGCCTCTGTTGGTGAGTGGGATAGTTTGGCTCTTTCCAAGGCATGATAGAATGTCCTGATGTTGTCTGCCCCAAGTCTGTACTTCAGGAAGTTCGTTTGTGTATTTGGTATCAGCTGTTGTATGACTAGTTCCAGTCTGTGTGCAGCATTCACTGCGTAGATCTTGCAGTTGATGTTAATAAGGGAGATTAGTCTGAAGTTTTTGACATAAGGGATTAGTTTTTTGTGAATTTTAGGTACTTTGCTAGCAATTTCCTAGCTATGTGATTAGTGCAAAGCTTGCCCACATCAATCCATTTCTGGGCTCTCTGGCTAAGGATTTGGTTATTTTCGTATTGTGCTGTGCACATTTTGGCTAGGAGTGATAAGCCTTTAGATTGTCTAATGTGGGTACTTTGAGTTTGAATAATCAAGTCTAATTCTTTGAGGTGGTTGGAAATCTCTTTCTTTTTTTGGGACATGATGTGGATCAATGTCCCCCTTAGCGCAGCTTTGAGGGCATCCCATTGGATTGTAAGGGATATGTCATCCGAGAGGTTTTCTTTGAGAAAGTTTTCAATGGCCATCTCAATATCTGTCCTATCATTGGCGTTGTCTAGGAGATCGTCATTCAAACTCAACTGATGAGGCAGTGGAATAGGGTCATTAAGTGTTAGTTGGACTGCACACATCATGTGATTGGACATCAGGGAGAGGTGTAGCAGAGGGTTGCTCAACATAATATAGTCTATTTGTGAGAATGAGTGATGGAGAGAGGAATAGAAAGTGTAATCGCTCCCAGTAGGGATGGAAGGCTCCAGACATCTGCTAGGGTGCTATTAGCACAGCAAATTCTCTTTTGTTTGTGTGCTTTGTTGCCTATACATTTGTAAGATGATATTCTGTCTAGGTTGTGGTCATGAGGCAATTTAAAGACATTGACCAAGAGAACGCCTAAGTTGTCTGGAAGGTCCGAGAGCTGTTTGTTTAGAAATCAGTAGTGTTGTCATTTGGAGCATAGATGTTTACAATGAAGACTTCTGATCTCTTTTTTCATCTTAGATGTTAGAAATGGGGTCTTTGGTTGGCAGTCAGTGCAGGAAAGTACCCTCTTTCTTGGCATGATTACCTCCTTTTCTGCCTGATGTCAGTGTGTTCACTGGGAACCAGGACCCCAGTGATTATGCTATCTCTCCCTAAATCTCTGCATTTCATCCCACAATTGGCACACTGGTGCCCGATTATAAGTCCCTAGCATATGGAACCTAGGTACCCAGGGCATTGAGGTTTCAGGGGATCCCTGTGGGCTGCAGCATATATGTTGCCACTCATAGGGAACCCAAGTAAAGGGTTTTTCTGCAGGACTGCCATTGCAGCCTGCGTGAAAAGGTGCAAGCACCCTTTCACTGCCACTTTTCACTGCACCTGGTCACTTATAAGTCACCCCTATGGCAGACCTTTCAGCGCAGCGGGCAGGGTGCCAAGCACCTGTGTATGAAGGTATCCCATCACTAGCAGAGGTGTCCCAATGAACTCCAGGCCCATTTTGCCGGACTGCGTGAGTGCGGGGACACCATTTTAAACGTATACTGGACATAGGCCAATACCTATGTCCAGCTACATAATGGTAACACCGAATAAAGGTATGTTTGGTAACATGTTGAGATCATACCCCAATGCTTTTGCAAGAATTGGTTGTATGATTCCATGCACTCTGGGGGCTCCTTATAGGAACCCCAGTATTGCCATTACAGCCCTCCGAGGGTTTCCAGGCAGCCTAAGCTACCGCCACCTCTCAGACAGGTTTTTGTCCTCCTGCTGCTTGAGAAGCGCAAAACTGGACAAAGGAAAGGGGAGTGGCCACTCCCCTGTCCATCACCACCCCAGGGGTGGTGCTCAGAGCTCCTCCAGCAGGTCCCTGGCTTTTGCCATCTTGGATTAAAGGTTAGCAGGGAACTCTGGGAGCATCTGAGTGGTCAGTCCCAGCAGGTGACGTCAGAGTCCCCTCTTGATAGGTGGTCACCCAGGTAGGTGACCAATCCCCCTTTAAGGGATATTTAGGGTCTCTCTCTTGGGTGATTCCTCCGATTCCGATTCAGATTGCAAGACTCCAGCAGGATTCCTCTGCAACCTCCACTTCGACTTCTGACCAAAGAAACTGCATCTGGATGCTCCAGGACCCGACAAGCTGCAACAAAGAAGCAAGACGCCTCCTGCAACATTGTATCCACAGCTCCTTCCAGCAACTGAAACATTTCCCCGGTCGTGCATCCTCTGAAGACAGCCCACCTTCAACCTGCATCAGAAGGAAGAAAGAACCTCCCTTGGAGTGAAGGAGTTACTTCAGGCACCAACTGCAATGAAGACCAGCTACATGGATCCCCTCTCCTGCTGAGCTGCATGGATTCTGCATCACGGGTGGTGGACTAACGTGGTTTCAACGATCCTCTCTTCCAGCTGTCCAACTTGGGTGGAAGTAAGGCTTTGCCTGAACACGCAATACAGTACCCCCATGTACTGCATCCTATGCAGCTGCTAAGGCTTATTGGCAGCTTGTCAAAGAGATCTTCAAGCATCTTGAAGATCCAGCCACCAACACTCTATTCTGCAACGCACAGCTCCCTGAGTGGTTCTCCGGCGGCGTGGGAACCTTTTTTGGAGTGCTGCCTGGGTGACTTTCTCGACTTTTGTGTCCCCATACTGTGGGATCCCTTTGGGTGCTGCCTGAGCTTCTGTGGGCTCTCTCTGTTGCTGAGGGCCCTCTCTGATTCCCCCTGTTCTGGGTAGCGCCACCTGGTCCTTCCGGGTCCTTGGCAGCTCCACTTTCCGCTAACCATGAGTTTTGCATGTGCAAAGGCTTGTTGGATGAATCCCAAGATGCAAACCCAACTGCAATCCTTCTGGGACCACACTTGCATCCACCAGGAACTTGACTTCATCTTCTTGGGTGCAATGCTGACTCTCCTTCTTCAACGTTGACTCAGCTCTTGCACCTTCAGTTTGGTGGGTAGGGGCTCCTGCCCTTCCTGGACTCTGCCATGCTTCTTGGACTTAGTCTCCTTGTTGGAAATTACCTTTCTTCAGGGTCACCCCCAAATTTTTTGCCTTCCTCCTTCTCTTTTCTGACCTAATTTTTGCTTTCTTTAGGACTGCTATTCTGTGCTAAAGTGCATATGCTCTCTTCTTAAAACATGTTGACATTGGCTCATACCCAATTGGCTTATTTAATTTACTTGTAAGTCCCCAGTCAAGTGCACTACACGTGTCCAGGGCCTGCAAATTTAATGCTACTAGTGGGCTGCCGCACTGGTTGTGCCACCCACATAAGTAGCCCTTTAACCATGTCTCAGGCCTGCCTCTGCAGTGCCTAGTGTGCAGTTTCACTGCCACTTCGACTTGGCATTTAAAAGTACTTGCCAAGCCTTAAACTCCCATTTTTCTACCTATGTCACCCCTAAGGTAGGCCCTAGGTAACCCATAGGGCAGGGTGCTACGTAGGTGAAAGGCAGGACATGAACATATGTGTTCTACATGTCCTGGTAGTGTAAAACTCCTAAATTCGTTTACACTGCTGTGAGGCATGCTCCTTTCATAAGATAGCATTAGGGCTACCCTCATATACTGTTTGGGTGGTATATTCTGATCTGAAAGGAGTAGCCAGGTCATATTTAGTATGGCCAGAATGGTAATAGAAAATCCTGCTTAATGGAGAAGTTGGGTTTTATATTACTATTTCAGAAATGCTGCTTTTAGAAAGTGAGAATTTCTCTACACTTAAATCTTTCTGTGCCTTAATATCCACGTCTGACTAGGTTTAGTTGACATCTCCCTTGTGCATTCACTCAGACAAACCCCAAACACAGAAAGCTCAGTCACACTTGCATACAACTGCATATTGAATGGGTCTTCCTGGGCTGGGAGGGTGGAGGGCCTGACACTCACATGTCAAAGGACAGTAGCATGCCCTCATACAAAGGACTGCCACACCCCCTACTGGGACCCTGGCAGACAGGATGGAACTAAAAGAGTATCATGTGCACTTCTAAGCCCCTCCTTGAAGCCCCCCCCCCCACTTCAAAGGCACTTCCTGGAGAAGAGAACCTGAACCAGAACCTGCAACCTGCCAAGAAGAACTGCCTGGCTGCCCAAAGGACTCACCTGACTGCTTTTCTGAGAGGGACTGCTGCCTTGCTGCTCTCTGGCTGTGCTGAGAAGTGCTCTCCAAGGGCTTGGATAAAGCTTGCCTCCTGTTCCCTGAAGTCTCAGGACCAAAAAGACTTCGGGGGTCATTCTGACCTCGGCGGTAAAAGGCGCTTACCGCCGGTCAGAAGACCGCCATAACACCGCCGCGGTAAACCACCACGGTCATTCTGACCCACAACTGGCAAACCGCCAAAAACCCGACATCCACAAAAGTTCGCCACACCAAAGGTCAGTGAAAAACTGGCGATGACCAAACCTCCACCGTCACACCAACAGAAAAACGCCCCTGCCATTACGACCCACGAATCCACGCGGCGGTCTTTCAACCGCGGTATTCCATTGGCGGTACACACCGCCGCGGTCAAAATACACACAACCTTACAAAACACAACCACATTGGACAATTTGAAACACACACACCTGATATACATACAAACAACACTCCCACACACCCAATTAAATATAAAACACACACCCACATCACCCACAAACCCTTACGACCACAATAGCGACTGAAGGACAGAGAGAGACAGTACTGCTTAGAGTAGACCATCACACAGAGGCAAATCACATCACCCACACAATTACCACGCACAAAACACCATACACCACCACACACACCACACTCTACAACATATACACCACCCCTCACCTCATCCACACCACCCCATGGCACCCCAAAGACACCCCAGGTTCTCTGACGCAGTACTCAGGGTCATGGTGGAGGAAATAGTTTGTGTAGAGCCCCAGCTCTTCGGGCACAGGTGCAGCACACCACAATTGCTAGGAAGATGGAGCTATGGCAAAGGATAGTCGACAGGGTCAACGCTGTGGGACAGCATCCACGCAATCTGGATGACATCAGGAAGCGCTGGAACTACCTACGGGGGAAGGTGCGTTCCATGGTATCAAGGCACAACATCGCGGTGCAGAAGACTGGCGGCGGACCCCCACCTACTCCCCCAGAATTTACAGCATGGGAGGAGGAAGTCTTGCACATCCTGCATCCTGAAGGCCTTGCAAGAGTAGGCGGAGGAATGGACTCTGGTAAGTCAAATCTCCACTACTTCATTACCCCCACCCCACCTGCATGCCAAATCATACCCCCACCCTCACCCCACCCCCATCACACCAACTCCTTGCAAATGGCCCACCATCACAACCCACCCATCCCAAAACCTAGCCCTGCATGCGTCCCCAAAGCATGGACACCCATCACCAAAGCATGCCCACTGCACACACACATCACCCCCACAAGCCACCGTCACAAAAGCCCCCACAAGGGAATGCCTGCGCTTGGGTACACGGCCACCCACCCATTACACGAAATGCCACACACAGAAGCAATAACCATACCCTTATACCCCTGCAGGACCCAAACGCCACCACACCGCCACGGAGGGTCCAGAGATGTCCATCCCACCCCCAGAAGAGGCCCCCAGTGATGACAGCAGCTCTGTCTCCCTGGACCCAGATGACCAGCCCGGCCCATCGGGGACCTCGGGACAGTCGGTTCCCCACAGACAGCCACAGGCTACAGCAGACCTAACCCCCTCTGGGAACACCAGCACAGCTCCCACCCAGCGGGCCCATGCCTCTGTCTCCAGGACACGTCAATCAGCGGTGTGTCCGCCACTACAGGCCACCCAGGTTGACCCACCACCACAACAACAACAGGGACCTAGGGGCAGTGGTAGTGGGCACACCGTCCAGGGGACAGAGGCCCAGGAACACAGGGGAACTGGGAGGGCTGCTGTGCGACAGGGGGGGACAGGCCCAGGGAACCCACTCTCCAAGAGGCCCTCTCCTCCATCATGGGAGCATACCACCACTCCCAGGAGACGATGGTTACAGTACTGGGCAGGTTCCAGGAGATCCAGGTACTGCAGGAGGAACAGTACATGGGGTTCAGAGAGGAACTGAGGAACATTATTTCCGCAATGGGGACCATCGTCGTGGCCCTTAACCAGATAGTCACCACATTGCGGGACCATGTGGCACCCCAAAGGGCCCCTGTCACTAGCCTAGACCAGGAACAGCCTAACACCTCCGCCGGCGCTAGTGGACAGGAGGCCCCCACACAACGACAGGCCACCAGAACCCCACTTCCTGCAGAAGAAGAACCACCCCGCAAGAGGAACCTGAGATCTCACAAGAAGACAGAGTAGGATGCCAAGACCCCCGCCAGCAAACGATACCCCCTGATGTCATCCCACTGTCCCACATTGTCACCCTGTCCAACCTTTAACTGCCCCTGCTCCATCCTTCCACAGGCATATGGACAATGCACCTGTGAGACTGAGAACTGGACTCTGCCATGGACATTACTACACCATCACCCATCACCGTTTTACAATCATGTACCTAAATGTAGCACTTTAATTAAATCACTTATTGCACTTAAAAAATCTGAAGTCTGCTTGTATTCTTAACAAATTAATTAGACATAACGGTGCAAAAATGTTCAGTTACATTGTGATGACTACATACCACTGTCACGCAGCTGTAGTCCATGGGCAAACAAAGCAGAGGTCACGCAGTGGGGCCTACAGCTCTGAAAAGGGAAGGGAAAGTCACAAATCAGTTAACAGGAAATTGGGGGAAACACAGACAGTAGAGAGGCAGGAGGCTTTAAGTAAATGTAAAATGGCGTGGTTGATTCTTACCTGTGTGCTACTGAAAATACTGTTGTATCACTGTGTCCCTGTTGTCTGTGTCGTCCCCGTCGTCTTCCTCCTCTTCACTCTCCACAGGCTCCACAGCTGCCACAACACCACCATCTGGACCATCCTCCTGCAGGAAAGGCACCTGGCATCGCAAAGCCAGGTTGTGAAGCATACAGCAGGCCACGATGATATGGCACACCTTCTTTGGTGAGTACATTATGGATCCACCTGTCATATGCAGGCACCGAAACCTGGACTTCAGGAGCCCGAAGGTTCTTTCTATGATCCTCCTAGTTCGCCCATGGGCCTCATTGTAGCATTCCTCTGCCCTTGTCCTGGGATTCCTTACTGGGGTAAGTAGCCACGACAGGTTGGGGTAACCAGAGTCCCCCAATAGCCACACACGGTGTCTCTGTAGCTGTTCCATCACATAAGGGATGCTGCTATTTCGCATGATATACGCGTCATGCACTGACCCAGGGAACTTGGCATTTACATGGGAGATGTACTGGTCTGCCAAACAGACCACCTGGACATTCATCGAATGATAACTTTTTCTGTTCCTGTACACCTTCTCACTTCCACTGGGGGGGACCAAAGCCACATGGGTCCCATCAATGGCACCAATGATGTTGGGGATATGTCCAAGGGCATAGAAATCACCCTTCACTGTAGCCAAATCGCCCACCTCAGGGAAAACAATGTAGCTCCGCATGTATTTCATCAGGGCAGACAACACTCTGGACAAAACCTTAGAAAACATAGGCTGAGACATCCCTGATGATATGGCCACTGTTGTTTGGAATGATCCACTTGCCAAAAAATGGAGTACTAACAGAACCTGCAACAGAGGGGGAATCCCTGTGGGTTGGCGAATGGGGGACATCATGTCTGGCTCCAGCTGGGCACACAGTTCATGTATAGTGGCTCTGTCAAGCCTGTATGTCAGTATGATATGTCGTTCTTCCATTGTCGACAGGTCCACCAGCAGTCTGTACACAGGAGGATTCCTCCATCTCCTCGCAAGTCCCAGCGGACGGTGCCTAGGAAGGACAACATGGAGCACAGAGTCAAGCAACCCACAGGTACGTTCCCACAGCTTGCACAGTACACGATTCGCTATGCATTGAATGGCTTGTATGAGTGGCAATGCAAGGCCTAGGCCTGTGTGATGCAGTAGAAATTAAGCCATGTGGGCCCTTGAAATGGCGGCTGCCTGACCTGTGAAGTGTGACAATGGGATGTGAGGTCAATGCGCTGGCGTGCCACACCGTGGCGGTAGGCAGTCGAAGACCGCGGTGCTAAGCCGCATTGGTTAACATTGAACCCTATGGGTTTCAGGAGCCAATGGCGATGTGCGCCAGCGGTCGCGGTGCGCACCGCCGCAGTACGCACCGCCGCGGGCGTGACCGCCATTTTCTAACTGCTTAATCACTCGAGACCTGATCATCCACAGGAGAGGACCTATATTGCAAGTGCTGCTGTGACTTCGGTCTGGGAGATACAATGGCTGCTGCGACTGGGGAAAGGGCCCCTGCCTTCACATCTGAGGAATTGGAGAAACTTGTTGATGGGGTCCTCCCCCAGTATGCGTTACTCTACGGTCCTCCAGACCAACAGGTAAGTACACAGGGAGCACGTAGTATGGGCTATGCCTGTGTTGAGTGGTGTGGATGTAAGATGGTGGGGAGGTGAGCGAATGAGGAGTGCAACGCACGACAGATGAGAGCATGTGCCACATGGCAAGGTTGGGGAGGGGGGCCACTCACATCGACCATGCAGAAAAGTGATGATATTTCTTTTCCCACCCTGTACATGTCACATAGGTCAGCACCCATCAGAAGATCGAAATTTGGCGTGCCATCGCCAAGGACGTCCGGGCCCTGGGGGTCCACAACAGACGGGGCACCCACTGCCGCAAGAGGTGGGAGGACATCCGCCGCGGGAGCAGAAAGACCGCCGAGGCTCTGCTGGGGATGGCCTCCCAACGTAGGAGGGGTGCCAGCCGGCAATTGACCCCCATGATGTCCCGGATCCTGGCGGTGGCCTACCCCGATTTGGATGGGCGCATGAGGACATCACAGCAGACACAAGGGGGTGAGTATCAGCACATTCTGCTATATTAGCGCACAGTGGAGGTGTCTGGGTGGGGGAGAAGGGCTGTGGCTTTCTCTAGGCCAGGGCGCTTTCTGTAGGCTAAGCCCCTCCGTTAGGCATGGCCCTGTGCCCCCGCCCCCCACCTCTGTAGGGTGCTAAGTACAGCTATCCATGGTCCGGCCTCACCTATGTGTGCATTTGTCGTCCATAGACCTGTAGGCCAAGTCACAATAATTGAGTAGTGTACCCCGAGTGCGCGGCGTAGTGCTGGGGGCTTCTGTGTCTGTCCTCTCCGCCAACGGTGCCGCCAATGCATGCACTCAACATGTCTTTCTTTCTCCCCCCCCCCTTTTTCTTGGTTTTCCTGTTCATGTGTGCATTAGCATCATCAGGCGGAGGAGAAGTGGCATCGGCGCACGAGGGAGCTGCATCTCACATGGGCCCGGAGGGCCATACAACCGACTCCGAGTACACCAATGAGACGGAGGGCGAGGGGAGCTCCACAACGGGGACCCGTGAAGACGTCAGCGACACCGACACGTCCTCGGAAGGGAGCTCCCTTGTGGTGGCGGCAACATCCATGTCCACCACAACAACAGGTACAGCCGCCACCCAGCGCACCAGCCCCTCCCTCCCAGCAGCCCCTCAGCGTTCGACCTGTGGCCGCTCGGCCAGGAAGCCGGCCATCTCCTTCGCCCCTGGCACCTCAGGTCCTGCCCCAGTTACCCCAGCTGCCCTCAGTGCGGAGATCATTGACCTCCTGAGGACGCTCATTGTTGGGCAGTCTACCCTTTTGAATGCCATCCAGGGTGTAGAGAGGGAGGTGCATCGGAGCAATGCATACCTGGAGGGCATTCATTCGGGTCAGGCTGCCCATCAGCGATCGTTCAACGCTCTGGCCTCAGCACTGACGGCAGCAATTGTCCCTGTGTCTAGCCTCCCCCCTCCAACTTCCTCAACCCAGTCCCACTCCCCTGTTCCTCTGCCTATCCCAGACACACCTACAGACCAGCCTGCACACACCTCAACACCCAAGGGCAGCACATCCAGACATAAGCACCACAGATCACACAAGCATTCACCCAAGCAACATCCACATGCAGACATTCCAACAGCCACTGCCTCCACTGTGTCCCCCTCCTCCTCGTCTCCCTCCTCCCTCCCTGTCACGTCTCCACTCACACTTGCATGCACAACATCTTCAGCTACTACGTCCATCACCAGCACACCCACCAGAACACTCCGCACACGTGCAGTCACCACCCCCACTACCATTTACACGTCCCCTCCCTGTGTCCTCTCCCAGTGTGTCTGTCACCCCCTCTTCCAAACCACACAAACGCAAGCAGCCACCCACCCAACAGCCATCCACCTCACGACAGCCTCCAGCCCAGGCACCTGCACCCAAAGACACCAGACTTCACACTCCTACAACCACATCCTCTTCCTCCACTCCCATACCCACTACACCTAACCGTCCCTCTCTTTCCAAATTGCTTTTCTTTTCCAAACTTGACCTCTTTCCTACAACTCCCCCACCCCGTCCATCTTGAAGACTGCAATCAGCACCTCAGCCACCACCAAACCAGGACCTATCAGGACTGTTGTCCAAGGACTGTGGAGTCCCCCACCCTCAAGGGCAACTACTCCGGCTAGGAGCCAAGGCACGGCCAGCCCACCCCCGGAAAAGCACCCAAAAATTAGCAGTGCCCGGCGCGAGAGGCCACGGACACCAGGGACCAAAATCCCTACCCTGGCTCCGTCTGGAAGTGGGGTGCCACCTGGCACACCGCCAAAGGTGTCAAAGGGCCACTGACGACCAGGGAAGGGTGGGAAGGGCTGCACGCCTGACAAGTCCAGCAGCAGGCCAGCTGCCCAGGAGTGCCCCACCAGCCCCCTCCCAGGTGTGCAGGAGGACACCCAGAGGCCCGGTACGGCAGCCCAGGAGGGCCCAGCAAGCCAACGGACAGATGGGCAGGAAGGCCCCACCAGCCACATGTCAGGTGGCGAGTGACACCCATGCCTAGGCCGGAACCGCTGAACTGGGCCCTTTCAAACAAGCACGGCTGAACTGGGCACTTTCAAACAAGCACCGCTGAACTGGGCACCGCCGTCTCAAGCACCGCTGAACAGGGCACCGCCGTCTCAAGCACCGCTGAACTGGGCACCGCCGTCTCAAGCACCGCTGAACTGGGCCCTTTCAAACAAGCACCGCTGAACTGGGCCCTTTCAAACAAGCACTGCTGAACTGGGCACCGCCATCTCAAGCACCGCTGAACAGGGCACCGCCGTCTCAAGCAGCGCTGAACTGGGCCCTTTCAAACAAGCACCGCTGAACAGGGCACCGCCGTCTCAAGCACCGCTGAACTGGGCCCTTCATCGCAAGCACCGCTCCGCTGGGCCCTTCATCTCAAGCATCGCTCCGCTGGACCCTTCATCTCAAGCACCGCTCTGCTGGGCCCTTCCTGTCAAGCACCGCTCCGCTGGGCCCTTCATCTCAAGCACCGCTCCGCTGGGCCCTTCATCTCAAGCACCGCTCCGCTGGGCCCCGCCGTGTCAAGCACCGCTCCGCTGGGCCCTTCATCTCAAGCACCGCTCCGCTGGGCCCCGCCGTGTCATGCTCCGCTCCGCTGGGCCCTTCATCTCAAGCACCGCTCCGCTGGGCCCTTCCTGTCAAGCACCGCTCCGCTGGGCCCTTCATCTCAAGCACCGCTCCGCTGGGCCCTTCATCTCAAGCACCGCTCCGCTGGGCCCTTCATCTCAAGCACCACTCCGCTGGCCCTTCATCTCAAGCACCGCTCCGCTGGGCCCGGCCGTCTCTGAACTGCTCTGCTGGGCCCTTCATCTCATGCACCGCTGGCCCATTGGCAGGGCCGGATCTGTGTCGGGCAGGGCTTCACGAAGCACTCTGGCCACCATGCCTCCTCCATAACCAGTGGAGTCTGTAATCCAACTGATGGACTGTGGCTTTGCACTTCCCAGGATGCAGCAGTGGGCAAACCACCCACATGAGAGACTTGAGAGACTGTGGCTTTGCACTTCCCAGGACGCAGCAGTGGGCAATCCACCCACTGAAGAGATTTGAGAGACTGTGGCTTTGCACTTCCCAGGATGCAGCAGTGGGCAATCCACCCACTGTAGTGACTTGAGAGACTGTGGCTTTGCACTTCCCAGGATGCAGCAGTGGGCAATCCACCCACTGTAGAGACTTGAGAGACTGTGGCTTTGCACTCCTCAGGATGGTACAGTGGGCATGGAGGCCCCTTGTGGATCTGGCGTCGTGGACTCATGTGGCTGAGGTGCCCCCCCTTCCCTTCCCCCTGAGGTGCCTGTAGTGTTATCATCTGATGCCCCAGCAGTGTTCTCTCCAATGGAATCTGGTCTCGTGTGTGGGCTTTGCCCATGTGTTTGTGCACATTGGCCCACGAACGATGGAACTTTGCCAAAAAGTGCCGGACTTTTGGCCTATGTATATATTTGTAATTATGTTATTTATTTGATATATATATTTCATATTTCAGATTTCACATTACTTCAAATGTCCAATAATATACTTCAATTTTAATGATCATTTAATTTTGTCTTTGCATTATTCCGTTGGGTTTGGGGGGTGTCACTCTGACTTGTTGCTCTGCATTGGTGTGTAGGGATTTAGGGGGGGTGGGGGGAGTATCGCGTATGTGTGTGCCCGTAACCTTTTCTCCTCCCCCCTCCCCTGTGTCGTAGGTGCAGTACTCACCGTTGTCGCCTGCTCCGGCGTTCGTGCTCCTGGTAGAGGAGCAGGTAGACAATAGCTGGTAGGATGTTTAATTCGGGTTCCATGCTGTCCAGATTCCTCGTGGAGTGTATAGAGGTGAGCGTTTTCCCGTTCGCTGTCTGTTTCTGCCGTGTTTTTATCGGCGGGGCTCCCGCCCCTGGAAAAGGTGGCGGATTTGTGATTTGTGATAGGGTGGGCGGTACATTGTCTGCCGCCTGCCTGTTGGCGGTGACCGCCGTGCTGTTTGTTTGTCCCGCCGTGGCGGTCGGAATGTTAAAGTGGCGGGCTGTGTTGGCGGTTCCCGCCAGGGTCAGAATTCCATTTTTTTGACCGCCTGCCTGTTGGCGGGTTGGCCGCCGCTTTATCACCGACCGCCAGGTTTGGAATGACCCCCTTCATCTCTACAAGAAGGACTCCTTCCCTTTTCTTACATGTAAGACACCCCTAAAGTAGGGCAGGGTGCAGTGTATGTTTAAGGTAGGACATATACTAATGTGTTTTATATGTCCTGACAGTGAAATACTGCCAAATTCGTTTTTCACTGTTGCAAGGCCTATCTCTTTCATAGGTTAACATGAGGGCTACCTTTAAATATGATTAAAGTATAGATTCCCGTTGGGAGCAGATGGACATGTGGAGTTTGGGGTCTCTGAACTCACAATTTAAAAATACATCTTTTAGTAAAGTTGTTTTTGAGATTGTGTGTTTGAAAATGCCATTTTTAGAAAGTAGGCATTTTCTGGCTTAAACCATTTTGTGACTCTGCCTGTTTGTGGATTCCCTGTCTGGGTTAGTTTGCAGTTGGGCTGTCTGCACCTCTGTCTAGACAGTGACACAAAGGGAGGTGGGGTGTAGCCTGTATAGCCTGATGAGCCATCTGTGCTAGGAGGGAGGGTAGGAGTGGTCATTTACACCTGAAAGGGCTGTGCCTGCCCTCACACAATGCAGTCCCCATCCACCTGGTGTGTGTCTGGGGCCTGGCCTGGGCAAGGCAGGATCTCAGAAACAAGACAGACTTTCCTTTCAAATAAGCCTACTTCAAAGGCCGGAATGGGTATAAGAAGAACACCGAAACCCATGAAAAATTAGATCACTTCTGGAAATCAAGAGGAACCTCTGCCAAGGAGAAAAGCTGAAGAGCTGAGGGGAAGTGCTGCCCTGCCTGTGACTGTGCTTTGTGGAGCTATCCTGCAGTTGCTGCTTCTGCCTGTGAAAGGGGACAAAGACTGGACTTTGTTGTGCATTCCTGCTTGTGAAGAAATCTCCAAGGGCTTGACCTGAGCTTGCCTCCTGTCATTGAAATCTCAGGGCCATCAAAGACTTCCCCTGCCAGCACCTGGACTCTCTGCTGAGACTCCTGCCCCACCAAGTGGTGCCCTGTCCAGTTCCTGGGGCCTTGAAAGGTGAAGCTAGCAGACCAAGACTGAAAATCCATGGACAGAGTGCTGTGCGGGGAAGTTTTCGGTGCACCTTCCGAGACGCAGCTGAGAAACGACGCGCTATCGGCTTTGCGGCTGAAATCTGTGCTCCACCAGCATCGCGACTGGAAGATCAATGCACATGGCTGGAGAAACAACACGCAACACCCGCTGATGGAGGCTGTTAACCTCACAATGTCACATAGCGTGGTTTTATGATACTGTGCAACTGGATTTTCAATACAAACCTCGCTGGGTGCGGAAGAACAACGCAAAGCCTGCCCAGACCCGAGGTGCCTGTCTGGATCGACGCATCGCTCCCCTGCGAAGAGGAAAAATGGCGCACGCCGACCTGCATGAAGGAGGAACGACGCACGGTCTCGCTTGCGAGTGAGAAATCAATGCATTGCTGGCCTTTTCCGACACACACTCACCTGTGCGGTGTTATTTTGTCGCAACCCAGTTTCTTTTTCATGCTAACAGTGTTAGCCCTGTTTTATAAGGATTAAAGACTCTTTTTGCTTTTTAATTCATAACTTGACTTGTGTATGGTGGATTTTTGTTGTTTTGGTCTTGTCGTGTCATTTAGAAGTGTGTTCACCGAATTACTGTGTGTGTTGGTACAAATACTTTACACCTAGACTTTGAAGTTAAGCCCGCCTGCTTGTGCCAAGCTACCAAGGGTGTGAGCGGGGGTAAACTGAGGGTGATTCTCCTTTACCCTGACTGGAGTGAGGGTTCTTTCTTGGACAGGGGGGTAACCTGACTTCCATCCAAAGACCCTATTTCTAACAGTACCTTTGCCAAGTCAAATTGGCAGTTTCAAACTGTACCTACAGACACTGCAGTGGCAGGTCTGAGCCATGTTTACAGGGCTACTCATGTGGGTGGCACAACCAGTGCTGCAGGCCCACTAGTAGCATTTGATTTACCGGCCTTGGGCACTCCTAGTGCATTTTACTAGGAATGTAGTAGTAAATCAATATGCCAATCATGGGTACCCAATAACACATACAATTTACTCAGGAGCACCTGCACTATAGTACCAGTAAGCAGTGGTAAGGTGGCCAGAGTATCAAAAACAGAGTCCAGCACACATCAACTGCCTGGGAAGCAGAGGCACAAAGTTAGGGGAGACCACGCCAAGGATGCCAAATCTAAAATTAGAGATGAGCGATCAGTCCACTTGATTCTAAATGTGTGATATGACTGAGATGTCAGATTTTTTGGAAATTAATGTTACTACCCCATTATTTTTTGTTGGGCTGGGAAGTAGCCAATATCTCAATTTCATGTAGAATTTCGTGTTGTGAATAGATTTCAGATGGGGCTCTTGTAGGTAGATGATATCCCCCTTCAATTAGTTACAGTAGTCAGCCACTACTCTATGTTTAACGGGCTGACTAGGCCCCTTTGTGTTTAGTGACAGTATGTTTGGAGGGAGAGCCATGGTGAGGTAGCTTGGTCTCTAAGGGCTTCAGATATATGTATTATGAGATTGCTTAGTATGTTTAATAGTCAGCAGTGGGCTTGAACACAGGTATGAGTGTTGTCTTGGAAAATAGTAGCATGCGTAGGGGGTAGTGTTTGTCGAAATACTGCCGAGGTAGCTGAGGGAGGGAGCACAATTATTAAGGAGAAAGGAAAATGCTAGGACACAGGAAATAAAGAATGGGGAGAAGAAGATCCGGAGGAACAAAGCTTACAAATAAAACTGTAACAAAATCAACAATCCCAAACCCTACCCACCCACCACCAATTCCCCGGAATGCATGTAAGACACATTCCCCCATCCTTATTCTATGTAGGGCACACTGATCCATGAGCATGCCTGTCCCAAACTGGCTGGTTAGCTACCCAGCCCCGCAGCATAACTGTTTGGTAACAAACAGAGAGAAGAGGTAATTATATAGAGAGTCAGTGGATTATTGATGTGCACTGGTGGTATGTGAAATGGGTCCTGGAGAGGTTTTATTCGAACATCAGTTGTGTGAGATAAACAGGTGTCTGAGTACTATTATCTAAATGATATGGTACTTTACTGGGATTACTTGATACACTCTGAGAGTGCCGATTGAAGGTAACACCCTGGGGTGTGAGTGTATTGTGGTGTGCTGCAAGATGAGGGTAGCCCAATTTGGATACTGGAAAAACATTGTACAGTCCTGAAAATTCTTTTAAAGCCTTCAAATATATTGAGGATATGGGGTTCTGTGAGGTATTGGGAGGGATCTACTCAGTGAATTAGGTTGAGCATATTCGGGAATCCATTATAGAGTCAAAAATCAGTAAATAAGAAAAGGCTCAGGTGGGTAACCTATGTGGTAGGGGATCTATGATCATACATCATTCCTGACATATGTCAAAATGGTCCAGAGGGGATGTCAGTTAATTGCTTGTATGGACATAGGATAACCATGTTTTACTCTTTATTCTTCACAGGTTGAACAGGAAGCACCAAACATTATACTCACATCAACAAATATTTCCTTTAGCAGGAAGTACAGTGTGCAAGTATCACCTAAATATCCAACATACTACTGATAACATCAAAACATTTTTATTAGTAGGAGAAAAAGTATGCATGTTGTTAGAGATGCATATCGGTCTTAGGTATCCAGTGAGGTGTAACAGGATAATGCAACATTACTTTGGCTCCCACCTGGATAGACCAGGTTGCGCCAGAGGAGTCAATCAGGGAATTTGTGCTTGATAACATCAACTCAGGAGAGGATAGTGTCATCAGTCGGGACCAGATGTTACCCTGCAGGGTAGAACAGTGTTCAGTGTAGTCTGACGGTAGCTCACAAAATAGTGAGTCATTTTGATGAGTAAAGTAGAGAGGTTGGTGAGGGACAGAGATCTCTGCCGGTGGGATCTTGAAGCTCCACGAGAGCATAGACACAGAAGCGGAAGAGTCAGAGGACATGTCAAGCTGGTGGAGATTAACTGCTCATTGCAACCGGAATAGAGGAATCCAGGATTTTTGTAGTTTCTTTGGATATGTGAAGAACAGAGTTTCCCCATGGATGACAATCCAGAATTTCAAAGGTCCTTCAAATCTGTATGGAATATTGTGGTCCATAAGCAACTGGCAGAGGGCCAAGAACCCTTTTCTAGTTATCATTGTGTCCTTTGAGTAGTCCTGCGCAGTCCTGATTTTGGTTCCATTCCAGAGGCCGTTAGCTTTTCTCAAATGAGCAAGTATAAGTTCTGTGTGGCAGTATCCTAATAGTCTAAATATCATGGCTCTAGGATGATAATTAGAAGGACTGAAGTGGAATGAATCTCCTAATATTTCACCGAAGGCGACGGGCAAATTTGTAAGCAGAATCATGGTTTGTGAACAGTCATCTTTATTCTGGGATATACATTTTAAGACCAAAATCTTTCATTGTAAAACTACCTCTGGGGAATTCCAGACTACTACCACCGCATACGACAGCTAAACAATATGGGGAAAATGAGGGTATTGTGCGCAACAGCTTGCCAGGACCAAGAGGGGAACTTATTTGCTCTAACCTGGCTCTTCCCTTTAGCTTTGAGTGATGGAGTCTAGAGTTAAGGTTGGTTACCCGTAAATAGAAATATGGATGATTTGTTGAAGATAATTATTGTGGATGAAACTTCAGATTTGCCCAGCAGGAAATCTACTTGCACATAGAAATAAAACATCACTCACAAACCAGGAGTATAATGGTTAGAGACTTTCATGCGAGGACTCTGAGAAATATTTACCTCGCATGCCGTCTGCAAAATTAGGTTTCACTAATTACCTCTATTTTCCTCTAGGAAGCATTTAAAACCACTTAATAAAATAGACTGATGATTATTTTGTGTCAGCCTGTATCCTGTGATTTGTTTTCACTTTATTCATCCCTAGTTGAGTGTTGAACATATCAACTGTCCTTCACCTACACTAAAAGCAGTATAGTTAATTAATGGGCTTTAATTTGTACAAGTCTGGATTTAAATCACTTTATTTTCATATTCTGGTGAATGGTAATATTGAAATTCTGATAGCATTTAAAAATTCTTAATACTGAAGCTTTTACAACAAAGCAGCTGGGTCTGTGTTGATTACACATTGAAGTTGCACTTCGGCCTCACACTGAAGGCAGAGGCAGGATTATTTTAGAGTCAACAGAGACGTCTGATTTCTGCCCCTCTCCCGCCCTCTACACACACACACACACACAGTCGGAGGGCAGGATTTACCCAGAAAGGATAAGCGGGCAGTAAATGAAGAGCTGCTCAGAAAACAGAAAGTATGGGCTCTTTTAAGTCATGATGAAAGCAGCATTAAGGCCCTACCTTGGAGCTACAGTTGTTTACAAAAATACAGTCCTTCCTCAGGTTAGAGAAGTCTGCCCTTGAGAGTGAGAAATATCCTATAGATCGAAATGCAGAGCTCCGTGAAAAAGAGCTATGCAAGTAAAGACATAGTACATCTCATAAGCAATCAAATATGCTACTCAAATACCCCAGTGATGTGAGGTTCAGGTTTGCTTTGGGAGTCAATACTTTTAAATTACTCTATGAAGGACGTACACCACCTACAGACAAGTGGAAACCTCATATTTTGAGTTGAAATATAAGAAAATAAATTAAAATTGTTCTGGGAGTTTTCAATATCTGCAAAAAATGAATTGCCTTATTATGGTAAAAATATGTTGGGTAGATTGATGAGCCGTTGAACTTTGTGCTTTAGATGGGGCGCAATGCTCTGAAACACTGAATTGTATATATATCATAAAAATGTGAAATGGTCTGGTGCACCATTACTTGTTACCTGAGGTGACAGGAGCACCTGAAGTAACCCTTTTATCCACATTATAACTTAGCTTGGGCTGAGGTATAGACAGCCTGAATTCTGTTAGGGTCATAGCATTATCTGTGTCTCCTTCGGTGATAAGGGATTGAGCCTGAACAGATGTGCCTCATCGTCTCCTCCACTCAATATTTAATTCCTGCATTTTAAGTCTTTCTTAGAGAAAGCAAAGACCATGTGCCAGAGCTTATGCCACAAACAAAAATAAGATATGGAGAGAGGTGCTGCAAGTCAGTAAACTTTAGCTGTTACTTGTTTGCAGGTATCATTCACGTTTTCATATTGGACTCATTTCAGTCATTCTGTTTTGGAAGGGTCAGTGACATGGGATGTCATGTAGTGTCATGACTTCCCTTTTAATTCAAAGGCATACAAGACTTCATTTCGGTCACCCTGTTTTAAGTCCATCTGCTAAATTTAGTAATGCCTACCGGTACCATGGACATCTCTAAGCATCGGCAGGAACTGCTTTCATTGAAAAAAACCAAAAAAACTAGTGATCCCCTCACCATGCGAATTTTCCCGTAAGGTGTGATGTTAATTTTTTCCTTTTTTACAGTAACTCACCACAGTTCATCCCGCACCTTGTTCATCTCATCTAATCACCCTGTGGCCCACTACTCCTTTAGTTGGGAAATTTGAGAGTCTCACCCTCTGTGCCCCTGGCAATACACCATATCCAGCAGCTACATTTGAATCATTAAATATGACTTTTTCATAGTCACAATAAAACAAAGTATCAGCAAACTAATATATACACATACAGAGATGTCCTAGCACTACAGAGGTGTGGGACACACGACTACTGGAATCTTGTCTGGTAAGCTTGGAATGTAAAAAGTCATGAATTTTGACAATAAATACAGTGAGTGCAGCTTGTTGTGCCTTTCTCATGATTTGTGGTGTTGAACTTAGAAACATTTGTGAGATTTTTCACCAACATTGCCACCAATTTATCATCTTTCCCCCAGAGAAATATTTCCACACGTTTTTCACAGATTTATCTAAAAATGCTGACTCTCGTAATTCTTATATGTAGGTTGAAATGGCCTATTGTAAGGCAAATCTTTACATTTCATGCCATTAGAGGCAAATATCTAAATCCAATTGAGCTACAAAAATGCGCTCGATATTGCCTTATTTGTAAATTGGGCCATGTGTACTATGCTGCGGGTCAGGCTGGAAAGTCCCATTTGCTCTGCACATCATATTCCCTTTACAGCTATTGTGACCCTGTCGGCGACAGGAACTCGGGGACCTGTCACAGAAACTTTATTTGGCAGTTTACAGCCATAAAAGTACAGATGATAAAAACATTCCATAATATGGCATCATTACGAAATTCAAAATATTCAATAAAATAGAAATAACATTCAGTTATATTAATAAAAATATAAAGGCCATGGCAATGGTGAATTACAAGCTAATACGTGAGAAGTTTAAAAAGTGAAAAGCGAAATTAAATCCTAAAACACCAGTAAAATAAGGGTGGAGAGGTTACAATGAACCATATTTCTTTCTAGACCCTAATGAAAGGCAAACACAATTTCCTATAGCAAGGCAAATGTTTTGGTTTTCCAGCCTTTGCAATCGCTCAAAACCTCCTTATTGGATGCTCATATTAAAAGAGTGACAAATGGGGAAAGAAATTGCTTCCAAGCACGAGCATACAAGTGTCAGAATACAATAAAGTGCAAAGTGCTGTGAATGGCAAAGCTATTGCACAGGCATCTGGGGAGTGGTTCTCCCCAGACACTGTTCCGCAGAAAGGCAACAATCAAGTGCAATAGTTGTAAACGTGGAGCAATTAATAAAGCCAACATCACAAAACAGTCTATGTATTTTGCACATTAATTGGTTTGCAACATGGGTTTCATTTAGTAGTGCGACTGGTGTACTTATAAGTCACGATGCCAAATGCACATTTGTAAACGGTCACCAAACCTCCTACTTCATTACTATTTATGAGACAGGAGGCATTTTGTGCAAAAACCTGGCTCCAGGGGCCTGAAAACGTCCATCCCTCTATCCCAGTGTATGGATCCATGACTGCCATTTTTTTTCCAAAGTAGCACCTTGAAAACAAAAGATAAACATGTTGTTTAAAAATAAAAGTTGTCCTTCGGTTCTTGAGGTCAGAGGCCCCTGGTCCGCCAATGACTGCAGCCAAGATTCTGAAAGGGGAAATTGAGCCAAGGAAAATGCTTTAATTTTCGAAAATTAATACAGCCTTATTTAACAGGTCGGTATTTGATCAATGGATTGCAAATTCAGTTTTGATCATAAAAATGTCATGTATTCTATACTGAATCTCAATGGAGCGAGGCATCGATTCAATTTGGTATGAGTCCCAAACAGTGCATGGCTAGTCAGAAAGGGACAGAATTATTAAACCCTTGTGTAGCCCTTGCATCACGCCAGGTGACACATGGCAATGCAATGTCTTAAGTGAAATTTACTATGCCTTACAAAGCCACCTTGGTGGGTCTGTGTGGTTTAGTAAATCAAAGTAACGCAAGATAGCGTAAATCACTGCCTTTTGTTACTCTTCGTTGGGAAGGCGTTGCGTGGGTGGAGAAGGGCTTTCCCGTGCATCCATCAATACATTTTGGTGTATTTCCAAATTTACAAAGACTTGTAACCCTGGGAGTTCCTCAAAATGGTATGTCTTCTGAACAGAGGCATAACAAGCAGAAATGTCTTTATTTCTCTTATCTATTTCCTGTTTCTCCAGGTGCTGCACTCTGCAGCACATGAAGAAAGAGGAAAATGCATCAAGGGATTGCCTATAACGTAGGCACCCTTGTACTATGGTGCAAGGGTTCCTGTGTTAGAAGTAGGTAGCACTTGGGGCCTGATTTATGAAAAGTTAGTGCCGCCTTTGCGCCATTTTTTAAAGCAAAAGTGGCGTAAACCTGCAAAATATAATTTTATTTTGTAAGTTTGTGCCGCGTTTGTGTAAAAAAAGGACGCAAAGGTGGCGCTAACTTTTCATAAATCAGGCCCTTAGTGCACCAGAGCTATGAGGCAGTAGAAATGCACCAGATCTCAGTAAACATGGTGCATTCCGGGTCTATCCCTGGCACACAAGGAAGCACAAGTTACCTTGCTGCCTTGAATGACATTTTGATAAATCTGGACCAGAGACTTGTGGGGAAAAATTCTAACTAGCAGTGTCACTTTTCTAGATTGCCAGAGACATTTTGTTGCCGCAAATCCTTTAATTTTTTGCATCGACGGGTTTGCAGCTGCAAAATATGTCAGCAAAAATGGCTACCAGAATTGAGAAGGCTTGGCACGTGCTGAAATAAAACATACATCAGACCCGTTCAGGCCTTCTCTAATTTTGCATCAGCGTCCAGTAAACTCACTAGTGTTGTCCAGTGAGATTCATTGCAAATATGGTATTTTCCCTCTGACATGATTGTAATTTGAGTGATGTGCAAAGGAAACTGAGAGTAACAGATCAATACAGTGCCGCAAGTGCACATCATTAGACTTAAATTTTAATTTTTATTATCTCGGCACCACAAATGCGCTATTTTTGTGCCTTTTCTATTTAGCAATTTTTCTAGCCTCCAAACATTTGTGTATGTTTCTCACTAGTTCAGGCCCCTCGCTGCAGTTTCGTCGAAGCCGTTCTGGCAGAGCAGTGGAATAGGGAATATTGCTGTAGCTTAGCAACAGTTGCTGGAGGCCCGGGAAAAACACATTATTTATGCAGTTGCTACATTCCTTCTTAAAGCGTTAAGAATTGTCAGAAGAAAATGACATGTCAGTGCAAATGCAAACAATTGTTAGCGGGCTTGTACTCCTTTGCTCCTGATAGTTTTTTTATTCGACTGTGTTTTCTTAATTGGTTATAATTTTGACGGCTTTGTGTTGGAACGTTGTTGATTTATTGCAGCACGTGAGCCACATGAGCAATTTTCTTTAATTGTAATAGAATGTAACTGGTTTTGCCAGTGCACGTTCTGTATTAAATGGTAAATAAAAATTTAAATAAAAAAAGCAAATGTCTAACTTCATAAGGGGTACTGTGAACCACTCAGAATATGCAAAAACTTCCATGAATACAATCTAGATGTTATTATTGATTCTGTTCCTTTTATGCACATTGTGCAGCTTACCTTTTATAGTTGACCTGTAGCTTTCTGGGGTGTTCTTAGCTCATTGGTACAGTTCTTTCAATGGGTGCTGAAAGAAGGGTTGGTGGAGGGAGTGGGGCAGGGACAGTGCGGTGCAGCAGCACTTATCAAATGTATCAAAATAACCATGCAGGAATTCAGAAGGTGACTGAGCAATAAAGGTGCCTTTACATTTTGTTTTTATCTAATTCCATTTACTATGAATTCCTATATAGAGGTCAAATGTAAAGCTATGTGTTCTGACCAAACGCTTCTTCTTTTTTTTTATGGAGATTTGTGTTTACCTTTATTTCTCTAATTACAAAGTGAGAGGACTTTGTAAAATGAAATATGTGACAATCTTGCTGGGGTACAGGGAACGTGAAATGCGAGATTATAGGAAGTCATTTTTAACACAAGATAATATAAACTTCAGTAAAGGAATTTAATTGTCAAAATAAAACATCAGTTCAGAAAGCAAAAAATGAATCAAATTTTGTCTTAATTCTGATGTGCAATGGAAACAACTATTTTCATAGGTTCAAAACAAATCAAGACACTATACTTAGTGATGCAGAAATGATAACTATTCAGTGAAACCTAATTTTCACATGTTGTTTGTGCGCTATATGATCTTATCAATAAAACTGCATGACTGTGAAATTTAGTGGCCATTGCAATGCTAAATATGCTGTCTGCAAATGACAGTGTGCTACCATACCATACTTTAGTAATATATTTGCAATAGTATGCTCCAAAATACACCACCATCTTCATCTCGCACCATTACCACTTTCTTGTGTGTCTCATTTGCTACATTTGTTCTTTGTGTGGCACAACATTTTAACAATCACTATTTCTATAACTTCATTATTATAACATTGATGTCAGCACCCCCACTCTGAAAATTATTCCAGCATCACTGGTTCCTACATTTGTGGACATATTTATATTTTGTGGTGCAAAACTGCACTAACGCAGTTTTGCACCAAAAGGTTTATCACCGGCTTGCACCATTTCTGAGCACCAGCCGGACACCATATTTATGGAATGGTGCAAGCTGGTGCAAAGGGTAGGCTAGCCTAAAGAAAATTACGTTAGCTTGGTGGGGCTGGCGGTATGGGAGAAGGGGGTTTTGCACCAAAAAATGACGTTAGGCAGGTTAGAGTAAAACAAATGACTCTAACCAGCCTAGTGTCATTTTCTGATGCAAAACCATCCATACCACATGACTCCTGTCTTAGAAATGGCACTTAAAAAAAGTAGAAAATACGTGCCTGTACTTACCAATATTTACCTGGAGTGGGGTCTCCCATCCTCAGCTGTCCCTCTGGTGTGGGTGGGGGTGTCCCTGGGGCCTGGGTAGGGCATCGGTGGGCTTATCCCATGGTGTTCCCCCATGGAAATAGGTCCTCAGGTCCCCTAATGCCTGCCCTCACCCAGGCATTAAATAATGGTGCAAAGCAAGCTTTGCACCATTATTTGACCACTACTCTCCTCTGCCTGATTTTAGCACGGGATAATTATGGCGCTAAGGCCATTGAGTAATTTTTTGCACTGGAACACCTACCTTGCATCTGATTAACGCAAGGTATATTTCCACGTCCAAAAAATGACTTTAACTACATATATTTGGTGCTAGACAGGTCTAGCGCCAAAGTATAAATATGGAGTTAGTTATACACCAAATATGTGTAAAAAAATGCAAATTCGGCGCAAAACAAGTACAAATCTGCCCATTAGGTGCAGATTTATACTTTTTGTCGCAAACCAGCGTTAGCGCATGTTTGCATCAAAAAGTATAGCACCGGCTAGTGCATTCCATGATGCCGGACAGGTTCGATATTTATGGAATGGCGCTAACCAGTAATAAGGCCCTGTTAGTGTCCTTGGAAAGGACGCTAACAGGATGGGGAGGTGTAGGGGGAACCGGGGCTTGAGCGCCAAACTATGACACTACACTGTTTAGAGGCAAAAAAATTGCCTCTTAACAGTGTAGCGCCATTTTCTGGTGCACAACCCCTGTGGACATGGCAGGGGGACAAATGCCCCTTGGGCATGGCCACTGGGCAAGTCAGGGCCCCCGAGCGGTGTTGGGAAATAAAAATAAAACTATTCACCCGGACTTACCTGGGATGGGTCCCCCATCCTTAGGTGACCTCCTGGTGTGGGTGGGGGTGTCCCTGGGACCAGAGAAAGGCACCTGTGGGCAATTTCCATGGTCTCCAACCATGGAAATATGCCTACAGGTCCCCTTAAGTGGCCCAGACCCAGGTTTTAAATAATGGCGCTAATAATGACGCTAAGCAAGCTTAGAGCCATTATTTAAGGACCCCATCCCAGGCGTGTCTAGCGCCAAAGTATAAATATGGAGTTAGGTATGCACTGAATTAGCATTAAAAAAAGTACGCTAATTCAGCGCAAACCAAGTATAAATATGGGCCTTAGTTTCTAATGTCCATTGGGGGCTGGTGATTCTTAAAAGTGGTGAGCTGAATATAGCAGCTCTGAATTGCACCAAATGAGTATTAACTTCTCCATAAGGATCTTGGCCATTGGCCATAAAAAAATAAACAATGAAGGTAAATAACACATTTTCTGCACATTTTTTCTACTACATTTGTCAAAAGTCACAGTTTCAGAACAATCCCTTATGAAATATTCCATTATCTTCATGGTGTGCTAAGCAAGTCTTACCTTCTGAGTAGGGGTCCCATCTGGCTAGCTTCATACCGAAATGACCACACTGTTTGAATGCGTTGCCAGTACAGAAATTAGGAAAATCCCCTGAAGTGGGTATTTTTCCTTATCAATACTTACTTGAAACAGTACATATTTAAAATGTGCACCACAACTGCCCCAATGAACCCCTGATTGATAGTTAACGTAAACAAAGACAAAATGGGCATAATAATAATGAATACAGATGATTTTGTATAAAGTTCTACTGAAGTATCATGTCTGGCCCTTTTCAGAATCCTAAAATGTGAAGAAAGGGTCAGTAGTTTTTTTCTGGAAAATGGGCAACTCTATCTCTGAGGAAGTGTTGAAGGTCTATCTACTTCAGGAAATAATTGAAGAAGTGATAGTAAAAAGTGCATTTTTCAGAACAAATCCCACCTAAAAAAAAATGCCTAAAAAGCCATAAGAACTCAGATGGTGGAATTCCATATTGTCTTTTATTTTTCCTTTCATGATTCCATCTTCTCACTTCCAGGTAGATTCTCCAACATATCATTAATACATTAAGACTGACAATCTTCCTGGAAAGGGCAGACAGGGAAAATAAAAAATTACAAACATGTTAATATCTTAGATAGTACATAACTTCCCTAGAAAGATTTTCAAGGTTCCTTCAACACTTCTGTTGCTCATGTTATGGATATCTTAGCGGTTCAGAGAGTGGGGCAGGCTACTAGGGCTACGTGAAAATCACGAAGTTTGTTTTTCATCGTTACATGAAATTTCAGAAAAAGTCTATAAAATTATGTGAAATACAAAACTGACATATGGCAGTATATTTTAGAATGTCATATATCTTTGCGTCCATTTTGGATGTGAGGATACACTTCACGCTAAGAACTAGTGTAAAAAACACAAACATCACATAAAGCAGCCATTCACGTTCTAGGTATTCACTAAACCATTGTAGCAGATGGAATGTAATTACTTGATGTGTAATAGCATCTTTTGGGGGAATTTTGAGCAATAGACTTAATGTGAAATTATAGAAATTACACAAATTACACCAGTGTAATGGAAATGTCACACCAGCCTTTAGGCTATGCCAATCTTGCATAGAAGGGATCACTTAAATAATAGCTTAACAATATATATTCGGAACTCTCATCATTATATTCAAAATAATCATCTTGTGATTTTATGAATATCTGCACATTTTTCTAGCTATTAGATCCAAGAATTTCATTTTGAAAAATGTAATTCAATTACCCCAAGCAAAGGGCCTGATTTAGAGTTTGGTGGATGGCTTTTTCACAAACATGATGGGTATTCTGTCAACTGTATTTTAAGTGTCATTGGACATAATGCCGTTATAAAATGGCGAACAGGATATCTGTCACATTTGTAACAAAGTAACTCATCCACCAAATTTTAACTCGGGACCAAAGTTTTACAATGTTCATGAAAAAAAAAACATTTTTGTCCTGAAATTAAGTAAATATATGGTTGATACCTAACCATAATTTTCTTTTTATCAAGTGGCCACATGTATTACAGCCACACAAGGATCTGTTTTGCCTTGCATGCCCACGAATTACAACCTCAAGCCAATTATGCATAGACTTGCAACCATTATGTCATGGTCAGCATTATACGGTGGTCTGGCACTGCCACACTATGGAGGCCCATAAAATACAGGAACTGCAAATATTTTGCCAGGGATGAACTCTGTCATGCATAGATGTCCAACAAAATGCCTTTCAAATGTCTTCAATTAAATTACCACCATTAAACCTGGACCGACATTATAGATGAGTTTTGAACACATTCACGCTTCAAACATACATATGTGCACCCACTCACAGGTAAAACGATTTTTTTGTATTTTTAATAGTTACATTGAGCTGCCTAGATGCACATTTCACACAGTCTTGAGAGAGTCTGCTCTTGATTCTGCTTCCCCCAACATGGGTGGCCCTGCATCATACTAACACTATTACTGGCAGTACAATGGGTTGCTGAATGCAATTTGCCGTAGATGATGAATGTACATCACCCTTCTTTTGAGCAGCTTGCTAGCACTACTTTTAGGTCCTAGCACTGTAACATGGCATTGCCACTTTGAGAGTTTGGCACTTTGGAGCAGAAGTAACACTGCACAACTTCAGCATTTGGGGCAACACACAAAAACTCTGATGGATGAGACTGCCCTCTTAATAACCTGAAAATATCTGCTGGGTTTGTGAAAGCAGATGATCTGTCTTTTAATGCAATTCAGATTGACTGTAATTGTATACAGGTAATGAACACCATGTGGCAGAACCTGGTTCATGGGCTATGGTGCAAGAGGCAGCTACTGGCCTGATCAAGGGATTGAGGCCTTTTACTCATGATGCTCATGGGGTCCGACATACTATGGATCCTGAGCAACTGGGCCAAGTTCCCCTTCAGCACTTGACTTTCAGAGGCAGAGTGGGTGGAGCGTTCCATGGCTTCTAAGGAGGAGGTAGACACCTGGGTGTGAACACAGGCTTACAGCTCAAAATACATTCAGTAGCAGTAAAAAATGATTGTCCAGTCAAATACTTACTTTCGTAAAAAAGGAGTAATTATATACCAATACACACTAAAATACAGCCTGCAGTAGTCCTGATTCCCCATTTACCATAGGCGCCATTCAGTTTAAGTCCCACTAGTAGTTCAAGTCCTAGGAGTCTCACTCTGACTCTTATTAAGTCAAAAGTATTCTGGTGCTGAAGCTCTATATGACAGGCATGTTCCCCTGGGGCGGCCTGGGCCGTAATTCAGTCTTACCTGCACTGGAAGCACTTGCATGTCCTAAGTCTACAAATGTGCCCTCTAGACAGGTTCTAAAACTGTAACAGCTGTTACCAGTGAACTCCTCATACAAGTCCCTTTTGAGACAGCAGTCAGGTGTCATGAACCCTCCCCTGTGCCGGTAAGCTTCCTTCCAAACTTACTGCAGGTGGGGTGGCAAATTTGACGCTCCTGATGCAGATCCTCAGTCAGGGCTTTGTCCCACACAAGAGTCCACAGCAGCCTTTCCTCTGGAGTATGGTCTCCACCAGATCACACTTCTTTCCTTTTACAGAGGGCCCTACCTGGCATACAGGGTCACTGACCTCCCTTTGCCCGAACGCTATGGCCCGATTGGCACAGCCCCACCTGGAATATGGGTTCACTGACTTCACTCTGCATATGGGATATGACTAGATTGGTGTGGCAGTAATCTTCATGGTGGCCCCACCAGGGCATACCGGGTCACTGACTTCCTTCTGCAAAGGGCTATGGCCTGATCAGTGCAAACACCTCTCTCTTTACATCTTGCATCAGATAACCACTCATCAAGATCTCATACTGGACATTACTCTCTTCAGTGCTTTCCTCTCCATCACAGGGCACACTAGCCATGGGTAGCAGGCAGGTGCTGGTGCTCCTGGCTCCAGGGGCAGGTGATCTTGGATTCCCTGGGTGAAATCTCCTCACCCAGCTGGGAGGCTGGTAGACCTCAGCCCCCAGTACTGGCCACAGGCAGACGTCTTGCAGAGATGCTCCTCCTTGCCCAGCCCAACTGGCTGCTTGATAGTTTACAGTTTTGGGGGGCTTTGAACTCCCCTTCTTATAGTCCATTTTCAGACCCCAAATGCGATTTAGAGACTGAGGCCCTCATTACAACCCTGGCGGTCGGTGTTAAAGCGGCGGTAAGACTGCCAACAGGCCGGCGGTAAAAAAAATTGAATTATAACCGTGGCAGAAACCGCCAACATAAACAGCCACTTTAACACTCCGACCGCCATGGCAGTACAAACAAACAGCATGGCGGTCACCACCAACAGACAGGCAGAATGTACCGCCCACACCATTATGAGAGACCAATCCACCACTTTTTCTGGGGCGGATTAAACGCAAACAAAAACACAGCGGAAACTGGACATGGAAGGGAAAACTCTCACCTCTACACACCCCACGAGGAATCAGGACGCCATGGAGCCGGAACTCCAAATTCTACCTGCAATTGTCTTCCTGCTCCTCTACCAGGAGCACGACCGACGGCGGCGACGACCACGGTGAGTACTGCACCTACGACACAGGGAGGAGGGAGGGAAAAGAGAGTGACACACACACACAACATGCAACACCCCCACCCTCACACACAACACACACACCAATACATGCTGAAACATTACATTTACACCCCCCAAACCTACCTGGAAGAACGCAATGACAAAAGGAAATGAGGTGAACGATTGTAATCAGGAAAAATCCATTAGTCAAAAATATATATACACTATTAACAAATATGTACAGCAAAAATTCAAGTCTAGGTACTGCACCTACATAGTCCGTGGATCACTGGACCCAAAATGCATGGGCGAGGCCTACACTCACTACCCAATCTAAACGGAGAGAACACTGCTGGAGCATCAGATCAAAATAAAACTGGCACCTCAGGTGGAAGGGAAGGGGGGTCACCTCAGCCAGATGAGTGCACAATGCCAGCTCCATGAGGGGGCTCCATGCCTATTGATGTATCCTGGGGAGTGTAAAGCCACAGTCTCTCAAGTCTCTCCAGTGGGTGGTTTGCCCATGGCTGCATCCTGGGGAGTGCAAAGCCACAGTCTCTCAAGTCTCTCCAGTGGGTGGTTTGCCCACTGCTTTATCGTGAGGAGTGCAAAGCCACAGTCTCTCAAGTCTTTTCAGTAGGTGGTTTGCCCATTGCTTTATCCTGGGGAGTGCAAAGCCACAGTCTCTCAAGTGTCTCCAGTGGGTGGTTTTCCCACTGCTTTATCCTAGGGAGTGCAAAGTCACAGTCTCTCAAGTCTCTAGAGTGGGTGGTTTGCCCACTGCATTATCCTGGGGAGTGCAAAGCCACAGTCTCTCAAGTCTCTCCAGTCGGTGGTTTGCCCACTGCATTATCCTGGGGAGTGCAAAGCCACAGTCTCTCAAGTCTCTACAGTGGGTGGTTTGCCCACTGCATTATCCTGAGGAGTGCAAAGCCACAGTCTCTCAAGTCTTTTCAGTGGGTGGTTTGCCCACTGCTTTATCATGGAGAGTGCAAAGCCACAGTCTCTCAAGTCTCTACAGTGGGTGATTTGCCCATTGCTTTATCCTGGGGAGTGCAAAGCCACAGTCTCTCAAGTCTCTCCAGTGGGTGGTCTGCCCACTGCTTTATCCTGGGGAGTGCAAAGCCACAGTCTCTCAAGTCTCTCCAGTGGGTGGTTTGCCCACTGCTTTATCCTGGGGAGTGCAAAGCCACAGTCTCTCAAGTCTCTTCAGTGGGTGGTTTGCCCACTGCATTATCCTGCGGAGTGCAAAGCCACAGTCTCTCAAGTCTCCACAGTGGGTGGTTTGCCCACTGCTTTATCCCGTGGAGTGCAAAGCCACAGTCTCTCAAGTCTTTTCAGTGGGTGGCTTGCCCACTGCTTTATCCTGGGGAGTGCAAAGCCACAGTCTCTCAAGTCTCTCCAATGGGTGGTTTGCCCACTGCTTTATCCTCGGGAGTGCAAAGCCACAGTATCTCAAGTCTCTCCAGCGGGAGGTTTGCCCACTGCTTTATCCTGGGGAGTTCAAAGCCACAGTCTCTCAAGTCTCTACAGTGGGTGGTTTGCCCACTGCTTTATACTGGGGAGTGCAAAGCCACAGTCTCTCAAGTCTCTCCAGTGGGTGGTTTGCAAACTGCTTTATCCTGGGGAGTGCAAAGCCACAGACTCTCAAGTCTCTCCAGTGGGTGGTTTGCCCACTGCTTTATCCTCGGGAGTGCAAAGCCACAGTCTCTCAAGTCTCTCCAGTGGGTGGTTTGCCCACTTCTTTATCCTGGGGAGTGCAAAGCCACAGTCTCTCAAGTGTGGATGCCTTTCTCCACTGGTTCAGGAGGGGGCTTTGTTCTCAGAGTGCTTCATCCTGCCAAGAACTGAGGTAGTGGATGCCTTTCTCCACTGGTTCTGGAGGGGGCTTTTTGCCCAGAGTGCTTCATCCTGCCAAGGACTGAGGTAGTGGATGCCTTTCTCCACTAGTTCTGGAAGGGGCTTTGTGCCCAAAGTGCTTCATCCTGCCAAGGACTGAGGGATTGGATGTGATTCTCCACTGGTTCTGGAGGGGGCTTTGTGCCCAGAGTGCTTCATCCTGCCAAGGACTGAGGTAGTGGGTGCCTTTCTTCACTGGCTCTGGAGGGGGCTTTGTGCCCAGAGTGCTTCATCCTGCCAAGGACTCAGGTAGTGGATGTAACACTCCACTGTGGGTGGTGCAACACGCAAGCTGCCCAGGCTCCTGGAACTGACCACCAGCCTCGTACGACTGACCACTGGAGATGGCAGCCATGTTTGCGGTGGTGTCACTGGCTCAGGATGTTGCGGGGCCACTTGCGGTGCTGGCGGCGGTGTCAGTATCGGCGGTGCTGGTGGCAGGCTCACCGACAGCGGTGCTGGCGGTGGTGTCAGTAGTGGTGGTGCTGGTGGCGGGCTCACTGGCGGCTGTGTCAGTAGTGGCGGTGCTGGTGGCGGGCTCACTGACGGCGGTGCTGGTGAAGGGCTCAGTGTCTGGGGTGCTGGCGGCGGTTTGAGTAGCGGCGGTGCTGGTGGTGGGCTCACTGACGGTGGTGCTGGTGAAGGGCTCAGTGTCTGGGGTGCTGGTGGCGGTGTCTGTGGCAGCGGTGCAGCTGGCGGTGCTGGTCGTGTCCGCCATGCAGGTTGGCATCGACGTGGACCTGCCATTGATTTTCAGGCCCTTCCCCACCTTGGATGGTGGCACTGCTGTCTTGCCACTTTCAATTGTTGTCTTCACTGAGCCCTTGGTAGCAGGTGTTTTTGCCGTCTCCCTCTGGGATGTGGGCAACGTTTTCTGTTTTGGAGGTGGCAGAATGTCCTTGCCATCGCTCCTTGGGACACTGGCAGCCCTGTTGCTTGGCGCACTCCAAAATCCTGTTATTGCTGGCACCACTGTGTCCGGCGGTGTTGTGGCTGAGGTGCTGGGTTGGGACCTGGAAAGGCAGGCCCTAGGGGACGGGTGGGCAGGGGTGTAGGGAAGAGGTCAACATTTGATAGGAAATGTTTTTTAGACATACTGGGACGGGTAGATGGAGGGGGTATGGGAGTGGAGGAAGAGGTAGTGGTTGTAGGAGGTGTTCGTTTGGTGACTTTGAGTGAAGGTGCATGGGCTGTAGGCTGTTGTGAGGTGGATGGCTGTTGGGTGGGTGTGTGACTGTGTTTGTGTACTTTGGGAGGAGGGCTCACAGACACACTGGGAGAGGACACAGGGGATGTGTGAATGGTAGTGGGGGTGGTGATTGCACGTGAGCGGTGTGTGGTGATGGGCATGCTGGTGATGGAGGTAGTAGCTGAGGGTGTAGTGCATGCAGTTGTGAGTGGAGACGAGACTGGGAGGGAGGAGGGAGACGTGGAGGAGGGGGAAACAGTGGAGGCAGTAGATGTTGGTATGTGTGCATGGTTATGATGCTTGTGTGAGTGCCTGTGGGATGTGTGGTGCTTATGTTTGCCTGAGCCACCCTTGTGTGTTGAGGTGTGTGCATGCTGAGGTACAGGTGATTGTTTCTGGGTGGAGGAAGTTGGAGGGGGAGGCTGGACACAGGGACAATGCCTGCCATCAGTGCTGAGGCCAGAGCCTGAAATGCTCCCTGTTGGGCTGCCTGGCCAGAATAAACGCCCTCCGGGTTTGCATTTGTTTGCTGCAACTGCCTCTCTACACCCTGGATGGCATTCAGAATGGTAGTCTGCCCAACAGTGAGGGATCTCAGGAGGTCAAAGGGGAGCTGAGGGCAGCAAGGCTGACTGGGGCAGGGCCTGAGGTGCCTGGGGCGAAGGAGATGCCCACCCTCCTAGGTGAGCGACCACGGGACACACGCTTAGGGGCTACTGGGAGGGTGGTGCTGGTAGGGGGGGTGGCGGCTGTACCTGTTGATGCGGTGGGCACAGAGGGGCCCGCCACCGCAAGGGAGCTCCCATCAGAGGAGAAGTCGGTGTTGCTGGTCTCTGCTTCTGTCCCCGCCGTGGAGCTCCCCTTGCCCTCCATCCCACTGGTGACTTCAGACTCTGTTGTCTCACCCTCCAGGGCCTTGTGGGATGCAGCTCCCTCCTGCTCCGGTGGCACTGCTCCTCCTCCGATTATGCTAATGCACACAAGAACAGGGAGACTACAAAAAGGGGGGGGAAGAAAGACATGTTCAGTGCATGCAATACCGCTACCGTTGGTGGACACTACAGACGCAGCAGCCCTCTGCCCTAGGCCATGCACTTAGAGTTCCTTTATTAATCACAAGGCCTATGCCTGATTGCTGCACACATGGAGGTCACAGGAGCCTGACTAGGTGTAGATGGCTCTTACCACTGGTGGGGTTGGAGTACCACATAGCCTGCCACACAAAGGGTCCTTGCCTACAAAGCTCGCTCTGGCCTAGGGGAACCCACTGCCCACCTCCCCCATCCAGACACCTCCTAAGGAGCGCAGAGTGAGCTAAATGGGAGTATACTCACCCCCTTGTGGCTGCTGTGATGCCCTCAAGCGCCCATCCAACTCCGGATAAGCCACCGCCAGGATCCGGAACATCAGGGGGGTCATGGTGCGATGGGCACCCCTCCCACGTTGGGAGGCCATCCCCAGCTGGGCCTCCGCCGTCTTCTAGCTCCAGCGGCGAATGTCCTCCCATCTTTTCCGCAGTGGGTGCTCCGTCTGTGGTGGGCCCCCTGGGTCCGGACGTCCTTGGCGATGACACGCCAAATATCCTTCTTCTGGTGGGTGCTGATCTAGAGGAATAGTACAGTGGAAAAGGGAAAACTTTAACCGTACGGACCGTCACAGTCATTGGCCCACGTTCCCACCCTTGCCCTGACGCACTTACACTCACCGTCCGCTCATACTGGCCCCAGTCCCCCCCTGTATCTTCCATCCACATGACTCCAAACAGGAATTGCCCATACAGTATGCTCACAGTGTACTCACCTGTTTGTCTGGAGGACCGTAGAGTAGCGTGTACAGGGGGAGGACCCCATTCACTTATTTGTCCAACTCCTCCGAAGTGAAGGCATGGGCCCTTTCCCCAGACACATGAGTCATTGTCGCTTCCAGACTGAGGTCACAGCAGCACTTGCAGTGTAGGTCCTCTCCTGTCGAAGGTCAGGAATCAAGTGAGTGAACAGAGTGAAAATGGCGGTCACGTCCGCGGCGGTGTGTACCATCACTGCCGGCGTACATCGTTATTGGCTCCTGGGACCCATAGGGCCCAATGTTAACAAATGCAGGATTGCGCCGTGGTCTTTGACCAACTACTGCGATGGTGTAAAACGCCAGCGCAGTTAGCTCATTTCCCCTTGTCCCACATTACAGGTCAGGCAGCTGCCATTTCAGGGGGCCACATGGCGTTATTTTTTAATGTGTCACACATATCTAGGCCTTACATACACACAGAGACAGGCACATAGCGGATTGACAAATGTGTGCAATAAATTCTTTATTTACTACCTCAGTGTTGGCTGACTCTGTGCTCACTGTTCTCGTCCATAGGGCACTTCCGCTGGGGCAGGTGAGGAGATGGCGGCATCCTCTGGTGTACAGACCGCTGGTGGACCTGTTGACAATGGAAGAGAGACATGTAATAGTCACCTAAACAGACATGATTGTGCAACAATCCATGAACTGTGTGCCCAGTTGGAGCCAGACCTGATTTCAGTTATCCGCCATCCCACAGGAATCCCCCCTCTAGTGCAGGTCCTGTCAGTACTCCATTTCCTGGCAAGTGGGTCTTTCCAAACTACAGTGGCCATAGCATCAGGGATGTCCCAGCCTATGTTCTCAAACGTGTTGTCCAGAGTGTTGTCTTCCCTGCTTAAACACATGCGCAGCTACATCGTTTTCCCTCAGGTGGAGGATTTGCCTATAGTGAAAGGTGACTTCTATGCCCTGGGACATATCCCCAACATCATAGGTGCCATTGATGGGACGCATGTGGCTTGGTACCCCCCCAGGAGTGAACAGGTATACAGAAACTGGAAGAGTTATCATTTATTGAATGTGCAGATGGTGTGTTTAGCCAACCAGTACATCTCCCATGTGAATGCCAAGTTTCCTGGCTCAGTGTATGACCCTTACATTCTGAGGAATAGCAGCATCCCTTATGTGATGGGGCAACTCCAGAGGTACTGTGTGTGGCTAATAGGTGAGGACAAGGACCCAATACCCTGTGAATAGTTGTCTTGGTCTGGGGTTGTCCCTAAGTGTTAGTGTGTGTCTAACAGTTGTCCTTCGACATTTGCAGGTGACCCTGCGTACCCCAACCTGTCATGGCTACTGACCCCAGTGAGAAATCCCAGGACAAGGGCAGAGGAATGCTACAATGAGGCACATGGGCGAACTAGGAGGATTATAGAAAGAACCTCCGGCCTCCTGAAGGCCAGGTTCCGGTGCCTCCATACGACCGGTGGTTCTCTGTACTACTCACCAAAGAAGGTGTGCCAGATCATTGTGGCCTGCTGTATGCTGCACAATTTGGCTTTGCGACAGCAGGTGCCTTTTCTGCAGAAGGATGGTCCAGAAGGAGGTCTTCTGGCAGCTGTGGAACCTGTGGATAGTGAAGAAGAGGAGGCAGAAGAAGTGGATAACGACAACAGAAACAGCGTCATCCAGCAATACTTCCAGTGAGACCCAGGTAAGAAGACATCACTGCCTCCTTTATCTCATACAATTGTTAGACTTATCATATGTCTGTCACTTTCACCCAGTGTATGGACCCTGACCTGTCACTTTGCCTTTCCATTTCACCGATGTGGGTCCCACTGTGTGACCTCTGCTATGTTACCTCATGGACTAGAGCTGTGTGACATAGGTATGTTGACAATACAATGGACATTGCTATTTTCCTCAGTTATTGCAAATACACATTTGTGAAAGCATAGACTGACTCCAGATTGTTTTGTGATTCAAGGGTGTTTATTTAAGTGCAAAATAGTGGAGGCAGTATTAAAAATGGTCAGGGGTGATGGTGGAGGAATGTCCATGGCAGAGTCCAGTTATTTGTCTCACAGGTGCATTGTCCAAAGGGGCATAGGAAGTGGAGCTAGGGCAGTTTAAGGATGGACAGGGTGACGAAGTGGGACAGAAGGATGACATTCAGGGTGGTCTAATTTCTCCGCGGGGTCTTGGCATTGTTCTGTGTCTTTGTCCTAGATCTCAGGGACCGTTTGTGGGGTGGTTCTCCATCTGCAGGGGTGGGGTGCAGGTGTTGTGGTCTTGTGGCGGTGCCTCCTGTCCACTAGTGCCGGCGGAGGTGGTGGGCAGATCATCGTCCAAGATAGTGCCAGGGGCCACTTGTTGTGCCACAGTGTCCCTCCTGGTGTTCACAAGGTCCTTCAGCATCCCTACAATGGTGACCAGAATGGTGTTGATGTACTTGAGTTCCTCCCTGATCCCTAAATACTGTTCCTCCTGCAGCCGCTTGGTCTCCTGAAAGTTGGCCAGTACCATTGCCATCGTCTCCTGGGAATGATGGTACGCTCCCATGATGTTGGAGAGGGCCTCGTGGAGAGTTGGTTCCCTGGTCCTGTCCTCCCCCTGTCGCACAGCAGTCCTCCCAGTTCCCCGGTTTTCCTGTTCCTCTGTCCCCTGAACCGTGTGCCCACTGCCACTGCCCCATGTCCCTGCTGTTCTTGGGTTTGTGGGTCTGCATGGGTTCCCTGTAGTGGTGGACACACTGCTGCTTGACGTGTCCTGGGTACAGAGGGATGGGCCCGCTGAGTGGTTGCTGTGCTGGTGTTTCCTGAGGGGGAGGCTCTGCAATGGCATGTGCTAGTGTGTGGGGAACCGACTGTCCGGAGGATCCAGATGGGCCGGGCTGGTCATCTAGATCCTGTTGGACAGAGCTGCTGTCATCACTGTGGGCCACTTCTGTAGGGGGAGTGGACATGTCTGGAACCTCCTGTCCGGTGACGTTGAGTAGGGATCCTGCAAGGGTGTAAAGGCATGATTATTGCATCTGTGTGTGCCATTGTGTGCAATGGGTGGGTGACCCTGCACCCCAGTGCTTACATTCTTGTGTAGGACCTTGTGTGATAATTGTTTTGGGGTCTGTGTGGGTATCTGTAGTGGACATGCTTTGGTGATGGGTGTCCATGCTTTGTTGTTGCATGCAAGGCTTGGTGTTGGGATGGGTGGTTTGTGATAGTGGGACATATGTGAGGTGTTGGAGTGATGGGGGTGAGGGTGAGGTTGGGGGTATGTGATAGCATGCAGGTAGGGTGGGGGATATGGTAGTAAAGATTTGACTTACCAGAGTCCATTCCTCCTGCTACTCCTGCGAGACCCTCGGGATACAGTATAGCCAAGACCTGCTCCTCCCATGTTGTTAGTTGATGGGGAGGAGGTGGGTGTCTGCCGCCAGTCCTCTGAACTGCAATCTTGTGTCTTGAGACCACGGAACGCACCTTCCCCCGTAGGTCGTTCCACCTCTTCCTGATGTCATACCGTGTTCTTGGATGCTGTCCCACTGTGTTGACCCTGTTGATGATTCTGTGCCATAGCTCCATCTTCCTAGCTATGGACGTGTGCTGCACTTGTGATCCGAATAGCGGTGGCTCTACCCGGATGATTTCCTCCACCATGACCCTGAGCTCCTCCTCTGGGAATCTGGGGTGTCTTTGCGGTGCCATGGGGTGGTGTGGGTGATGTGTGAGGTGGTGTGTGTTGTGATATGTGAGGGGATGTGTTTGTGTGTGTTGTGTGAGGTGCATGGATGTTGTGTGAGTGATGGTGTTGTGTGCCTGTGGGTGCTAGTTTGTTGATGGTGGTGTCTCTCTCTGGCCTTCTATTGCAATTCTGGTTGTAAGGGTTTGTGAGTGATGTGGGTGTGTGTTTTATATTGTTTTGGGTGTTTGGGAGTGGTGAGTGCATGTGTATCAGGTGTGTGTATTTGGAATTGTCCAATGTGGTTGTGTTTTGTAAATGTGTGTGTATTTTGAGTGCAGCGGTGTGTACCGCCAATGGAATGCCGCGGTTGAAAGATCGCCGCGTGGATTCGTGGGTCTTGATGGTGTGGGCGTATTCCTGGTGGCTTGACAGTGGAGGTTTTGTTATCGCCAGTTTATCACTGACCTTTGGTGTGGCCGACATGTGTGGGTGTCTAGATTTTGGCAGATTCCGAGCTGTGGGTCGTAATAGCTGTAGCGGAATTCTGCCACTGCAGCGGTGTGTTGGCGGTCTTCTGCACAGCAATAAGTGGGATTTACCTCCAATGTTGTAATGAGGGCCAATAAGTCCAAGAATACCTTCCTAAAACAGCATTCCAATTGCTTCAAGGAGGCATAGACCTCATAGGTACTGTAGCCATTATGCAGATAGGGTGAAAGGTGACAAAAAACATGATGTAACATATATTTCACCACTCATATCATACCACCAGACACATAAAGCAGTTCATGTGCTTACCAGGTTTGAGCTGTTCATACTCCTTTATCTGAGTATGGACGGTTGGCCAGGCTGTTTTCAGGACCCTTCTGTACAGTGGACCGAGGTGTGGCCTCCGTAAGTGGGACTGGGAGGATAGGCCCATTAAGACCTGGGCCTTGATTTTGGCCCAGAAACGCAGGTCCCCCAGCACTTGCAAATATTTACATGAAAGCATAGCATCTAAGATTTCACAGCGCTAACATAGGTCCACTTGGGCTCTAATAGCGATATATTACAACGTGTGCTGGTCAAAATCCATAATGATCATAATGCTTGCAGAACAAATGCCCTGTTTTCTAGAGGACATCTAAGTGGCCTACAAACCGCATAGAGCAAAAGTGGCTTAGTGAGATTTCATACATATGTTATTGATAATTAATCCTCATGAGAAGTGTGAACATAGACATGCGCCATTGATGGGCCCGTAAACGCCTTTGTATATTCAAAGTAATCTATTTGTGATGAGAAGTGCCAGTTGCTGACATGATCTCCTATTGGAGAATATAGAATTATTATGTTTGGTCATACATAAAGAATGATAGACATGCCATAATAGAAATGTATAGTTAAATGAAGTAATTCACATATCTGAGTGAGATACATGCATTACCATGTATCACCATAATCATAATTACAATGTAATTCTTATCACAAGCACAGCATTAATGGAATTGCATATTACACCAATCAATGTCATTGTTTGGTTCTAGTTGTAACATGGTGTGCTTACTATGTTCTTTTATGCTTGTTGATTGCTCAGCACTATTTAATTTCTAAGATGGAACCAACACTAGAGAAAGGCTGTAAAGCCAAACCACGTTGTCGTTGACGTTGTCAAATAAACTGAATTACTCACAATGAGGAGTGCCTTGTCAAAGACTACTTGTGAGCCAAAATGCATGGTTTTCTGGTGAACCAATAAACTGGTGTTTAGATTTCTGGGTTGCCTCTTCTGTGTTCTCAACAAAACATTGGACTGTGATGGATGAATGATGGAGTGGAAATCGTAGCTGGCACCCACATCACTAGGCAGAGAGTGGTTTACTTGCAGCAGATGGCAGCGTTTTATATATATATGTGTGTGTATACAAAGGTTAAAGTGGCAATATGGTTAGGTATGGTAATATTATCTTACTCTGAGTTAAAAAAGCCTTAGAAATTCACTGAAAAAAAAATAATTTAAAAGGACATTATAGTCAGTTAAAACTTACCTTTTTAAATTAACAAAACCACTGAAATTCACCAGTTATAGTTATGCCAGGTAACTGTAATTTGTTTATTGTTCATTTATTAGTAGTTTTTTTCCACAAATCTATATTTTGGGTATCTTGGGGCCTTGCCCCGTACACCCAGATCATAATTTTTTGGTGGACACGGTGGGGGGAGCACCAGGGCCCCACTACCTCGCTAAGACCCTTGCCAGCATCTATCCTAGGTGCCAGTGGAAGCCGGTATTTTGTTAAAAATATTGAGGAAAGGCATATCGCCCCCATCCCTGAGCAATACTGGCCACCTAAAGCCCACCCCTGGAGCAAAAAGGAATGTAAAGTTGATTGTTCCCCCCAAGCCTTTATAGGCCCTGGTGCCCTCATGCCTAGGGCTGTATCATTTTTAAATGGGTGTGGGGCTTGCAACCCTCCTCCCTGGGCCTTCATGGGCCTCAGAGACCCAATCCTCTGGGGCTGTATACTTTTTTAAGGGTAGATGAGGTTTACAGGCTCTGGGGACTAGATCCCCTGGGGCCTAAGATGGGTGCCCCTGTGCCAACCCATGGGGCCCACAACACATAACATTGGGAGCTGCAATGGAGCTCCAGGGCACCTTTAACCCCGACAACTCCCCTGTATGGACCCATCCTGGGTGCAGTGGGAGCTGGGTTTGCTACCACCTGATGGCAGCAGTTTTTCTTCTCTGCTCCCGTGGGTGGGAGCAATCTCGGTTTCCTTGTCTACAAGAGTGCGGGTGGGCAAACAAATGGGCACTCCCACTAAGTGGGAGCATTTCTGCAGCTCCTGCCGGTTGGGAGCATGCATTCTTTTCCCTGCTCACACTCCTATGGTTAGGGAAACAGTTTCCCTTGGGTGGCCTTCTCATGACACAACAATAGAGGCAAGTTTTGGGAATGGGTTCCAGGGTGTTTGGAGGGTCAGAGAGGGAAGGCTGGTGCACCACCTCTTTAATTTGTTTTTCTGCCCTGGGGGATAGAGTCCCTGGGGCCTCAAAGAAGCTTTGGGAGGCAGACCATGTGCCTCCACCCATATTCAAATTTGCCCCACCCCTCCCAGACCCTGGCTTACCCTGGTTGTTTATTTATTTGAAGAGCGATAAATGCTACCCTGCCCCCTTACACTTTTTTTGTACATTTTCTCCTGGTTAAGGGACTAGCTCCCAAGTCCTAAAGTGGCTGTAGTCACATCATTGTTGATGTGGTGGCAGCCAAACTGATCACAACTCGAGATCTGTCAGCTCCACTTGTCTTCAGTGCATGAAATATAGAACGTTTTTTAGTCTTAGGGGAATATTTATACTTGTTTTGTGCAGAATTTGCATCATTTTTTTTAAACAAATTCGGTGCAAAACAAACTCCATATTTATACTTCAGTGCTATACCGGTCTAGCCCCAGATTTATGGAGTTAAAGTAATTTTTTGGATGTGGAAACATACTTTTTTCCAATGAGATGCAAAGTGGGCGATCCCTTGCAAAAAATGACTCTATGGCCTTAGTGCCATAATTATTCCCCCATGCCAAAATCATGCACAGGGAGGAGGAGGGGTCACATAATGGTGCAACGCCTGGGTCAGGGCAAGTGTTAGGGGACCTGTGGGCCTATTTCCATGGTGGAACACCATGGAGTAAGCCCGCAGGTGCCCTCCCCAGGCCACAGGGACAACCCCACCCACACCAGAGGGACAGTGGAGGATGGGGGACCCCATCCCAGGTAAGTATAGGGAAGTACAGGTAAGTATTTTTATTTTTTGTAAAGTGCCATAGGGTGCCCTGAAGTGGCCCGCCTACATGGCACTGGGTTCAATGGGCATGCCCAGGGGACCCTGGTCCCCTGTGGTGGCCATTGGGGTGTTGGGCATGACTGCTGCCTTTTCTAAGGCAGGAGTCATGTGGTATGGATGGTTTTGCGTCAAAAAAATTCGCTAGGCTGGCTAGAGTCATTTTCGTTACTCTAACCTGCCTACCATCATTCTTTGGTGCAAAACCCCCTTCTTCCATACCGCCAGCCCCAAACAGCTAACATCATTTTTTTTTTACGCTAGCCTACCCTTTGCACTGGCTTGCACCATTCCATAAATATGGTGCCCAGCTGGTACTCAGAAATGGTGCAAGCCGGTGCTAAACATTTTGGTGTAAAACTGCATTGGTGCAGTTTTGCACCAAAAAGTATAAATCAGGGCCTTAGTATCTCAAAAACTACTGAATGGATTTACACTAAGGCCCATATTTATGCTCGGTTTGCGCTGAATTAGTGTCATTTTTTTAATGCTAATTCAGCGCAAACCTAACTCCATATTTATACTTTGGGGTTAGACACTTCTAACGCCAAAGTTATGGAGTTAATGTTGTTTTCTGGATGTGAACACCTACCTTGTGTCAATCAGATGCAAGGTAGGTGTTCCCGTCCAGAAAAGGACAATATGGCCTTTGTGCCATATTTATCTCCCCATGCTAAAATCCAGCACGGGGATGGGGGCCTTAAATAATGGTGCTAAGCTTGCTTAGCACCATTATTTAACGCCTTGGTATGGGCAAGTGTAAGGGGACCTTTAGGCTTTTTTCCATGGTTAGAGACCATGGAAAATACCCACAGGTGCCTTTCCCTTGCCCCAGGGACACCCCCACCCACACCAGGAGGACACCTAAGGATGGAGGACCCATTCCAGGTAAGTCCCGATAAGTATATATATTTTTTGTATCCAACACCGCTCAGGGGCCCTGACTTGGGACCCCCTGCATGACGCTGGCCCCAATGGCCATGCCCAGGAGACCTTTGTCCCATGGGCATGGCCATTAGGGTTGTGGGAATGGCTCCTGTCTTTACTAAGACAGGAGCTATGTCCATGGGGGTTGTGCACCAGAAAATGGCGCTACACTGCTTAGAAGCAATTTTCTGCCTCTGAACAGTGTAGCGCCATAATTTGGCACACAAGCCCCGTTTCTCCTACACCTCCCCAGCCCTGTTAGTGTTGTTTCCAAGGACGCTGATGGCATTAGGGCCGGCTAGAGCCACTCCATAAATATGGCACCCGGCCGGCGTCTTGGAATGACGTTAGCTGGCGCTATACATTTTCAGGCAAAACTGTGCTGACTCAGTTTTACGTGAAAAAGTATAAATCTGCCCCTAAATCACAAAAAGCATGCTTTCTGGACCAGGATCTAGTTTTTTGCCAAATTAGTGTAATTCCATTCAGCAGTTTTTGTGATATTGCTGTTCAATTTTACTAAGCAAAAAGGAATGGGGAGAAAAGGTGTGAGACCTTCAAATTTTTTTCTTGACCACGCTTGATGGATCACCCCAAAAGGTGGTCCAGGAAGGAGCTGAGGTGTATGACACTTTTTTTGGGGGGAAAATGTGGAGAAGAATCGTCAAACGGTGCCAAAGGTATGAGGAAACCAGAAAATGCTTTTCATATGGAAACAGGATCCTTTTGGTAATATATACATATTCAAGGAACGTAGATGTGGATTTAGGTATAGTAAATCTATACTTCCTCTATACTTCCTCTATACCTATGTATGCACTTAAATTTCAACATTTAGATTTTCGAAAATGTAGCCTCGATTTTCAGTACTACAATCATCCGTGTTCAATTGCATCTGGTTGCTATTGTTTGTTTGAATATTGTGTGACCAGCGAAAATGCAAGCATATCTTGCCTTCCACACCAAGCATATAACAGACAGTATAACAATCATTAGGAGGAGGGTGTTAGCAAAAGAAGACATAAGTATTTTGATCCTTGCTAAAGAACAGCAATGGCATTCAATCCTTGGTCTGCAGGCACAAAACCCAGTTCAAGAATTCACGGATATAAACAGTATGCTACCACCTGTTCCACTTAAACCCATCAGTCATCTCCACAAAAGTTCTAGCATCAAAATTCTGTATGCATAAAGTGGCTTGTTGATGAATAGAGTCACCTGCTCCAACTCTTGCAGTTTTCTGCGCATAGTGGGAAAGGTGAACATATGTGCCTTTACTGCAATTAGTCACTGCTCTGCCTCCATATTCACATGTCTCTGGTAAAATTAGCTATAGTACACTAGGCCACTCTTAATGTCCCTCGTGCCACAGTAAGTCAGACAATGTTGATGCAACTGTCTGATGCTATTGGGAATGTTCATGGAACGTTTGCCATTACCACTAAAACTTTTTGCCAGCATTATTGTCATTTTGCTGTGGTGGTAATTCTGATTGTACTGAAATATTCGATCGTGGGTGGGTATATTCTCCACTTCCTGATGCAACCTTGTTCTGGGGTGGGTGCAGGGGGTGTCGCCATGCACCTGTCGTTGGCAACATCTGCAGTGCTCACACAGGGAAAAGGGTGTATCCTGCTTTGAACTTGATGAGCTCTGGAGGGATTATGTCTGTGTCATTTTCATTTTTGTTTAAGGTTGAAGGTACCGAATAATGTGGCCCTGCAGAGATGACTAGTCTCTAGCATCACAGAGACACAATTCTAATGCAATAGCTGGTGAAGTGCAGCCATGCTTCAACCATATAACATCTACTTGGGACAAGGTTACACAAGGTAGCTCCAGGTGCTGCCTTGTATTACTTTATTTTTACAAAGACTGGCTTGCCTGGCTCTGTAAATCTAAAAAAATGACACAATGCAGACACAAACTCTTAGTAAATGTGAGCCACACTGCTTAAATCAGTGATGAAATGTGGGGCAAGTTAGTTGCTGAGAAAATAGCTGTTAGTATACAAATTCATAAGCTAGTGCGGTTCTGTCACCCTCTACACAACTCACAAAAACCTCCCCTCCTCCCTAAAGTTCAAAAGCCCTTCCCAGTTTCATGGCCAGATATAGTGCCAATTAGATGTGGCCAAAATAGTACAAATGCATCAGATAGATGTCTAAACATCCTCCAAAAACATGCTTTAGGTAAAGGGTGAACCACCCCTCACGCAGCCAATCGTACAATGCAGTGCTGATAGTGGCATTTTGAGCATTTTGTGGACTAGTACAAAAACTGGAGACTGGTGTTCTGTCCCACTGTATGCAGCTCCGATAAACTCCCTGTCCTCTGAAGAGTGGGCGTAAGTCTGGTGATAGCAATGTAGTTATTGGCACACAAATGTGCAGGCAAAAATGGCCCATTCTTATAATCCCCCATGTGTGGTGATATGTAGAGCAATTTTGGTTTGGAGATATGTAGAGCAATGTTAGTTTTTTAACCAAAAGCCCCAAGTGGAACAATGCCTCTGAGTTGCTGCTGTGGTCTGTTCATGGTTCAGAAAGGTTTGGAGCCCTTTTTCAAGGTTTCCCCTTCAGACTTTGTCATTCTTTGGTTCTCAAAATTCTCCAGCTGATCAAGGCTGGAAGCTGTGGCACATGAGAGCTCCTTGAGGCTCAATAATTTTATGGAATCCATTTCGTTCTGGGTTCCATTTTGTGACACTTAATATGAAAATTGCAAAACTTCTGAGGACTTGGTGACAATGCTGAGCTTGCTGTAATCACAAGGCCTTGAAGAATGACACAAATCATAAGATATATGTGTGATTATGCTGCTTTGCTGCAATTGCACTTTTTTTCATAAAATCATGTCCAAATATGTGTTATTGTCTGCTGGTAATAAATGATTGGATAAATGCTTGGACACCTTTATCACCCATGATGGAGTATGCCCCTTGATTGGCTGCGTATTTTGAGCAAAGTGTACAGAAACGTGTAAAAAGTCATGTAAAACATTGTGATTTGAGCTAGCCCTAAGGGAAGCGATGCTCCGGGCTGCTGCCTTACATAAACTGTCCTACTTCGACTCTGAACTAGGTCACATTGAACCATTTTTCAATTATACAAAATGCTTCAAGAAGGACAAACATGTTTTTCTTGCTTACCTTGGATGTAACCTCTGTAGGCAAGGCTCAGCACCTTCTCCCAGTCAACGAGAGGTAGAAAAAATGACATAATTTCACTTCTCTCCAACTTCAGGAAATGTTCTTTCTGGTCAGACTTTTATTTCTCAGGTCCTAAGGGCAGGCTTCTTCTGCTATGCTTCCTGTGGAGTCCAGTCCTATGTGGTTAGCTCGGTCCTATTTGAGTATGGAGTACCTCTGATTCTTGTGTCCCTGGAACAGGCAAACAGGAGGCAAACCACCTGACACTTGGAATGCAGATCTAGTCCCTGGGTGTCAGTAGGGGAAAGGTGTCCTAGAGCCCTTAAGTCTTCTTCCAGCCAGAGTAGAGAGTCTTCTTTCTTCTACAAAGCCATTAGGTCTGCCTTACCTAACGAGATACCTTCTATAATGTTACATAATATAGTCAGCCATGCGCAGCAACAGGTGGATTGGACGCCCTTGGAAGGGGTTTGGGAGGCTTGGGTTCAGGGGTGGTTGCTGGGCAGGCCTTTGCCCAACCTCACTCTATGCATGGAAATGGGTATCTTACTTTACATAAAAAAATAGAGAATGTTTGTGAAAAAAAGGTTAAAGTATGAGTTGAATTAAGGTATTTAAAAGGACATTTTTTGAAACTCACTGAAAAATCAAAGGTTAAAGGGATGTAATAGTTAGGTGAACATGTTGGTTAAAACATGCCATTTTAAACTAACAAAATAAGTGAAATTCACCAGTTATAGTCATTTAAGTAAGAATAACTCGTGCTCTAAGTAACTATAACTTGTGGTGTTCCTTGCATTGCTAATAATCTCATATTGCATCCCCTGTGACATATTCTGTGACATTATTGATAACATTACTGCAGCATCTGGAATTACATGATTCATGACAACACTGTGTATGGTGGGGGCACGAGTGACCACTCGATAGTTATATATAGGACCATGATTCCATAGGAAATTTATTTTTCAGTATGCTTCTACCTTTGGCACCATTTGAGGAATCTTCACAACACTTTCCAAAAAAAGTCTCAACTTCTTCCTGGAAAGTTTAAAGGTGATCCAACAAGTGGGGGCCAACCAAAAGGGAGGTCCCAAAATGTGTTTTCCCCATTTATTTTCCCACCTCAAAAATGGCTGAGCTGCATTACACTACATTTGGCAGAAAGCTGGAAAAGAAATGCTTTTTCTGATTTAGTGTAAATCTATTCAGTTGTTTTCAAAACATTAAGGTTAAAAAACGTTGTATAGTTCATGCCGTGGAGGATCCGCTGAGTCACCAGATTTCAAGAAAAAATCTGATTGCCTTCCACCACATCAACAAAGATGTGGCAGCAGCCATTGTATGACTCAGGCACTCAGTCACCTGTCCTGCAAAAAACTCTATAAAAAATTAGGCAGTCCTGGGGGAAGACCAAAACTCACCCCCAAGGAGCCAAAAATATATATTTTTCTGTTCATTTTGCCAGAAATTCAAAAAGGATCCAGGAATCAAAAGGTTTTTTTTTTTGTTTTTTTTTAAAGCCTTGGGGTATGGGCCCGGGCTCAGTGAGGGGTGACACAATATTTTTTAGAAGAGGGGTGTACAGCCACCCTCCCTAGGCCTTTTCCAGGCCCTGTGAACCCCATCCTCATTTGATTTATAAAGGGAAGGGGGTCTGTATGTTTGGGGCACAAGTTACAATTAATTATGATACTTATAATTGGTGATTTTCAGTAGTTTTGTTCATTTAAAATGGTATGTTTTAACTGACATTTTCCTAACTATAATGTCAATTTAACCTTTGTTTTCTTCAATTAATTTATATATTGGGTCTTGAAGACAAATAACAACTTAATATGCAAGCGTGTGCAGCATACAAGCTGCCAAACTCAGTGGCACAGCAAGGTACCATGGCCTCTAATCTAAACCATAGGCTGGTATGAAAAGAAACCCATTACAGGGATGCTGTGGGCTCTTTGCACCTCTGAGCACTGGTGACACTGAATCATATGTCCTAATCATTCTATATATCATTCCTCTCTCTTCATTATTTTCATGCCTCTCGTATCTCCTCCTCACACCTTTTCTTATTCCTATCCATTTCTATTCTACCTCTCTCGCTTGTCCTTATGTCGTTGCTCCCTTTTCAAAGTTTTTGTGTTATCGCCTTGCACCTAATTTTCTTTCCACTTTTCTTTCTCCGTTTCTGTTCTGCTCTACTTCTCCCTCATCCTGCCTCCTCTCTCTTCAGTCTACATCCTACTATTCTTTCTTCCATAAACTTTCTGTTAGCTCCCTGTCCTCTCTCTCCTTTCACCCTTTCTCTGTCAAACCTATACCTTTCTCTCCCAATAATCTTGTCTCTGACATCCTTGCTTATCCCCTCTTTGTTCACCTATCCCATTTTATTTATTCATATTGTACTTCTTTCCTTCTTTCCCTCCCTTTTCCTCTCCTTTCTGTTCCACTCCCCTTTCTTTCTTTTCCTCACCATTTCTTGCTTGTCCACTTATTCCTCATGTCAGTCTCACTTCCATAGCTCATTCTTTCAATGCATGCCCACTTTTCTCTCTACACTGAAATCTCAATTTTCTGTCACCCTCTCTTTCAAATCTTCTTGCGTCTCTATCGTTCTATTATATCTCTCCTTCCTATTATTTTTCTTTCCTACGCTGTACCTTTCTGTCTTTCCAATCCACATTAGTATCGTTGTTCCTTTTCTCTACTCTACCAAATTCATTTTCTTCAGTATTTCCTATATCGTGTCCATTTTCTAATGGTGAGAATCATCTGCCTTTATTCTTGCTACTTAATATCCCATTCTCACCCACTCTTCTATGTCCCTTTTATATGTCCTCCTTAATGTAAGAGGAATGGCTTTTGGGTACCGGGAGGCATGGTCCGCCAAGACCAGGATGAATCTGTTGCCCATGGCTGTCTTGGGATCCAGAGGCCCCACAATGTCAATACCTACCCTCTCTAAGGGAGTATTAACAACAGGTAAAGGTTGGAGGTGTCAGGGAGTCCAGATCCTCGGGATTTGCACCTGTTCCCAATATGTCCACCTCTTGGCAGCTCTAAACTCTACTAGCCGTTATAGCACAGAGTTAAAGAATGGCCAAGTGGGGGAAGGGGTTTTAGGTTGGGAACAGCGTGGAAGGAGACCTGTGGAAAGAAAAGTTAAGAACATAATAATCAGATTATGCACTTTGACTTTCATAAGCTTTGATCAGGATAGCTATGGACTGATAACATGAATAATCAAGAGCCTTCATTCATCATAACCTTATTAGCTCTGAATACCTAGAAAATAAATAAGGATTATGCAAACATCCCTGTGAGAGTTTCATTATTTGAATACAATCTGAAGCTCAGAACCTTGAACTGAATCAAGTTATTTCTTCGAATAGAAACTGCTTAATAACAGTGATCAATGAACATAATAGTTTTCAGGAATAATCTGCATTAGGTTCATGAATGACTCTGCAAAGACACATAATATCACAGTATATCATTGAACACATTGGTTGCAAGGATGAATTTTGTCTAGATCTTCAAGATGCAATTGCTTATGAATTATTATTCACTTTAAATATCAAAAATGTGCATCAAGATTTCAATGTCTAGAAATGATCGCGCTTTCCGCCAATCTGAAACACAAGGGTTAAATGCCAAGAATGACATTCACACTCTGTCATTGATTGAACCATCAGGATTCAAATGTCAAAATACGATTGTGCACTCTGCCGATCCGAACTGTGGAAGTTAAAAGGCAAGAATCAATCACGCACACTGCTGCTGATTCAACCATCAAGGTTTAAATGCCAGGATACGATTGCGCACTCTGCCAATCCGAACTGTGAAAGTTAAATGCCAAGAATGAATCGCGCACACTACTGCCGATTCAACCATCAAGGTTTAAATGCCAGGATATGATCGCACACTCTACTGATCCAAACTGTGAAAGTTAGAGGCCAAGAATTAATCGCCCACACTGTTGCCGATTCAACCATCAAGGTTTAAATGCCAAAATACGATTGTGCACTCTGCCGATCCGAACTGTGAAAGTTAAATGCCAAGAATGAATCGTACACGCTGTTGCCGATTCAACCATCAAGGTTTAAATGTCAAAATACGATCGCGCACTCTGCTGATCTGAACTGTGCAAGTTAAATGCCAAAAAATGAATTGTGCACACTGTTGCCGATTCAACCATCAAGAGTTAAATGACAAGATACGATCGCGCACACTGCCAATCCAAACTGCAGGAGTTAGATGCCAAGAAAACCACCGCACACATGATGTAACCAAAAGGCCCAAAACTTGAGTATTTCTGAAAATGGAGTCGGGGACCTAACCCGACCTCCACCTTACCTCCCTGCTTGAAGATCACCAAGGAAATGAAGCCAGTACCGGAAATACTAGGTGGGCCTTCAGAAGAGGAGCTCAGGAAAATGCTGCTGCTCTGCACCGGGACCTCTGATTAGTGAGCACGTGGAGCTGGGCTGGGTCCCTTAAATAGACCCAGACCCCACCCATGTGCCACACCCAGCCAGGCTGCAGGAAGGGATTCTAGATAGGCTTAGAATAGGGACCACACCCTAACCACACCTTGTAATACTGCAGCAAAGCCTTGAAAATCAACAATACATAGCAAACAGCAATAATGCTGTTTTAGCATGAATCTCTGCACTGCAAAAGGATAACATACTGCATTAATACATAATGCATGAATTATTACATTTCATAAGAGTCCGTTTATTGCATTACATTGCCCGTAGAGCGCGCACTGTCCTGATGTTGACAGTACTCCCTCCTCCCGAACGAGCTCTAGGGCCTGGTTTGTGTGGGTTTAGGTGATGAAAACGTCGCACTAGTCATGGAGCATGAATATCCGATGCAGCGACCCATGAATTGTCTTCAGGACCGTAACCTTTTCAAGAGATTAGATACCAGAGATTATGACCTCCAAGTTTTGTATCCAGAACCTGTTTTACTTCGTATTCCAATTCTCTCTGTACTAGAACTGGAGCTGGTTGTGAGCGAGTTTTTTGGATTGCTCTTTTCAGGAGAAAAGTATGAAATACTGGATGAATACGTAGTGATTTTGGTAACTGCAGCTTATTTGTTACTGGATTGATCTGCTGAATGACTGTGTAAGGACCTATATATTTAGGATTAAACATATGTTTTTTTCTTGAAATCAATATGGCGTATGGAAAGCCACACTCTATCTCCTGGCTTATATTGTGGTCCTTTACAATGTTTTTTGTCATAATATTTTTTATGCGTTTGTTTTGCTTTCTCTAGGTGTTGATAGATTTGTTTTTGGGTTTGATGGAGTTGTAGTATTGTTTCAGACGCCGCTGATGTAAGTGAGCTTTCTTGTGGATTTGTGATTGGCAAAGTAGCAGGATGATAACCAAATAGGCCAAAGAAAAGGCATTGCACCAGTGGAAATATGATACGAGTTATTGTAGGCTAGTTTGGCTAACCAAAGCATTGATTTCCAGGAATGAAGTGCTTTCTCAGCGTAAGCACGTAGATATTGTTTCAATGTCTGATTGAGTCTCTCAGTTTGGCCATCTGTTTGAGGATGATGACTAGTAGATAGTGTAGATGTAACTTGTAGTGTTTTGCACCACGTTTTCCAGAAGTTAGAGGCAAATTGTGATCCCCGATTGGAGAGGATCACTTTTGGTAATCCATGATAACGGACCACTTGATTTAAAAGTATTGTTGCCAATTCACTGGAGGTAGGCAATTTCCTGCAAGCAATGAAATGTGCATACTTAGTGAGGCTATCTACTACCACCAGGATTACTGAGTGAGATTGAACAACTGGCAGTCCTGCAATAAAGTCAAAGGAAATGTGTTCCCAAGGACGGAGTGGAGTTGGGAGAGGATGTAACAACCCTATTGGTTTTGAGTGACTTGTCTTGATACGAGCACAAACTTCACAATTATCTACCATTTGCTTGATGTCTTTTGTCAAAGTAGGCCACCAAAAGTATCTTTGTATCAGTTCAAGAGTCTTAGGAATACCTGCATGACCTGCCATAGGTATAACATGTAACCAGTGAAACACTAGTTTGCGTAACTTGGTAGTTGGAACAAATTGTCGCGTGGGCTCTCATTATCCTAAATGAGACTACTGGATTTCTAGGCAGCAGGATCGATAACGGTGTGGGGGACTGAGTCTGACCCACGTGTAAGGAACTCTGTCACCCTAAATACGGTTTTTGCTCCGGCTAACTAGCAGTGCCTCATCTTTCCCATGGGGAAGAGATGATTGGGCAGCCGAGCGCATGACATCTTTGGAACTTCTCAGGGAAGTTGTGGTTACTCAGATCCAAACCAACTCTCTCATTTACAATATGATCTCATATACAAATGACAAAGACAGTATAAGTTTTATATAATTAATTAATAAAACGACTGTATTTTGGATAATAAGGCATGAGCCGCAATAACCAGAACCATACAACACAGTAGGATTGAAATAGCTACCAGGAGAGTAAAAAATAAGAACAAAGCGATCATCGTGTTTAATAGTTTCTACTCTCCCTCTGCTTGTTCTATTTCGAGCACAGCATGTTAAGCTTCTAGCTTGCCTGTCTGTATCACTGGGGAGACATCAGCCCTTATACCTGAGCAAAGGCCTGTGATCTCGGTTCAGCATCTGCAACGAGGCAGTCAGCGTCTAGTTGTGGTTCCCTGGTCGGAATCTCCCTCTTGCGTGTTTTGGGACAAGGAAGTGATTTTATAACTAACATGTCAGCGTGATCACAAAATGTCCCTACGCAGGAATGCCAAGTCTAAACTCCTACCACGTCTATTGGCAATGTACCAGACTGTATCCTTGACTGAAGCACAGAGAGAATGTGTTATGGAGAACTCTAGTGCTGAAGTAGGCAAAACAGTGTGATATGAATAAAAAACAAAACCGTAGAACTGGCTATTTGAAAAATAACAGTACGAAGCCTAATAAAAAGCATTTAGAGAAAAGTGCACAGAGGCTCTAAGCTGTCAGCAAATGAATAAAATACATTCAGGGCAAAGTGCTCAAAGGCCTAAAGCCTGAAACTAATGCGCAAAAGATACGTAAAACTAACCACACTACACCCTCCCCTTGTCGGTAGCAAGTGGTTCCAATAACATAAACGTATGCCCCAAATATAAACAATATATAAAACCATATATTTCGACGAGGTCAGAAGACAACAAAGTCATAAATTTAGGAAACATGTGACGATAAAGCCAAATTCAATATAGTGTCAATTTTGCAGGAGAGAGAAAATAAATCCAATTGTCAGACAGAAGCAATAGAACGTAGGAGCTCCTCCACTTCGATATGTTAATATCGGAAGATTCACGCCACAAAGTACCATGGAGCAGGTGTGTTCCAAAGCCCCAAAACCATTCAGGGCGGCACCCCGTGCAGGGCCTATGACAGAGACAACACCATCTTCCTCCAGGAAGGGAATCTCATAAACCGCCTCACGAAGCAAACGCAACCGTAGTGCACAAGTCTGGGAATGAGCCCTAATTGGGAACATCAACAGATCAGGATCGACCACTGGAGGGCGCTGCAGTGAGAGAGAGAAAGCCAGTGCATGTTCAAACGAGCACCAAAGGCACCGAAACACGGGTTGTACACAATCCAAAACCGGTCTGAATGACAGAGACCAGTCAAACTCCAAATGGCCCAGGAGTGTAGCTCCAAAATGCTGCATCATGCGTTCACGACACAGCTGCGCTGACGGGAGCAGCAATATAGGATCTCGTCGTGGCGGGACAGCCATTGCGAAAAAATTGAAACAATAGCAAGACTCCAACCAACAAAGCCAAAGTAATCGGGAAACCCCCAAAAATGCTTCCGAAAATAGAGTGTATAGCCGAAGGTATCAAACCGAATATGGAAGAGAAGGTGTGAGCAAAACCAACACCAACGGCTTTGAAAAAATGAGCAATACCAGCAGTGCTGAATGCATTAAATATACATCCCACAAGTTCACCGAAGTGGCTTGGAAAGTTAGTATTCAAAAGGGACTGTATCTCCGCCGATGACCTTGCCACCTGAAGTGCGTAGGTCTCGCTAGCAGACGTAAGGGCCACATGCTTTTGAAACAATAAAGCTTTTAGCCGACTCAACTTGTCGAAATTAACCTTGGAAATAGCAATATGAGGCCAGATGTCCGCTACCTCCCTAATTTGAGTGGGGGGAAACAGCACATTCCCGCAGCACGTAACGGCCTTGTTGACAACGACCGCGTAAACTATTCCGGCACGCATGCCACAGCAGCGTTCACTGTTAAGAACAATGTAACTGCCGTTAGGAAGCACCCAGAAAGTGTTTTTAATAACCGGGACTGGGACTCCCTTCAGATAACAAGCTAAGTTAGCAATCGAAGCGTTACACGCTCCGTGCAAGGACAGCTGTTTACAAACCATGGAATGGCCTATAGAAGCTTCGCATTCGCTATCGCTAAGAAAAACCTCCCTCAAACCATTAACACATCTGTATTGAAAGGGAAGCTCCCACACCTCGTGTATGTAACTGTCTCCCAATAGTTCATATCTACCCACCGGAATGTGCTTCAAACAAGAAGTAAATTGCAGAGTGGAGATAGGCAAATTAATAACCCCATGAATCAACCACTCAGCTGACGGAATCTCAGCCACCGTGAAAGGCAGTTTTTCCAATTTCTCAATATTCAACATAACATATGTCGCTTCCTTTTTAGCCATCAGCTGTTGTTGATGAGTCAAATTAAAGGAGATAAAGATCTCTCTGGCACGAATGTGCTGCCATGGAACGCGACCTGCCTTCAAGGTCTGAAGAGTCCAACCCAGCTGCATGATGGACCGCGTCTGACTCTGCCCATGAAATAAAGAAGACATGTCCGATTTAATAATGTCAATAGCAGAGGAAACAATGCTGTCAATCGTGTAAACACGGTCAGAAAGGGTATGCATGCCATTATCAACAACAGACAAAGTCTGCAGCATATTTTCCTGATCAATCTGCCTCAACCGGGCTGCAGCCTCCTGTTGTGAAAGCTTCCAAATCTCATTATAAACTTCGTACAAAAATCTTTTCCTCTGCGGTACCTTGGGACCTGACAAAAAATCTTGTAAATAAGTATCATTAGACAGTAACGTGAGATGTGACTTAACTGCATCCAGCGTGGATGACTTCAACCATTGCTGACAAAGCTTCCCCACGCTGTATGTAGTTATACTATCAGCATGTTCTGGTGAAATGTAACGAGGGTCTGCCCTACTAGTACTGAACCTCCCTGAAGAGGTGACAAAACATTGATGACACTCATTAGTGTCTACAGGCCATAATAACCACCCGCCCGGATGTAACGATGAAGTGTTAAGCGTACCATTCTGGACCCAATGTGTAAATTCACTAAAAGTAGCATTCACATAGTGCTGCCAGTTGTTTAATTTGGAAGGGACAGGTATACTAGGCAAATTCAACTCTCTAATTGTCGCCAAGCCCAAACAGCTAGTCTGTTGTACTGTGTCATTGAGGAAAATCATTTGCACAGGGATAATACATGCTCTAAATAATGTATCCCTGCCTTGCATCTGCCAATTTTTCGTACCCCAAACACTTTTCAAGTCAACAGTCTTAAACCAGTATTCATACCCCTCGACTGAAAGTTTAGATACAAACAAATTTGAATACAGCAATTTAGTATTGGTCAATAACATGTGCTTATTAGAATACGGAGTAACTTTAAAATAGTAAGACCTAGCATTTCGTTGATTATGCCCAGAAAAATATGCAAATTTATCATAATACGTTTTCGAACTCCCTTGTGGAGGAGTCGAGCAATGTTCCCATTGCACATAATTAAATATGGACTTAGGGCTACTAGCTTTATGAATAAAGTGGTGTCCATAATAATTGTAGCAAAACATGTCACCATGATTATCTTTAAATTGGTAAGCATCTTCATCGTCATAGACAGTATAACATTGCAAATCTGTCAGCATAGCATCTACTGTCTTCACATCCCAATCATCAGAAACAATGCCTGGTATTACAATATCATTCATTGATAACTTGAGGACATACGGTATTTGAATCAATTCAGTGGGACCATATATATCAAACATTACTTTATCCCACACAATCCCATCCGGAATCGGTATTGCAGAAATGTTAACAGTGGACAAGTCTCTTCGAACCTTATGAGACGAAAAATGTGGTTTTAACACAGTCTCCACGTGCTCAATGTCAGATCGATCAGGAAGAAAATGACCATGTATTACCAGAAAAAAAGTAACCACAAATCCCAACCATAAAAAAAGAGTCATTGCAGCCATAAAAAGCCACAAATAGTTCCAAGGAAAAACAAAATATGTGCGTTTAAGCCAACCCAGCAGCTTACGTGGACCTCGGACAGAAGACATCGAGGACGAGGAGCTGGATACCGCATCATCAGCGTCGTTGAAGCAGCCAGAGGCAGTTCTTGCAAAAGGTGCAACTGTGAACAAAGAAGCAGATGGAGGCTCTTGTCTAGGCACGCTATAAACCACATGTTCAGAAACATCAGTAGAACGTACAGCAACTTGATCAAAAGAATCCATATTAATTGTCGTCTGTGGAATAATCGCAAGATCATCATCCACCCTCCCCAAGCTCAGAGAGGAAACAGCGTCGGTGTAAATCACCTGCAGCGGGACTTCTTCCCCAGTAGTGAGAGGGATTCCGGAACTACTGTGTGTCCCTCTTGGTCTGCTGTGCAGAATCGGCCACATGTTGTAACTTGACATTATCAATGGAAACAAAGCGTTTCGCTTTGGCCCCTTGCAGTGGCGGTAAAATCACGGTTCTCGTGCCGCTCACCCCTAACACAGGGACAGGTGCTCGATAAGAAGGACCAAATTCTTTCTATACTGTGACCTTTTCACGCACTAGATCCCCAATCCTGGGTATCCAACCAGTAGGCGTTACTGGCTCATCCTTAATTCCTGAGGAGGCAGCACTTGCAGAATAGTTATCTTCACAGAATTGTTGTAAATCCTGCAAAACAGTGACACGATCATTTATGTCAAAGGGCGTATCTGCCGCCTCCACACCAGGACCATCTAGATCAGGAACATACATTCGGGTCCCAAACAGGCACTCATATGAAGTACGACCCACCAGTGACCTTCTAGGCAAGTTATTAAGTGCTCTCTGTACTCCATACAGGTGGGCTAGCCAACCATGACCCGTACCTATAACTCTGGCCGTTAAGGATTGCTTTAAATCACGATTTAAACGCTCCACGACAGAATTTCCCTCGGGATGAAATGGAGACGAGAATTGGAGTTGGACCCCCAACGAAGCCATGGTGTCCCTGAATGCCTTAGAGGCAAAAGCAGGGCCCTGGTCCGAATGAAAAGCCGCAACTGCAAATGTATTGATAAAGATGCGCAAATCTTTAATAACAGTCCGAGCATCAGCCGAGCGTTGTGGCCAGACCCACACAAATCTGGAGCACGAATCTACAGCAACCAAAATATATTTGTATGCGCTATCTGGTGTCAGCGGACCACAATGATCCAAGTACACACACTGTAAAGGTTTATTTGAAATCAGAAGGGGCGTCTGCTGCGGGCGTCTAGCCGACGAAGCTTTAATCTGTTGACAAACGTCACAACAAAGGACATATTGCTTAGTCTCTTTATAAAGACCAGGCCACCAGTAACGAGCCTGTAGAAGTGAAATCGTGGCAGCCACACCAGCATGTGCAGACGCCACCCCCTCATGTGCTGCAGAAATGAATCGAGGTCTCTCAATTTTATTGCGTAGTTCACGTACACCAATGCCTGGAATATGAACAACAGCATTCAGCGCACCACTCAAGCAGTAACTATATTGAGAAGGAAATCCTTTAGGAAATGGCGTGCCATCAGCCGTAGCTTTTATGGCAGCCGAAATCTCTGTGTCTGGTTTAGAACTTGAACGAGTCACTGTGGCCACAGTGGCGACAGCCACTGCTGATTTCGCGGCTTCATCAGCCAAAGTATTTCCAGCAACGTGTATTCCAACGCGCTGATGTCCAAGTGTATGCACAACATGGACCTTAGGAAGCGTTTCTTTCAGATCCGCAACCTTACCCCACAACAATTTATGTTTAATGGTGTTGCCTTTAGAATCTCTGAACCCATTCAATTTCCAATAGTGTAGATATTCATTGAAAGACTGTACACAGTAGTAGGAGTCACAGACCAGCAAGGTTAAAATCGCCGGATCCGCGTGCTCCAACGCTAACAATAGAGCTTTGAGCTCAGCCAGCTGTGCGGTGCAATCTCCCAAGGTTTTAGTATAAGTATGTCGGGGGCAGAACACTTCCCCCTCCATCGTGCCGCTCACCACCGCACATGCAGCAGAATACTGTTGTTTTGTCCCAACCGCTGGTTGCGCAGATCCATCGGTATACATGACCAACTGATATTGGTCAATAGGCAATGTGCCAGCAGGGACTGGGTACTCTATTTCATATTGAAGAAATTCTTGAGTCTGCAGTTTAGGGTCAAATATGTAATCTACATCAGTGGCGGTCAAAGACGCAGCCCATTGAATCCATCGCGAGTGTAAAGCTTTCGAATTAGGAACACTTGCTTTTGTAACAGCCTCTAAGGCCGGAATCGGGGAAACAACAACTATACGTTGTCCCTGGGCAAGCGGTCTTTCTTTAATCACAGCCATCTGTACGGCAGTGAGTATTTTCTCAGTCTGTGCAAATCGTTGTTCTGCAGCAGAATACAAGTGGGACTTGTAAGCAATCGGGACTGTTTCACCCTCATTAAAGGTGACATACGTAAACCCAACAGCCCCAGGTATCACCCTGATGACTAAATGTGTCTTATTGTCCCGTGTGTGAAAGGGCCATATTTATACTTTTTGACGCAAAGCTGCGCCGGCGCAGCTTTGCGTCAAAAATGTTAACGCCGGATAACGCCATTTCGATGCGCCGTGCGGACGTCAAATTTAGACTTTGACGCACGGCGGTGCAACCAACAGGTGGGAGTCATTATTTCGTGACGCACACAGCGGCGTCAAGTCGTAAAGGAAACCAACGTGAACGCGACGCAAATCGCTGTGGGTAGATTTACGACAGCGCAACCCGGAAAGCGCTGTTTTGTTTTGACGCAATAGCGTCAAAATCACCCGTGAACACTGCCCTTTCAGTAGAGGAGAGCCAAAATGGATCCCAGATGCCACAACAGACCCCAGGAAGATGACAGCAGACCAGGAACCAGCCACGAATATCCATACAGGAACCAGGACATTTATAGAAAAAAAATAGTGTCGCTTCAGTGCAGAGGAGCAGGAAATCCTGGTTAAAGAGGTGACGGAACACCAGCACCAATTGTTCATCACCTCTAAATTGCCAATCAGTAGGAGAGAGGCCATATGGCAAAAAATTGTGGACAAGATCAACAGTGTGGCTGAAGAACGCAAAACAGTCACCGAGTGTAAGAAACGCTGGCATGACTGCAAACGTAGGACAAAAGAAAAAATGGCCCCGGAACAGGAAGGCAGCACTGCAGACTGGAGGGGGGAGTCCAGCACACCAGGAGGCCCTGGACCACATGGAGGAGATGGTCGCAGCCGTCATCCCTGAGGAGATCGTCACTGGGATTCAAGGACAGGACAGCGCAGACTACCATGACACAACGCACAAGCAGGGTAAGTCGCATGGGGAATTATAATGCAATAATGATAACTGCAACCGGGGGGGGAATACCTACTACACAATGCATGTAAGTCAGCATATATATGAAGTGGCATGGGTAAAGGGGCACGGCAGGGGGGCATGGCCAGCACAGACTGAAGCTGGGGCACGACAAAATACAGCACCAACAACAGTCCCATGGGGCCATCCTGTAATTACAACAATGGAGCCAAGGGAAAGCAGCGACAGGTGGGAAGGCCACTACGTCAAACTTACATCCAGGCACTCGTCAGTCAAAATGTATCCTACATCAACTGGGTCCCTATCAGTAATCCAGTAGCCAAAACAACAACTGCAATGTAACTGCGACAACAGTTGCCAATAACACCTCTGATCTCTGTGCAGCTATAGTAGCAAATGGCAGGAACCTCCCCATGGAACATACATACCTAAATTAGGGGGTGAGGATGACATCTGCAACTATTTATAGAAATAAGACCAAGGCACCAGTATACTCAAATGCCAATGCCCATACTTGACACATACATCAGCCAAAGTAAACAGCAATAAGAGCCACACAGCACTAAGGACACATACATGTTGCATACGTCAGGGTCCCTCACGTGCCTGGCTAACAAGGCAACATCACTAATGTCATACTGCTCAGACAACAACATTGAGGAGGGGACACATGCAACTGGTCACTGAAACACACCTGCACAGTCTGAGAACCAAATAGGACTTTGATACGATAAACAGGGCAATCCAATTAAACACACATTACCCAACATCATCTGGAAACATCAACAATGTTTACATCCATACCACATCCTAACATTGCCATGCATAGGATATGCCACATAACATGTACATTTAGGTCAATGTGAATAAAAAGTGTTTGGGGCAGGTCCTGAGAGGCAGGTGTGCTGCCAGGGCATTCACAACACCCACAGCCAGTCAAAGTATAGTGTGGTAAGTTTTACGTATACTTTGCGCATTAGCTTCAGGCTTTATGCCTTTGTGCACTTTGCCCTGAATGTAATTTTATTCATTTGCTAACAGCTTAGAGCCTCTGTGCACTTTGCACTAAATGCTTTTTATTAGGCTTCGTATCAGTTATTTTGCGAATAGCCAGTTCTACGGTGTTGTTTTTTATTCATATCACACTGTTTTGCCTACTTCAGCACTGGAGTTCTCCATAACATATTCACTCTGTGCTCCAGTCAAGGATACAGTCTGGTACATTGCCGATAGACGTGGTAGGAGTTCAGATTTGGCCTTCCTGCGTAGGGACATTTTGTCATCACGATGACATGTTAGTTATAAAATCACTTCCTTGTCCCAATATACGCAAGAGGGAGTTTCCGAACAGAGAACCACAACTAGACGCTGCCTGCCTTGCTGCAGATACTGAACCAGATCACAGGCCATTGCTCAGATATGAGGGCTGATGTCTCCCCAGTGATTCAGACAGGCAAGCTCGAAGCTTAACATGCTGTGCTCTAAATAGAACAAGCAGAGGGAGAGTAGAAACAGTTAGGCACCATGATAGCTTTGTTCAAATGTTTTACACTCCTGGTGACTATTTTAATTCTACCATGTTGTATTGTTTGGGTTATTGTGGCTCACACCTAATTATCTAAAAGTCAGTTGTTTTATGAAATCATCATATAAAACAAATACTGTCTTTGTCATTTGTATATGAGATCATACTGGAAAAGAGAGAATTGGTTTGGATCTGAGTGACCACGACTTCCCTGAGAAGTTCCAAAGATGTCATGCGCTCGGCTGTCTAATCATTTCTTTGCTGTGGGAGACATGAGGCACTGCTAGTTAGCCAGAGCAAAAATAAAGAATTAGGGTGACAGAGTCATTTACAAGTGGGTCAGACTCAGTCCCCCACACCATTAGCTATCCTGCTGCCTAGAAAGCCAGTAATCTCATGTAGGATAATGAGAGCCCACGCGACAAAATGTCTCTCCATAAGAATAGATATACACGGAGGGACGAGTAGGACAAAAAGATGGCTATTCCCAAATTGGTACAAAGCAACACCTAGAGGCAATTAGGCAGACAAGTCTGATAACTCTATCATACATGTGACACACAGGTGGGCCATAGACCTATAACAATGCCCATATGAAGGACAGCAGATACCAATACCAAACCAGAGCACAAAGTTAAGTCATCCAAAGGCTTGCATGTTATGGCAAAATTGTCACAACACAGACACACTAATTGTACCCTGTTTCATTGCAGAGGAACATGGATCTCCTGCCGATATGCCTGTCCCTGATTTCCCTGATGACATGGATGACGAGCCCATAAATATTTCCCAGGAGACCATCCAAAAGGTCCTTGAAACCCTCCAGACCCCACCTTCAGTCACAAGGAGGAGCACAGAACAAGCAGCCATCACAGAAGAACCACCCACCACCCCAATTGTAAGACCTGCCAGCTCCAACACAGCTGAGGACTCTGACGACACTGGCACCAGCTTTGAAAGAACTGTAGTTGGGGTACAGCGGGAGCTGGCCAAGGAGGTGTGGGTGGGGATGCAAAACATGGCAGCCAGCCTTGAGGGGGTGCGTTCGTGCATGACGTCATTTGCAGATCAGGCAGCTGCTATGCAAGCCCGAACATCTCTCTTGCAGGAACTTGCCAAAACACTGAAGGAAATCAGCACAGCTGTCATCCAGTTGACACAACACCTACAACTGCAATCCAGTCAACGTGTGCACAAATGCAACATTGAACCCCTCAGGGCTGACCTGGCTGCCTACCATTGTGATGTGGCTGCTATTCTCAAAAACCAGCAGGCCCTCCTTGCTGCAGTACTGCCCTTAATAACTCCACAGGGAGCAGCCCCCGGGATGTCTGCCTCCACGTCTTCTAACACTGAGGTGTGTGTTGCCCCTTCACAACCAACAACAACAAGGACAAACCAGGCAACACACACATCAGAAGAAGAAGACATGGAACAGATCACATTCTCACGGAAGAGTACCCGGAAGCACTAGTCCCTGCACCATGGCCTACTTTGACCAAGGTCCTACGTTTTGTCAAATGCCAGTCTCACTACAACTACACTCAATGACTGTTCTGCAATCCACTGTATGACTTGTCACCATTGCCAGTGAATGTCTCTCTCCTAATATTTGCCAATTCCTGTCCCTCTGCACTGTCTGTGACATCACCCCAGCATGTCAGGAGCCTCATCCACACCCCTTCTGTAGGATCACCATGTAAGAATGCACCAGAACGGACCCAGCAAACATGGACAATGGACATTTTGCACTACAGCACCTATCAGTAAATAGCACTTGCACACCTAATATGTCTCTGTGTTATTTCACACTTCAACTGTGCAGTACATAACTCCAAAGTGCCTGTGTGGCAACCATGTAGCTTGTCAATACAACTGTCCTGACATCATGTAGTCTGATACATCTGTGCAGTGGCCAGGATTGCATCATAGCCTTACCATACTGAGGAGAATAACTGATGAAGGGACAAACCACACACAATCATGCTGTGTTGGACAGAATAATGCACCATCTATAGCAATTCTAGTCAACTAATGGTGGCTGAGATATGAAGGCACCATGCAATACTAAAACATGAAATTATGCTGCAAAATGTAAGCAAACATAAAAAAATAACAATTAGTACACACATGATGTAGGTCAGCAATGAAGGCAACAACACAAGAGTGTTAACAACACCTCATCTACAAAGATCTCCCTGAACATCACAGTGCAGTCCGACCTATAAAATTACCCACAATAACAAGTCTGGAAGCACACTTTGTGAAGTAGAATACATACTCACCAACACAAAACCTTGGTGATCGATGCAAACTACCAATGGTGGGTCTCCCAAATGGTGGATACTTACCAAGTTATCACACGGGTAGCTGGCATGTTAAACCTCCATTTTCTGGGGATGGCTAGCATAGGACACTAATGTCATACAAAAACATTCACCTACACTGATGTCAAGGCCATGATAAAGTAGCACCTAACGCATCATGTAAAGGGTTAACTATATATTTATTACTATTTATTCACACAAGAGGCAACTAAGGGGAAAGTAATACCTACACTAATCTAACCTGACTACTACTAACCCACAACTGTCCCTAACTAACCTAAGCTAAACTTACTCTACACATATAACTAAACGATCTAAACATCAACCCCCACCCACCATTATGAGACAGGACACATGCAGGACAACACTTACTAACCTACACACATACTATACTATCCTAAACAATCATATATTTTTTTGTCTTTTTTTTTATATATGTATATATATTTTTTTTTTTTTAAACAAACAGGAATCCCAACATTGACCCCCACCCACCCACCCACACAAAAAATAAAGATAGAAAGAATAAGGACCCCCCACCCTCTTCCCTAACACTAACTAAGCTAACTACCTATACTAACCTAATACTAATCCCCAAAACCCAACTATCAGTACAAAATAGGAAAGAGGAGAGAGGGGAGGGGTAAAAGTTAAACATGGCTAATGTCCTAGAGGTTGGCCCTCTGTAGGGTCCGCCTAATGGACCGAACCCTTTTTTTGATATATGCCACATCCTGGCTTAGCTTGTCCACCTTTGTAAACACCTTGTTCAATTTACGGCTCAATGCCAGGAATGCGGCTGGGTCCACAGGAGGGGCTGATGCAGTCTGTGTGCCGGCCGAGGTGGACCTTGTGCCAGCAGTTGAATGCCCACTGGACTGTCCTGGTTGTTGAACATGGCTGGGTCCAGGTATTGATGAGGAGCCAGGGTCAACTGTGCCCGACGTTGCTGGGGCCACTTGGGGAGACCTGGTGGATGTGGTGGTGGTGGCTGTTGTGGGCAATGTAGGGTCACCCTGTGGTGAGGCCCACCATGCCCCGGAGGCCCGATCTGATTGGTATTTTCGGGCCATCCTCCTGTACCCCGACTGCACCTGCAGGATGTGCCGGTATCGCATGGCACGCCTCTCCAATTGGTGTCTATCTGCGGCACTCATGTTTGCAGCTGTGAAGAGATATGGCAAATATTTACCATGGGAATTGCATTGGGTGGAATAGCACAATGGGTTATTTGTACATTACTTGTACTGTATTTGTTACAGCAATTGTCACAACATAGTTCATTTAAAGTCTCAGAGGAAGTACATGTGAAGCCTGCATACATAAGGCCATCTCACACCTAGCATATCCATGTCTCTACATGATGGATGACATCAGCCTAAACTTCTCATCCAAATAATGCCTAATGCAGCTGACATTATGGCTGAACCTCTTCCGCATACTGACTTCACTACATATGTCACTCTATGTGATAACTATCACAACCCTCACTCAATGCCATTTGTAATTTGTTGTTTGCAAATATTGAACCCATGGGCCATAACCGAATGTGTACACTAGGTTCTAAACAAAGTTGCAAAAGGTCACAAGTACGTGTAACATACTGGTTGCTACAGTCCTAGGTAGCCTATTCCCAATCACATGGCAGTCTTTGAGGGTGGGGTGGGAAGAACAACCAACAATCCCAGGTTCAATGCACACCTAGGAATGTATAGAAAGGTCAACAAGTATTTGCCTCCACACACAACACCAATTAAGGGCTAGCAACACGTTGGAGTCAGCCAAACATTGTCATATCCAAGGTCCACACATGTCAAAATGCTCTGACTCAGGCCAACATCACATACTATCAGTGAGGCATGTTTTACCACACACACAGAGGAGCAAGAACACCCATGATCATGAGTCGACTGAACACCTAGGCCATTGCACTTCTAGTTCAACTTGTGGAAGTACATGCCCCCGGAAGATCCAACCTACAGTGTACACAGTGCATCCTCAACTACGAAGCTGCATATTTCATACAAGCCATTTGCCAAAGCTGTCTGGGAGAATGTCAGTCTGATATGCAGACTCAGTTCAAGCCAAGTCACAGAGCAACTCTTACATTAACCAGTGTATTCCACATGACTCATCCCATTCCCCATAGCGGGCCGACTGGAATGACCTACAGCCCCTAAATCTGAGAGATGGCTAAGTATTGGTCTACAGAAACAGAAGTGATATTTGAAATCCCACTAAAGCAACAATGCCAATGAACGGGCAGCGCATCAAATCATGAATTCTGTGGAACACACAGTAGTCCATCATGCATCACTAGCAAACAATAAAAATAGCACTCAGGCCACACTCACTGTAGGTATCGGGGTCCTCAAAATGTGCCACCTCTCCCACGGTGTACGGTGCTGGTCCACCTGTAAAGCATGAAAGGAAGAATATACTCAGACTCCGTGCACTGACAAATAATTGCAGTTACTATGACACTGTGTGAATATGACATGGTAATGATACACTTTCACACATGCTCATACTGCATGGATGAATTTTTAATCAACATTAACATTGGATGAGTCTCCTGCTACAGTTACACACCCTACTACACACATGCAGTGGCCAGCACAGTCATGTGGTGTCAAAGATACATCTCCATTAGTATGCCCCAACAATAACGGCTTGCATTCATCTCATCATGTGCATCCCAGAGAGACATCCAAAAGCTGGTTACTTGACGACTGCATGACCCCTCAAACTCAAACAGGCTATGTGGACATTTTCAACACACAGCAACCAGACACACATGTGACATATGTGTGGACAACATAGCTAACTTCATGTGACGTGAAGGCACCACACATTTATAGCATCATCATGGGTTTACAATTTTCTGTCTAGCTATGGCGTCTACATATGTAGGTATGTTGTTTCAACATAACTTTCTCACTGGCAAATATGACCTGTAGAGTTCAAATAGAGGCATTAACGTGTCGCTTGTCTGACACAAAGGCAACACTACATTACATACAGCTACAGGCATCCGGTATGTGTTGAAAACATGAGCCATCTGACTGCTAGCATTGCTCTTCCTACACATTGTGCAACAAATACACATTAGGTTTCCCTAGCATTACACACAGTCAGCTACTTATCTAGCAGATTGGGTAACAATCATCACATGTCCCCACACAGCTTTCAATTATTCATATGTAATTGATTTGTACTCACCAACATGGCCACCAATCCTGATTCCCAGGTGGTCCAGCAGGTCCTGCTCCCTGGATATGAGATCAGCCCAGCGGTGCTTTAGTTGATGCTCATTCCTAATGCTACCGTACACCCGGACCAGGTGATGGCGCACCTTCCCCCACCGGACTTTACGTGCCTCCGTGTGATACCCCTGTATCACACGGCCCCCAGCCTCCAGCATGAGTGGGAGGAAATGGCAAACAAGCCAAATGAATCCCCCCAATTCCTCCTCACCCATCCTGCCAAGCCGAGGCCTACCTGACATATTAACAAATTGAAAGGTGAAAAATGAGACAAACAAGTAAAAGTGGGAAATGGGGAAAGGTAGAGTAGTGAAGGAAAAAATAAACTTAAGAAAAATAGCCCAACTAACCCCAAAGTTAAACTACCCAGAACAGACTCCCACAGACAATACAAACAAAAACAGGATTGGACAAAAGTATACTAAACAGACTAAGACAATATTAGACAACAAGACTATGATCACAAAAACACAAAATACAAGGTACACAGGACACAAAAGCAGTTAAACACAGGACTACACTTTTCACACAACCACACAGTCTAGATAAATCTGAGACTGCAAAGTGAAAGTGAAAGTAAACTCACAGTACAGATTTTGTAAACAGGATATCCTATTACATCACTTCCTGCATAAAATGGCCACCGTTTTTATTTTTCCGTTATGCGTCATATTTTCACGCATACAGATTGTGCGTCATATTTTTTTAAGCATAACATTGCACATAATGCAGAGTCAAAACTAATTTCTTCATTGTTCCCTTACATTAATGTGAGGCTGAGTTTACAGTTCTAGTGTAGAATTATAATTTCCTGGCAAATATGAGAAACATATATGAAAATTTATATTTGACTCTGCATTCTGTGCACTCCTGTACGTGAAAAAATTATGACGCCCATGCTGTATGTGTGGAAATTTGACGCTACATGGACAATATGGTGGACATGTAATGTACCTTATTAAGTTATTATTTTTCATATCATATTTTTTGACTCTGCATTCTGTGCACTCCTGTACGTGAAAAACTTATGACGGCCATGCTGTATGCGTGGAAATTTGACGCTACATGGACAATATGGTGGACATGTCATGTACCTTATTAATTTATTATTTATCATATCATATTTTTTGACTCTGCATTCTGTGCACTCCTGTACGTGAAAAAATTATGACGCCCATGCTGTATGCGTGGAAATTTGACGCTACATGGACAATATGGTGGACATGTAATGTACCTTATTAATTTTTTATTTTTCATATCATATTTTTTTACTCTGCATTCTGTGCACTCCTGTACGTGAAAAAATTATGACGCCCATGCTGTATGCGTGGAAATTTGACGCTACATGGACAATATGGTGGACATGTCATGTACCTTATTAATTTATTATTTATCATATCATATTTTTTGACTCTGCATTCTGTGCACTCCTGTACATGAAAAAATTATGACGCCCATGCTGTATGCGTGGAAATTTGAGGCATTTTTAAATTATGTCTTAATTTTTTTAAGTTGAGAAAGGAACTTTGTCATGACCAAACGGTGCTATGTGATACACATTTGTGGTTAGCTATGACACATGTCCCTTATTGGATGTATAGAAGGCATTCACACTGTAATATTTATGATACCTCAAAAAATGTATTAACCATATTTGTACACATATTTTGGGTAATTGCTGATGGCTATTTTGAAATGATGAATGGGATACCATGATGTATTCCTTCTCAAAAATGTGTCCACATTTATCATGGTAATGCATTTATCTATAGTCCAAACAGGGAGTGCAATAGTCACTTACACTTTTTATGGGGCTAACCATTTCCTATTATGATTTTGTGTATCTGATTTGTGTTTGACTTTTGACATGTAGGCCACACATGTGCCTTATGCATGTGTTTACTTCACAAGTACATGATTCTTGTATATTTGGGGGGCGGTAGAGGTGGACTTAGGCCCCCAGCACCCTAGGGTTTGCCCTTCCAGATTTGCTAATTTATCCATGGCTTTCATTTATTCTGTTATGCAAAACCTGCAGCAGCAGGCTAATGGAAGGCCATAGGGATTGAATCACTGTTAGCCATTCATTCATCTCATTAGCCCATTTGACGTTTGCCCTATGGGTTATTTGGAGCAATCTGACATATCATTTTGCACTGACTATGTTTGCTAAATCTCAGCGTTCCTCATGTGCTGATGACAAATAGGTTGTTGATGTATGTGGCCCTTTATGCATTACCTGGTTTAGTGGCATGTTACATTCTTCCGGCTAGGTTCGAACTGGGACACTACTGTGATGGGCTGCTTGCAAATATTTGGTTGATTGGATGACATATGTTTATATGTGTGTGCGAATGTGGATCCACTATCAACTGTCTGGGTGTATGTTGTCACTGTAACTTCAAGGTCTCCTCATGAGTTAGTGGCAGCTAATGTTGTTCCAATTGGGTATTGTTTATATCAAAAATTGAGAGAAGCCATTGAGGACATGGTCACGTACACATGGATGGTCCCACCCTGTCACTGAACACGTGTAATGAGACTTTCAAATGATCTACATTTTTGGGCTGAGTGAGAGACTGCCTCAGGTGTCTGGATCAGGCATGTGTCATTGCCACATTTGTACTCCTGTTGGCCTCTGTGGATGGTAATGTATCATGTAACATCCTACCCTCTGTGCAGACATTTGTGGTGTATATTTTTTGTGTGATGAGTGTTATGTCATTATTGCTCAATGAGACGACATTCTTCTTCAGCAATTTCAAACTAAAGGTGGGCAGAAATTAATAGGCCAAAGCATGATGTGGTGTTTGTTATCTGTGTTTATTTACAATTGTGCAATAAGTGTTGATATAAGAAATTATGAAAAAAAAATATTTACAAGCTGTTGGCGTCTACGCACCCCAGCTGCCGTGTTTGGTTGTTCCCCCTCCTGCTGCAGGCCAGCATCCTCCTCTTCGTCATCTTCAGGCATGTCTGGGTCTGGTTCAAAGAGGGGAATGTTCCTTTCTACACAAATGTTGTGCAATATGGCACAAGTGAGAATGATCCTACAGACCATCTCTGGGGAATAGAGTAGGCTACCGCCTGTGATGTCAAGGCAGCGGAACCTTCACTTTAGGACCCCAAAGGTCCGCTCAACAATGCTGCATGTCCTCTTATGGGCGTCGTTGTATGCCTGCTCTGCAGCAGTAGTGGGGTTCCCAAATGGTGTCATTAGCCAAGGCTGGATGACATACCCCTGATCAGCTGAAATAGAAACACAGAATGGGATCAATTAGATGTAGAAAGCACTCTTGTACAGACCTTTGATGGCAGTAGTTGTCTTGTGTTGTCTGTGACTCTTTTGTGTACTAATGTGACAACCTATACTTGTAGGGGAAAAGTTTTGCATTGAGTTTTTTCCTTGGCTGAGCAAGTGTTTGTTAGCTAACCATTTGTCAGCAGTCTGTATTTTGATTTTGATTACAGTGTGCCCTCCCTTGCATTTTGACTTGTGATACACGTGTCCGTGTGTCTTCACTGGGGGTGAGATGATAGTTCCATGCAGAGTTAAAACATGAAAGTGTAGTTAAGACGTTCATATGAAAGTACCCTGGACATCCCATACCTTAAGACTTATGCAATGTGTTAATGTACAGGTTATTGTGACACTTCCAATTTGCAAGGTGACATTTAGGCAACCACACTCATTAATGTCTTCACATTAAGCTGTGGAGTACATTCCAATGTACGACAGGTTCAATGGTGACTTATGACACATGGCTAGTGATGTGAGGACCTCAGTGTGTTCCTGGCTAGGTGTTGCTAATGTGGTGTATGTGTTGTTTGTCCTAGAGGGTTGCTGTGCAGTGTGTATATGAGTTTGATTTTTGTCCTTACCAACAAGTAGTCCATTGCCATACCGTCCATCCTGGAAGTGTTGGTTGATGGTGCTGTGACGTAAGATGAATGCGTCATGTACACTCCCAGGATATTTAGCCATGATGTTGCTGATCAGTCCTTGGTGATCGACTATGGCCTGCACGTTGATTGAATGTGTGTGCTTCCTGTTGCGGTAGAGGTGTTCTATTGCAGCAGGTGGTACAAGGCGTACGTGTGTGCAGTCGATTGCACCAAAGACGTGTGGGAAGCCACTGATGGCGTAGAACCCCTGTTTAGTTTCCTGCTGCTTCTGCAGCAGTGTTAGGGAAGCAGATGTGGCGGGGTGTCAGGCGAATGATGGTATCCAGTACTTTTGGCAAGAATGCAGAGAATGATGGTTGTGATATTCCACCAACCAGGCCACCAGTTGTCTGAAACGAGCCACTTGCCAGCAGGTGAAGTACAGCAAGCAACTTTGTTTCTGTTGGGATGGTGCTGGGTGTCACCAAAGTGGGGGCCAACTGCTGTTCAATACTTCTCAGCAGCTGCTGAATGGCCTGCCAGTTCAACCGGTACCTCTGGATGATGTCGTGTTCCCTGAGGCCATGCAGGGTTGTTCTTGGGCGGAATATCCTCTCCTGCCTTCTGCGCTGTCTTTGGGGTCCCTGCTGTTGTTGTTGTAGCTGCTGTTGTTGCTGCAGGGCTCTGCGTCTACGTGCACGCTGAATCAAAATCACCTCCATGTCTCCCTGTTGCTGCTCTGCTGCTCTGCTGTTTGTTCTGTGTGTTCTGATTAAATACAGGTGTGTTTGCCCCATTTTAACGCCTGCCCTGACCCAGGTGTTAAATTTTGACGCACATCGGGCTTCGCGTCATTTTTTTGCTCCGCCTACCGACCGGGAGTCCTTTTTCCCCGGAAGCATAAATACGACGCGCGGCCGTGTGCGTCGTTCTTTAGACGGGAACGCCTACCCTGCATATCATTAACGCAGGGCGGGTTGCCGCTTCCAGAAAATGACGCACACTGCGGATTTTTCTCATGCGCAGCCTCGGGCATCAGGTTTTAAATATGGGGCAACGTTTGCGCTGATTGTGCGTCAAACTTTTTAAAGCACATTCGGCGCAAACGGAGTATAAATATGCCCCTAAGTGTTTAACTGCTAAGAGATCAGTCTGCAAATCTCATAGGATATGTGCATGCTCAATCGTCCAAAATCTACTCGAAAAATCCAGACGAATCAACTCGTATAACGGTTTTATACGCGTAGCATAATCAGGAATGTAAGTTCTGCCAAAATTCAGAAACCCCAACAATGACTGGAGCTTCCGAACCGTATTAGGAGGCTGCAATAAAGCACATTTCTCCAAAAAATGAGGCGCTAAGCTCTTGCCCTCACTCGACAACTCATATCCCAGGAAAATGACGCTGCGGAAGACAATCTTTGATTTCTTAAAATTAAACTTATAGCCAATTTCCGCAAACCCCACAACAATGCGCGATACACGCCTTAGATGTTGCATAAGCTCATCGTCTGTCAGATATGTCATCAACATATCATAACGCTTCAGGGTCCAACTCGTGCAGCATTTCAGTCACACGAGCCGAAAACAGTCCTGGGCTATTCTTATACCCCTGAGGCAAACGCACTGAAACTGGTATAGTCCCGACTTTCGGGTGCTATATTTTGGCAGAAAAATCCATTCCAGATATCTAACGTTGTTTTGTATTTCTTTCGTACTATATTATTCATAAGCACTGCGCTATGTGAATTCTGTATTGCATATGTGCGTGTATGACTATTCAAATTTCTGTAATCCACCACTATCCTATATGAATGGTCCGGTTTAGCAACCGGAGATAAGGGATTATTCATTGGCGAGACACAGGGCTCTATTACACCCTGGTACTCCAATTGTGTAAGAATTTTCCTAACTAATGCCCTTGCCTCAAATTTGATAGGATACTGCGGCTGTGGCTGAGGTTTGCCCTTGGAATTACATGATAAGGTGATTGTCTATCCCACCCCACGTTATTTCTATATAGGGCGGGAGCCTGTGCTAGAGCTCATATTTTATTATAGGACTCCGCTAGTTCTCTCGGAACAAGTGGTGAGAAGGAAGGTGTAATAACCTCCTTCCCAATTGGACAGTCGCGAACAAAGTCAGGTGGCCAATCCTGTTCGGCCAACAGAACATCATATGATTTTACCACATGGTCCCAAAAGATGGCGTGTACAATGCGGTCAATGTCCCCTTCTAATTGCAGAGTCACTTGATATACTCTATCAGGATCAGAGACTCGCATATCCGCCGTTTCGACTTGAATTAAGTCATCAGTTGCTTTCACCTCCAGATGCTCTAGAAGACTCCAGCGAACTATTGTGACCTCTGCCGCGCTGTCTAACAGCGCTAACGCCCATGTCCTGTTCGTCAAGAGAAGTCTCTTCTTGAGCGGCATGTCTAACTGAGACTGCTGCCACTTTCTTCTTTTTAAATGTGTTTTTGTTGCAGCGGTTTCTCTTCTTGTTTAATAGAAACCTCCGCCGAGCGTTGTGAATCCTGTCTCGGTTTCATGTACTCCGTCCTCCGCTCTGACCGCCCACCTCTCTCACTTCTCTTCTCTGAGGAGTCCTGAAAGGAACGAGATTGGCGTGTATCAGTATATTGATATCTATCAGGCGTCTTCAAATTATCCCTATTCCTGAGATTATACCTATTCTGCGTGGTCTCCGGTTCCGGAGACTGTCCCCCATCTTTTTTAGGTGTTTGCTGTTTCTTTTCCCAGCGCTTTTTAGTACCCTCAGGTTGCTGTTGTTTAGCATTATCTTTATTATTTTTACCCTGCAATTGGGGTTTTTGTGGTCTAGCCCCTAGGCTATCGCGACCAATACTAGAATAGGTTTCTGCTATTATTCTCGGACGTTCGCGCTCCTGATTAATCTGCGGAACGTCCCGAAGACGCATTCGCACTGCTAGTGCTACTGCTTCTCCCTGCCCATTAACTGCATGCCCAAATCTAAGGCAGAGGCAGCCCCATATTCATCTTGAATTTGTTTAAGCACTTCTGGTAGCTTAGCCAATGTCGGTGTACTGTGCGCCGTAGTGTAGAGCGCGGCAAACACCGTGCCCCAGGTATTACAAAGGTCCACCGGAGGAACCATCCAATACGGCAAACACATCGTCAATATTCTATGTTTATCCTGAGGTCCCGTATGGGGAAATACTGCTTCCAGCGTATTAATTTTTTGCGCCAGCCAAAATGGAGTTTCCTCACGTTTAGCTGGTACCTTACCCATAACTGAGTGTACAGTGGCCGGATTGATACCCGGAACCACTGCTTGTGGGTGCGCCGGAGCAGCGCGCGCTGCATTAGTATTCAATGCTTGCATTACAAACTGAACCAGTCTTCTATATGTAGCTGCTAAGTCTATATATAAACGACGCACATCAGCCACTTCCAAATTTGCAACCGCAGGATATGGTGTGTAAGTAGCCAATAAAGGCCAGGTCGGACCATCATTACTCAACGGACCTAACCTCACTTGTGCTACTGTATGTGGGTGGGCGCCATCAAGCCAATTATGGTGTTCTTGATAAGATAGAGGTATCTCTAAGTATGCGTAAGCCCTGTACTGTCCAGGGACATTCGCAACAGTGTATTTGTGAAAAGTATTTGTACCCCCATCAAGTGCCGGAAATACGACCCAAGAATAAAAAAGTTCTGTTCTATAGGCTGCATGGGCGTCCACCACAAAAGTGACCGGACCTCCCTGGACTGTCAGTCCATGTGCAATCAGATGTCCTGTGAGCGGGTGACGAATGTTGATAGCTATATTCACTACATTAGGATTCGCCATTTAAAAAAAAAAATCGCTCTAGGTCAGAGAAGGCACACCAATATCGGGGTTCTTCCTTTCAAAGTTCAAGCTTGAACAACCAACCACTAAGTAACAGGATGTACCTATACCGTGGTGGCGGAAACCCCCAGCCCCACGGACGTCTCCGCTTACGGAACCGAGGAGTCAAAACATATATGAGATTGCGAGAGTCAGTCGGACCTAAACATTAGAGCCTGGCCCCACGTTGGGCGCCATGTCGCTTGGGCTCTCATTATCCTAAATGAGACTACTGGATTTCTAGGCAGCAGGATCGATAACGGTGTGGGGGACTGAGTCTGACCCACGTGTAAGGAACTGTGTCACCCTAAATCCGGTTTTTGCTCCGGCTAACTAGCAGTGCCTCATCTCTCCCACAGGGAAGAGATGATTGGGCAGCCGAGCGCATGACATCTTTGGAACTTCTCAGGGAAGTCGTGGTTACTCAGATCCAAACCAACTCTCTCATTTACAATATGATCTCATATACAAATGACAAAGACAGTATAAGTTTTATATAATGATTTAATAAAACGACTGTATTTTGGATAATAAGGCATGAGCCGCAATAACCAGAACCATACAACACAGTAGGATTGAAATAGTTACCAGGAGAGTAAAAAATAAGAACAAAGCGATCATCGTGTTTAATAGTTTCTACTCTCCCTCTGCTTGTTCTATTTCGAGCACAGCATGTTAAGCTGCTAGCTTGCCTGTCTGTATCACTGGGGAGACATCAGCCCTCATACCTGAGCAAAGGCCTGTGATCTCGGTTCAGCATCTGCAACGAGGCAGTCAGCGTCTAGTTGTGGTTCCCTGGTCGGAATCTCCCTCTTGCGTGTATTGGGACAAGGAAGTGATTTTATAACTAACATGTCAGCGTGATCACAAAATGTCCCTACGCAGGAATGCCAAGTCTAAACTCCTACCACGTCTATCGGCAATGTACCAGACTGTATCCTTGACTGAAGCACAGAGAGAATGTGTTATGGAGAACTCTAGTGCTGAAGTAGGCAAAACAGTGTGATATGAATAAAAAACTAAACCGTAGAACTGGCTATTTGAAAAATAACAGTACGAAGCCTAATAAAAAGCATTTAGAGAAAAGTGCACAGAGGCTCTAAGCTGTCAGCAAATGAATAAAATACATTCAGGGCAAAGTGCACAAAGGCCTAAAGCCTGAAGCTAATGCACAAAAGATACGTAAAACTAACCACACTACAAAATAAACATGTACCATGAAAAGGTAGGCCTTGTTTGATTGATCTTTTGGGATCTGCTTGAGCCCAGTTCTGCCATTTCTCAATGGTGAAAGAGTTACGAATCTCTTCACAAAAGTCTTCAGTTTTGATGATACAGAGAATTTTGTCTGAGGCAATGATAGCTTGTGGAGACTGGATTGCAGGTAACATGGTGGAATCTTGGCTGGACAAGGCATCCGCTTTACGATTGTCTTACCGGGACGGAAGGTTACCACAAAATCAAACTCAGCAAAAAACAACATCCAACGCAATTGTCTAGGAGTCAAAAGTCTAGCTGAGCTCATGAACTGAAGATTGCGATGATCTGTGTATACTGTGATAGTGTACTTGGCACCTAGCAAATAGTGTCTTCACTCTTTGACGGATTGCTAAAGCTCTTTCTCAGCGATGACATAGTTTAGTTCAGCTTTGTTTAGTTTTCAAGACATGTAGGCTACGGGGTGTAGCTGACCAGCATCTTTACTGCGTTGTGATAGCACTGCACCAATTGCCACATCTGAAGCATCTGCTTCCACTATGAACGGACGATCAGTGTCCAGGTGACTCAAGACTGGGGCAGTGGAGAAAGCTTCCTTTAAGGTGGAAAAAGCTTTGTCAGCTTCTGGGGACCATACAAATGGTTCTTTCTTTCGCAATAGCTTGGTGATTGGTGCCACTGTCTGTAAGAAATGATCTATGAACCTGTGATAGAAGTGCACAAAGCCTAGGGAACATTGAACATCTTGAACATTCTTTGGAATTGGCCAATCAGATACTGCTTATCCTTTTCATTCTGCCATGACCATGCGTTTAGGGGTAAGAATGACCCCTAAAAATTCAACGGTGGTAACATGAAATTTGCATTTAGTTCATTTGCAATATAGATGATGTTTTCGAAGAACAGTGAGAATCTTCTTAATATGTTGTACATGCATGACTTCGTTATCTGAATAGATAAGAATATCATTGAGATAGACTGTTGCAAATATATCTTGAAATTCTCTGAGGAAATTATTTAAAAAAAATTGGAACGCTGCTGGTGCATTACAAAGTCCAAAGGGCATGACTGTGTATTCAAATAGACCATATCGAGTTTTAAAAGCAGTCTTCCATTCGTCGCCTTCTCTCATTCTGACTAAGTGGTAAGCACCTCTTAAATCTAACTTGGTGTAGCTTATGGCCTTTTTAACTTGATCCAACAAGACAGGAATCAAGGGTAATGGGTATTTGTTTTTTACTGTGATTTTATTCAATCCTCTGTAGTTTATATAGGTTCGAAGAGCCCCATTAGCCTTTGAGACAAAAAAAAGAGGAGATGCTGCAGGAGACTTAGAGGGACGAATTAATCCATTAGCTAGAAATTGGTCCAAGTATTTTCTCAAGTGTTGGTTTTCATGTTCTGACAAGGTGTACACTTGACAACTAGGGAGTATGGCAACAGGAGTCAGATCAATTTGACAGTCATAGGGTCTATGAGGTGGCAAGGTTTCTGCTTCTTTTCATCAAAGACGTCTAAAAAAGATGAATACTGCCTGGGTAATGTTACATTTTTTTCAGCGGCTGTGGCTATGTGAGTTTTGTGAGGAACTGTGACTCTCGCTGTCTGTAGGCACTTTTCTTTACACATGAGTGAAGAAAACATGATTTTTCTCTCTTGCCAGTCTATCACAGGGTTATGGGGACTTCACCAGGGCATGACGAGGATGATCCCATACTGAGGAGCATGGATGACATCAGAGATTAGTTTTTCTACGTGTTTGAAATCTTGATTCCCCCATTTGGAGATCACAGATAAAGGGAGGGTCTGTAAAGTCACTGGACCTTGATCTAGGAGCTTTCCATCTACGACTTGTACTATTTCTGGCGTTTTCTTTTTCTTACATGGGATCCCCCATGTTTGAACCAATTGTGCATTGATAAAGTTGCCGGTAGCCCCTGAGTCGACTAAGGCTTTCTTTTGATAACTTTTCTTTTTTACTAACACTTCTAAGTCTAGTCTGAGATGTCTTGACTGTGAAGGGTCCATAGTTACACCCAAGAGCAACCTTTCTTTACACCTTGGGTGTTCTAGTTTTCTGTCTCCATTTGTACTTTAGCTGCCACTTTCTCGGTGGAGATTTGTTTGCCTTTTGGTTTTACTGTACATTCTTTGATGAAGTGACCCTTTCTACCACAGTATAGGCATTGACCTTTCTTTCTACTTAGATCTTTTTCTTCTTTCGTCAAAGGTCGCCTGCTGGTTCCAATTTCCATGGGTTCATGATTATGCTCTTTCTGAACTCGTGATTCTCACCGTTCGTGGATACGCCAGGAATGTTTCTCAGTCTTTTTGCGTGTTCCTTGTCGTTCAGAAAGACGATGGTCTAGACTTAAAACAAGATTTATCAAGTCTTGACAATCCGTTGGTTGAGGATCGATCTGAGCAAGAATGTCTTTTAACTCATCTTTGATTCCTTGATAAAACAGGGCTGCTTGTTTTTCTTCAGACCAAGATGTTTCTGCTATTAAACGATTAAAACTAGCCAAATATGAAACCAAGTCTTTATTGCCTTGTCGCAATTCTAGCAGTTCTCTGTCTGCGGATAAAGTGACAGTTCTTCGATCAAACACTCTTTCAAATTCACAGACAAAGTTTCTCCAATTATAAAGCAGTGGACTGTCTTTACGCACAAGAGGAATTGCCCAAGTGGCCGCGTCTTCAGTCAAATAAGATAGCAGGAAGGCCACCCAGGATTGGGCATCAGGGAAGGTGTTTAGTCGACAGGTGAAAAGCAATTCTACTTGAGTCAAAAAGGATTGCGATTTCTGAGGATCACCTGAAAATCTTTCTGGAGGAGCCAAAGGGATAGCTGAGGGAACTGTGAGGGAAATGTTAGTTGGAGGACTTCCTCCTGAACCTTGAGTAGGAGGACCGAGCCAACCCGCACCCAGAGGACCTGCTCCTTCTTTTCTACTCTGTCTTGCAACTGACTCACTCTCTCAGCTAGGCTAGTTGCTATATCTTTAGATGCTACTACATCCGATTGGAGCTGCATAATTACTTTGACTAGCTCATCCAATGTGGCCAGATTGACAACCTAGCGCAAACCAGGAGGATAAAAAATTAGTGGGCTCACTATTCTGTCAGGGAGTCCAGATCCTCGGGGTTTGAGCCTGTTCCCAATATGTCCACCTCTTGGCAGCTCCAAACTCTACTAGCCGTTATAGCACAGAGTTAAGGATTGGCCAAGTGGGGAAGGGGTTTTAGGTTGGGAACAGTGTGGAAGGAGACCTGTGGAAGGAAATGTTAAGAACACAATAATCAGATTATGCACTTTGACTTTCATAAGCTTTGTTCAGGATAGCTATGGCCTGACATGAATAACCAAGAGCCTTCATTCATCATAACCTTATTATCTCTGAATACCTAGAAAATAAATAAGGATTATGCAAACATCCCTATTAGAGTTTCATTTGAATACAATCTGAAGCTCAGAACCTTGAACTAAATCAAGTTATTTATTCGAACAGAAACTGCTTAATAACAGTGATCAATAAACATATTAGTTTTCAGGAATAATCTGCATTAGGTTCATGAATGACTCTGCAAAGACACACTATAACAGTAATGATTGAACACATTGGTTGTAAGGATGCATTTTGTCTAGATCTTCAAGATGCAATTGCTTAAGAATTATTCTACACTTTAAATATCAAAAATGTGCATCAAGATTTCAATGTCTAGAAATGATCGCGCTTTCCGCCGATCTGAATCACAAAGGTTACATGCCAAGAATGACTTTCACACTCTGGCATTGATTCAACCATCAGGATTCAAATGTCAAAATACAATCACCCACTCTACCGATCCGAACTGTGGAAGTTAAATGCCAAGAATAAATTGCGCACGCGGCTGCCGATTCAACCACCAAGGTTTAAATGCCAGGATACGATTGCGCACTCTGCCGATCCGAACTGTGAAAGTTAAATGGCAAGATTGAATCGCGCACACTGCTGCCGATTCAACCACCAATGTTTAAATGCCAGGATACGATTGCGCACTCTGCCGATCCGAACTGTGAAAGTTAAATGCCAATAATGAATCGCGCACACTGCTGCCGATTCAACCACCAAGGTTTAAATGCCAGGATACTATTGCGCACTCTGCCGATCCGAACTGTGCAAGTTACAGGCCAAGAATGAATCGCGCACACTGCTGCTGATTCAACCATCAAGGTTTAAATGCCAGGATACGATTGTGCACTCTGTTGATCCGAACTGTGAAAGTTAAAGGCCAAGAATGAATCGCGCACACTGTTGCTGATTCAACCATCAAGGTTTAAGTGCCAAAATACAATTGTGCCCTCTGCTGATCCGAACTGTGAAAGTTAAATGACAAGAATGAATCACACACATTGTTGCCGATTCAACCATCAATGTTTAAATGACAAAATATGATCGCGCACTTTGCCGATCAGAACTGTGCAAGTTAAATTCCAAGAATGAATTGTGCACATTGTTGCCGATTCAACCATCAAGGTTTAAATGTCAAAATACGAGCGCGCACTCTACCGATCCGAACTGTGAAAGTTAAATGCCAAAAAATGAATCGTACACACTGTTGCCGACTCAACCATCAAGAGTTAAATAACAAGATATGATCGCGCACACTGATGATCCAAACTGCAGGAGTTAGATGCCAAGATAACCATCGCACACGTGATGTAACCAAAAGGCCCAAAACTCAAGTATTCCTGAAAATGGAGTTGGGGGCCTAACCCAACCTCTGCCTTACCGCCCTGCTTGAAGATCACCAAGGAAATGAAGCCAGGGCCTAGAAATCCTAGGTAGGCCTTCAGAACAGGAGCTCAGGAAAATGCTGCTGCTCTGCACCGGGACCTCTGAATAGTGAGCACGTGGAGCTGGGCTGGGTCCCTTAAATAGCCCCAGACCGCACCCACGTGCCACACCCAGCCAGGCTGCAGGAAGGGATTCTAGAAAGGCTTAGAATAGGGACCATGCCCTAACCACTCCTTGTAATACTGCAGCAAAGCCTTGAAAATGAGCAATACATAGCAAACAGCATTAATGATGTTTTAACATGAATCTCTGCAATGCAAAAGATTAACATACTGCATTAATACATAATGCATGAATTATTACATTTCACAAGAGTCAGTTTATTGCATTACGTTGCCCATAGAGCACGCACTGTCCTGATGTTGACAGGAGGGAAGCCTTACATTTCCCCCCCTCTTGCCACTTGCCTGACAAGTCTGGCAAGACCTGTAATGTGCATCTGAGTGTCTGCGCATCAGGGGCCGGTAAAAGTGGGTGACAAGCCTCTCAAAGGTCTTGTCCTGGCTCAAATGTCAAGCTAAAGGCATATCATGAGCCAACCCCAGTAGGAAGGCCCTGAAGCACTGGGGTACCACAAGCACATGGGCTGATCCAGGGTCAGGAACCTTAGGCTCACTATACAGGAGATCATCCACCCAACAGATCAGGTGCGATCCTGGCTCCTTGCCAGCCACCTGGTCTGCAGCCTGCTGCTACAAACACTCCAGAGTAGGGCATGTCCTCTGTGCTACACAAAATGCTTCCCTGGTGGGCCCCCCTTCCTGCTGCCACTGTGACAGCTCAGGGACCTCGCCCAGTTCAGCCACCTGTTCCCCTGTAGGCTCTGGGGTGTCACCCTCAGGCTCTGCCTCCTCCCAGAATGTGGGAAATTGTGGGGCCGGTTTGCCACATCCCCTGCCCTTCGTCTTCGTCTTCTTAGTGGTCCCCAGGGCCAGTGTTTCAGGCTCCAGGGGCTCTTGACCACCCTGACGGGCTGCCATTGACCGGGTGGATATGCATACCCTCCCAGACAGACCCAACATCTCCAAGTGAGACCTGTGTTCCAACTGTGGAATCCTCCAGGTCATTGCCTAGCAAACAACCTACAGGCATGGTTGGACTCACAGCTACCTTCAAGGACTGTGCACCAGTGGGTGTTGGTGTACTCTTGGGGCATTTGGGGTCCCCTCTCACATGACCCACCTGGTCACATACATAGCACTTATGTGGGGGACCACCTTCCACTGGCTTCCCTTTGGAGAACCATGGCTTTTTCTCACTGGGGGGTTGTGAATCCTTACCCTGGGAATCAGTTTGGGGCCCTTTAGAGAACTCCCCCTGTTTACCCTTACCCCCCCTTTCTTTGAGAAGGACCCTGCTCACCCTTAGCATTGTCTCCCCCATAACTTTTTTGGACCCTGGTGCTCTCCCAGTGGTCCGCTTACTGCTCAAGCTTCCTTGGATCAGTCAGCTTGCTGTCAATCAGGTGCCGGCGCAGCTCTGGAAAACATACACTGTACAAGTGCTCCCAAGCAATCGGATTGTAAAGCCCCTCATACGTATTTACCTTACTGCCCTTCACCCAACCATCCATTGACCTGCAATAAGAATCAACACATTCCAACCATGTTTGGGATTCCTTCTTCTTATAGGACCTACACTTATCCTTATACTACTCAGGGGTGGGGACATACCTTGTGAGTAGGGTTTCCTTCACGATAGTGTAGGTGAGATTCTGAGCATCCCCTAAGGCTGTCAGTGTATCACCCCCTCCACCTCAAAGTGCTTCCACAGACCCGCCTCCCAATGAGCTTCAGGGACCAGATTCATGTGGAGAGCAGGCTCATACCCCTTAAACCACAAGTATATGTCGTCCTCACTTTTGTAATCCTTCACAAGATCTTTAGGAAAGTGCACCCTCCTCTCATGCTGCACTGTGATGTGGCTGCCACCATCCCTGCTAAACTGGCTCTTCTGATCCAGCTCCCTCAAGCTGAGCTCATGAGCCAACAACAACTTTTTCTCCTCTATGGCCATCCTCATTTTTTCCAACTCCTTCTGGTGCTCCCTCTCTGCCTGACTGTCCTCCAACTCTTCAGGGGTCAGACCCTTAGATAAGACACTGCTACCTGCCATGGAGACCCTCTCCTTGGACATAACAAGCCCACCAACAATACCACTGTTTATGGAATGCTCTTCCTCCTCCTCATCCTCCTCATCCTCCTCATCCTCTGTGTGACCTTCATTGTTCTTGGCTGTTACCCAGGCCCTCAGCACCTTTTGCAGCTCCTCCTTCTTGGATGAGCACTTAATGGGACAGTCAAAACGTTTACAGAACTGCCTCATCTGAGCCTTTGTATAGCTCTCTAATTTCTCTAGATCAAAAACAGCTCCAACTGATGCATATTCAGATTGGGACATGATGAAAAGTCAACAAAAGTGCAAAGTTCCAAAAGGCAGAAAACAAGTTCCCAATGAAGTTCAGAAGTCAATCAAAGATTACCACAAAAATGGATGTAGGGAAAATCCAAGAAAAAGAGAAAAAGCAAAAATCACAAGACAAGTAGTATGTGGTGACCTAGTGGTCTGCACTCAAGACAATGGTGTACGCTTAATCACTGTGTGTCAAGTACAAATACAAGTCCAATCCCAACCACTGATCACCAATGTTAGAAATGGGGTGTTTGGTTGGCAGTCCGACTGCTAGGTGTAAAGTATGTGTACCAGCACACACAGTAACTTAATGAAAACACTACAAAATGAGACTACACAGGTTTAGTAAAATAGAAAATATTTACCTAAACAAAACAAGACCAAAATGACAAAAATCCACAATACACAAGTCAAGTTATCAATTAAAAACCAAAAAGAGTCTTCATGTAATTTTAAGCACAATGCTAACGTTGTTAGCATGAAATTGTACCTTGGGTGCTTCAAAAATAACCCCGCACGGGCAAGTGTGCGTCAAAAAGGGCTTGGGATGCGTTAATTTCACTCACAAGCGAGACCTTGCCTTGTTTCTCCTTTAGTCGAGTCGGCGTGCATCATTTCTTCTCTCCGCAGGTGAGCGATTTGTCGATCTAGTCAGCGTTGATTTTCAGCCACGAAGCCAGCAGCGCGTCGATTTTCAGCCGCAGATCGGAGTCACGTCGATCTTTTCCCGGCACGCCGATCTGTGCGTGGATTTCTCACTCTTGGGCTGCCAGCTTCTCTTCTCAGGGTCCCAGGATCTGGATGGGCACCACTTGGCAGAGTAGGAGTCTCTCCAGAGGCTCCAGGTGGTGGCAGGGGGAAGTCTTTGCTGTCCCTGAGACTTCAAACAACAGGAGGCAAGCTCTAAATCAAGCCCTTGGGGAGTTTTTCACAAGAAGGAAGGCGACACAAAGTCCAGTCTTTGTCCTCTAGCACAGGCAGGATAGCTCCACAAAGCACAGTCACAGGCATGGCAGCTCTTCTTCCTCAGCTCTTCAGCTCTTCTCCAGGCAGATGTTCCTCTTGGTTTCCAGAAGTGTTCTAAAGTCTGTGGTTTTGGGTACCCTTCTTATACCCATTTTGCCCTTTGAGTTAGGCCTACTTCAAAGGAAAGTCTCTCTTGTTTGTGAAATCCTGCCTTGCCCAGGCCAGGCCCCAGACACACACCAGGGGGTTGGAGACTGCATTGTGTGAGGGCAGGCACAGCCCTTTCAGGTGTGAGTGACCACTCCTCACCTCCCTCCTAGCTCAGATGGCTCATCAGGAAATGCATTCTACACCCCAGCTCCCTTTGTGTCACTGTCTGGTGAGAGGTGCAACCAGTCCAACTGTCAAACTGACCCAGACAGGGTGTCCACAAACAGGAAGAGTCACAGAAATGGTTTAAGCAAGAAAATGCTCACTTTCTAAAAGTGGCATTTTCAAACACACAATCTTAAAATCAACTTTACTAAAAGATGTAGTTTTAAATTGTGAGCTCAGAGACCCCAAACTCCACATATCTATCCCGACCCAAAGGGAATCTACACTTTAATCATATTTAAAGGTAGCCCCCATGTTAACCTATGAGTGGGGCAGGCCTTGCAACAGTGAAAAATGAATTTAGCAATAATTCACTGTCAGGACATATACAACACATTACTATGGGGGTGATTCTAAGTCTGGCGGGCAGCGGAGGCCGCCCGCCAGACTTCCCCCCTCCACAATACCGCACCGCGGTCGGAAGACCGTTGCGGCTATTCTGTGTTTTACACTGGGCTGGCGGGCGACCGCCAAAAGGCCGCCCGCAAGCCCAGTGTAAAACTACCTTCCCACGAGGACGCCGGCTCAGAATTGAGCCGGCGGAGTGGGAAGGTGCGACGGGTGCAGTTGCACCCGTCGCGAATTTCAGTGTCTGCAAAGCAGACACTGAAATTCTTTTTGGGGCCCTCTTACGGGGGCCCCTGCAGTGCCCATGCCATTGGCATGGGCACTGCAGGGGCCCCCAGGGGCCCCGCGACACCCCATACCGCCATCCTGTTCCTGGTGGGAGAACCGCCAGGAACAGGATGGCGGTATGGGGTGTCAGAATCCTCCATGGCGGCGCAGCTTGCTGCGCCGCCATGGAGGATTCATTTGGGCAGCGGAAAACCGGCGGGAGACCGCCGGTTTTCCACTTCTGACCGCGGCCGAACCGTCGCGGTCAGAATGCCCAGCGGGGCACCGCCAGCCTGTTGGCGGTGCCCCTGTCATTTTAGCCCTGGCGGTCTTGGACCGCCAGGGTTAGAATGACCCCCCATATGTCCTCCCTTAACCATACACTGCACCCTGCCCTTGGGGCTACCTAGGGCCTACTTTAGGGGTGCCTTACATGAAGGAGAAGGGAAGGTTTAGGCCTGGCAAGTGGGTATACTTGCCAAGTCGAATTTACAGTTAAAACTGCACACACAGACACTGCAGTGGCAGGTCTAAGACATGATTACAGAGCTACTTAGAAGGGTGGCACAACCAGTGCTGCAGGATCACTAGTAGCATTTGGTTTACAGGCCCTGGAAACATCTAGTGCATTTTACAAGGGACTTACTAGTAAATTAAATATGCCAATCATGGATCAACCAATTACATACACATTTGGTAGAGGAGCACTTCCACTTTAGCACTGGTTAGCAGTGGTAAAGTGTCCAGAGTAACAAAAACAGCAAAAACAGAGTCCAGCACACATCAACAACCTGGGATACAGAGGCAAAAAGTTAAGGGACGCCACACCAAGGATGAGAAGTCTAACAGTATATAAGTAGAACTTTCTTCAAGAAAGTGCCTTTGCTTGATTTGGAATTAATACATGTGGACCCTTGCAAAACATTAGCATTTGAAAAATGTTCCCTCTGAACAAGAAGAGCTTAAATTTTAAAAATATATCAGCTCCTCCTTGTGATTCCAGTTCAAAAAGTAAAGTCACAACACTGACCTAAGGAGCTTTTTCTCGTATTGTCCATTGCAGATTCAGGAATCTGGCTGCCAGTGTGAATGGTCTGTCCTCTGATTGGCTTGCCATCACAGAAAAAAATCATTATGACTGCCATACCTAACACAGTCCTACAAGCAGCATGATGGGAAAAAGAGAAAGAGCACAAGGAACAGGCTGTTGTGGGAGATGGAACTCAAAGGGACTCTGGACAATAAAACGAAGATGGAAAAATATTTTTAGCATGGAATTCGCAAACCATGACCCACAGGGACCTGTGGTCCCTCCTTAGGTCCAGCTTTGATATGAAAATGAAAAAAAGAATACAATTCACTATACAGCTGCACTTGGACAGTGGCCACACACAAGAGTTGGCCATATGTGGCAGGTTGCGCCAGGCGCTCTGCCAAATCTTCCTGCATACAACCAAAAAGGCTGTGTTCTGTGGGGGAGTTGGCCACCCACGGTGGGTTAGAAATTTTACCTTGAGTGTGTTTTATACATGAGGAATGGTTTGCAGGGCTATTGGGCAGGTTGAGAATTATGGTCCCAACCATAACTTGTGAAATTCTGTGTTTTTTTTTGTTTTAATTTACATTCACATTTACTTTTTAACTGTGATGTTGTAAGTACATTTCTGATTTAATGGATGGTGTGGTGTTGTAATTTAAGCTAACTACAACTGTACTTTAAACTATATCAATAAATTAAATTACTATTTATGCAGATATTTGGGGTATTTTTAAGTGTGTGTGTGTGTGTTAAGATAGATGTGTAAAAAGACGCAGAAGTAACAAAAAAACTTAAATAAATAGTTGTTAGGAAATTTTGAAAATTTATGACACTTTTGAATCAAAATAATAGATTACAAAGAACAACGATGGTATTGTAAAATATATTTTTTTGAAAATATTTTTTGCAAAAGATGTTTTAGAACAGAACACTATCACCTGGAACCCACAAGACCACCTTAAGAAATTCCTGCTGTGACTATCGTGGATACATATAAAACAGGGAAGCCAAAGTAATTCACAAACTATACAATTAATGCGCATGAAACGAAACAGGCTGTTTTAGCATGAATGCGACTGCTGGTTAAGATTCCTACAGAATAGGCATTTCAAAGAAATGCAAATAGCTGTAGTAGTGGTAACGCGTCCAGCCCTTATAAATTTTCTGTACCTGGACACGTTGGAGGTCGGTGAACCTTTTAGCCGAGTTGGGTTCTCCTCATCCTCGAATAGTCGGGTTACTTAAATCAAAATCAATAACTATTGTATCCGGTAACCAATGCTCAATTAATAGATCTAAATAAAACGTTAGGAATTAATAACAGTTGGTATTTCGGCGCGCCATGACCTTTCAGTCATGAATAACCACACCAGTTTATTAAAAGTTAGTGAATTTATTTCCCTATATTAACAAAGCTAGCACAATGTATATAAGTCTCAAAACCAAATGATATATGTATACGAACATTACTAGCTGTCCATAGCGGCGGAAGAAACGCAATCTACGCAAAATCTGAATAATAATACATTCAGTTATGGCAATACAAATCACTAATATAAGCAACTGAATTTGACTAATTTCATACATCGGTCAGCATGACAAGATTTCAATTCAACATGGTGCATCAAGTGCATACCTCGACTAACCTCTAATTAGCATTGGCATGTGGGGCTTCATGCAAAACGAAGTAAGTCAACACAAATTTGGAAAACTTCTAGCTTGGGCCCTATCAAAATAGCAGTTGGTACCTAAAAGAAAAAAAACAATGCATAATACAATTATCCTTTCATATTTACCAATTACAATCAGCATTCAAGGACGTCTTCGTCCTTCAGGTATCGGTTCGATCAGCATGGGGCAGAATTTTAAAGGGGCAAAGTTAAGGGCAAGTTTCCTTGCAGCAGCAAGGAGGATGGGGCAAAATTACTGGATGGGCAAGATGGGGCAATTTAAAGGTAAAGTCTCTAGGGTGAGAATTCTCAAAGTCTCTTTCTCTGGAATAGAGAAAAGGGCCTCAAGATGTCGTCTAAGATGGCGTCTGGCGTTTGGCTTCAAGGATGGCATCAAGGAAAATGGCTGGCTTCTCTTTGTCCAGTGGGTTTAAGTAAGAAACATTCCAAATTCTGCAGGGTCTTCCATTGGAGGGTTCATAGGGTGGCTTCAAATTGACCAATGAAAAATGCCTTTCTACTAGTACTCATTTATGCGTACATTGTCCTTGGAGCCTTGGAACACAAGTTGCAACATGGCTTGCCAATTGTTTTGGTATCTGTACCCTCATTGTCCGCACCTGCAGAGACTGACCTTGCTTCAAAGGGGATGAAACTGGCCAAGTACGAAACCTTGTAGATAAGTGTATTAGTCATCTCTACTGGAAAAATACAACTTTAAGCAAGAATATATGTTACATTAGTTCAAGGAAAAGCCACGCAGTTAGAATTTGAGACCAGGCAACTAGGCTAAAGCCTCTACTAAATTTAAGCTAAGCACACACACAGTTTCAATAAGAAATCATGGCACCCATTTGCAATTATGACGGATTACTACAATTTTCAATTCTTCATGATTAATAAAGTTCGTTTATAATATTGGCGAACTACTCCGAGGGCACAATTTCCCACGTACATTATTTTTTTTACTAAAATCACACTACATTATACGATTTTGGTTACATGATATATGAATATATGTTGGACCCTCTTTTTCTGCTTCATCAATCCCTCCTCTAATGACTAATTATGTCATCACATCAAATCTACTCACAAATTTTATTCCATTAAAATTCTGTTTTAATAATTTGGCACTTCAGTCAATTACCTCTTTCTTCGCGTTCCCTTTGATTTTTCTCTGTATATTTCTACCATCTTATTTTGTTCATTCTCTTCTCTTTTCCTTTGATGTCTTGTTTTCAATATTATAGCTTTCCATATTCCCCAAATGCCTAATAAACAAATTAATATTATTAACCCCTTCTGTGCCTTGGACGAGATGATCTCGTCCAAGGCTACAGTTCCCCTGTGCCTTGGACGAGATCATCTCGTCCTAGGCACAGGGGAACTTGGGGGCGCGCACCCCCCTTCCCCCCCAAGTCGGGATGGAAGGGGAAGACCTTCCCCTCCCACCCCCGACTCCCCCACCCCCCCCTGTGATGTCAGCACGCGAGCGCGCGCTGATTTGTCACAGGGGCCTCCCTAGTCGCGCTGGAAGCTCTGCTTCCAGCGCGATTGAAAAAGAAATGCAAAAGCATTTCTTTTTCAATCACTTGGGAGGCCCGGAGGGGCTTCAAAGGGAAGGAAAAGTATTTCCTTCCCTTTGAAGTCCCTCCGAGGGTTTCAAAAGCCGGATTGCTTGCAATCCGGCTTTTGAAACCCCACTAGACACCAGGGATATTTTTTTTTTTATTGAAACACACAAAAGGGAGCGACCCCTTGGGCAAGGGTCGCTCCCAGGGGGGGCCTTTTTTTGAGAAGGCCTTTTCTGCCTTTTTTTTTTTTTTTTTATGTTTCATTTCTTTTTTTTTTTGTGGGGAGCGACCCCTTAGGCAAGGGTCGCTCCCCTTGGGGGAAAGTTATATTTTGGCCATTTCTGCCCCCCTTGGGGGCAGATTGGCCTATTTTGATGAGGCCAATCTGCCCCCAAGGGGGGTAGAAACCACTAGACACCAGGGAATTTTTTCTTTGCGTGAATTTCACGCAAAGGGAGCGACCCCTTAGACAAGGGTCGCTCCCTGGGGGGAGGGCAATTTATTTTAGGCCATTTCTGCCCCGTCTAGGCGCCAGGGCAAATTTTTTTTTTTTTTTTTTTTTTTTTTGTTGTTTCTTTTTTTAGAGATGGGGAGCGACCCATCAGGCAAGGGTCGCTCCCCTGGGGGGCAAATTGTATTTAGACCATTTCTGCCCCCCCTGGGGGCAGATCGGCTTATTACTAGGCCGAACTGCCCCCGGGGTAGGCAGAACCCTCAGGGCACTAGGGCAAATTTTTTTGTTGTGTTTTTTTTTTTTTTTTCGAGATGGGGAGCGACCCATCAGGCAAGGGTCGCTCCCCTGGGGGGCAAATTGTATTGAGGCCATTTCTGCCCCCCTTGGGTGCAGATTGGCAGATTTTAGGTCAATCTGCCCCCAAGGGGGCAGAAACCACTAGGCACCGGGGATTTGTTTTTTGGCGCCAATGTCACGCAGGGGGAGTGACCCCGTAGGCAAGGGTCGCTCCCGGGGGGGGTGGGGGCTGGGGGGGGGGGGAATTTATTTTAGGCCATTTCTGCCCCATCGGCCTATTATTAGGCCGAACTGCCCCCAGGGGGGGGGCAGAACCCTCAGGGCACCAGGGCAAATTTTTTTGTTGTGGTTTTTTTTTTGTTTGTTTGTTTTTTTCGAGATGGGGAGCGACCCATCAGGCAAGGGTCGCTCCCCTGGGGGGCAAATTGTATTTAGGCCATTTCTGCCCCCCCAAGGGGGCAGAAACCACTAGGCACCGGGGATTTGTTTTTTGGCGCCAATGTCACGCAGGGGGAGCGACCCCGTAGGCAAGGGTCGCTCCCGGGGGGGGTGGGGGCAAATTTATTTTAGGCCATTTCTGCCCCCCCTGGGGGCAGATCGGCCTATTACTAGGCCGAACTGCCCCCAGGGGGGGGCAGAACCCTCAGGGCACCAGGGCAAATTTTTTTGTTGTGTTTTTTTTTTTTTTTTTTTTTTTTTCGAGATGGGGAGCGACCCATCAGGCAAGGGTCGCTCCCCTGGGGGGCAAATTGTATTGAGGCCATTTCTGCCCCCCTTGGGTGCAGATTGGCAGATTTTAGGTCAATCTGCCCCCAAGGGGGCAGAAACCACTAGGCACCGGGGATTTGTTTTTTGGCGCCAATGTCACGCAGGGGGAGCGACCCCGTAGGCAAGGGTCGCTCCCGGGGGGGGTGAGGGCTGGGCGGGGGGAATTTATTTTAGGCCATTTCTGCCCCCCCTGGGGGCAGAACCCTCGGTGCACCAGGGCAAATTTTTTTGTTGTGTTTTATTTTTTTTTTGTTTGTTTTTTTCGAGATGGGGAGCGACCCATCAGGCAAGGGTCGCTCCCCTGGGGGGCAAATTGTATTTAGGCTATTTCTGCCCCCCTTGGGGGCAGATTGGCCGATTTTAGGTCAATCTGCCCCCAAGGGGGCAGAAACCACTAGGCACCGGGGATTTGTTTTTTGGCGCCAATGTCACGCAGGGGGAGCGACCCCGTAGGCAAGGGTCGCTCCCGGGGGGGGGTGGGGGCTGGGGGGGGCAAATTTATTTTAGGCCATTTCTGCCCCCCCTGGGGGCAGATCGGCCTATTATTAGGCCGAACTGCCCCCGGGGGGGGCAGAACCCTCTAGGCACCAGGGATTTTTTTTTTGTTGTGTTGTTTTTTTTTTGTTTGTTTGTTTTTGTCGAGATGGGGAGCGACCCATCAGGCAAGGGTCGCTACCCTGGGGGGCAAATTGTATTTAGGCTATTTCTGCCCCCCTTGGGGGCAGATTGGCCGATTTTAGGTCAATCTGCCCCCAAGGGGGCAGAAACCACTAGGTACCGGGGATTTGTTTTTTGGCGCCAATGTCACGCAGGGGGAGCGACCCCGTAGGCAAGGGTCGCTCCGGGGGTGGTGGGGGCTGGGGGGGGAATTTATTTTAGGCCTTTTCTGCCCCCCCTGGGGGCAGATCGGCCTATTATTAGACCGAACTGCCCCCGGGGGGGGGGCAGAACCCTCAGGGCACCAGGGCAAATTTTTTTGTTGTGTTTTTTTTTTTGTTTGTTTGTTTTTTTCGAGATGGGGAGCGACCCATCAGGCAAGGGTCGCTCCCCTGGGGGGCAAATTGTATTAAGGCCATTTCTGCCCCCCTTGGGGGCAGATTGGCATATTTTAGGTCAATCTGCCCCCAAGGGGGCAGAAACCACTAGGCACCTGGGATTTGATTTTTGGCGCCAATGTCACGCAGGGGGAGCGACCCCGTTGGCAAGGGTCGCTCCCGGGGGGGGGTGGGGGCTGGGGGGGGCACATTTATTTTAAGCCATTTCTGCCCCCCCTGGGGGCAGATCGGCCTATTATTAGGCCGAACTGCCCCCGGGGGGGCAGAACCCTCTAGGCACCAGGGATTTTTTTTTTGTTGTGTTGTTTTTTTTTTGTTTGTTTGTTTTTGTCGAGATGGGGAGCGACCCATCAGGCAAGGGTCGCTCCCCTGGGGGGCAAATTGTATTTAGGCCATTTCTGCCCCCCTTGGGGGCAGATTGGCCGATTTTAGGTCAATCTGCCCCCAAGGGGGCAGAAACCACTAGGCACCGGGGATTTGTTTTTTGGCGCCAATGTCACGCAGGGCGAGCGACCCCGTAGGCAAGGGTCGCTCCCGGGGGGGGTGGGGGCTGGGGGGGGGAATTTATTTTAGGCCTTTTCTGCCCCCCCTGGGGGCAGATCGGCCTATTATTAGGCTGAACTGCCCCCAGGGGGGGGGGGGCAGAACCCTCAGGGCACCAGGGCAAATTTTTTTGTTGTGTTTTTTTTTTTGTTTGTTTGTTTTTTTCGAGATGGGGAGCGACCCATCAGGCAAGGGTTGCTCCCCTGGGGGGCAAATTGTATTTAGGCCATTTCTGCCCCCCTTGGGGGCAGATTGGCCGATTTTAGGTCAATCTGCCCCCAAGGGGGCAGAAACCACTAGGCACCGGGGATTTGTTTTTTGGCGCCAATGTCACGCAGGGGGAGCGCCCCCGTAGGCAAGGGTCGCTCCGGGGGGGGTGGGGGCTGGGGGGGGCAAATTTATTTTAGGCCATTTCTGCCCCCCCTGGGGCAGATCGGCCTATTACTAGGCCGAACTGCCCCCAGGGGGGGCAGAACCCTCAGGGCACCAGGGCAAATGTTTTTGTTGTGTTTTTTTTTTGGTTTGTTTGTTTTTTTCGAGATGGGGAGCGACCCATCAGGCAAGGGTCGCTCCCCTTGGGGGGCAAATTGTATTTAGGCCATTTCTGCCCCCCTTGGGGGCAGATTGGCCGATTTTAGGTCAATCTGCCCCCAAGGGGGCAGAAACCACTAGGCACCGGGGATTTGTTTTTTGGCGCCAATGTCACGCAGGGGGAGCGACCCCGTAGGCAAGGGTCGCTCCCGGGGGGGGGTGGGGGCCGGGGGGGGGGACAAATTTATTTTAGGCCATTTCTGCCCCCCCTGGGGGCAGATCGGCCTATTATTAGGCCGAACTGCCCCCAGGGGGGGGCAGAACCCTCAGTGCACCAGGGCAAATTTTTTTTTTGTGTTTTTTTTTTGGTTTGTTTGTTTTTTTCGAGATGGGGAGCGACCCATCAGGCAAGGGTCGCTCCCCTGGGGGCAAATTGTATTTAGGCCATTTCTGCCCCCCTTGGGGGCAGATTGGCCGATTTTAGGTCAATCTGCCCCCAAGGGGGCAGAAACCACTAGGCACCTGGGATTTGATTTTTGGCGCCAATGTCACGCAGGGGGAGCGACCCCGTTGGCAAGGGTCGCTCCCGGGGGGGGTGGGGGTTGGGGGGGCAAATTTATTTTAGGGCATTTCTGCCCCCCCCCTCCCCGGGCCGGCTGAGCTAGAGGCCAAACTCCACAGGTAGGCACTTTGCAAAAAACACCTCTGTTTTCTGTGAAAAAAATATGTTCTGTCCACGTTGTGTTTTGGGCCATTTCCTTTCGTGGGCACTAGGCCTACCCACAGAAGTGAGGTACCATTTTTATTGAGAGACTTAGGGGAACGCTGGGTGGAAGGAAATTTGTGGCTCCTCTCAGATTCCAGAACTTTCTGCCACAGAAATGTGAGGAACATGTGTTTTTTTAGCCACATTTTGAGGTTTGCAAATGATTCTGGGTAACAGAACCTGGTCCGAGCCCCGCAAGTCACCCCATCTTGGATTCCCCTAGGTCTCTAGTTTTCAGATATGCACAGGTTTGGTAGGTTTCCCTAGGTGCCGGGTGAGCTACAGGCCAAAATCCACAGGTAGGCACTGTTTTCTTTCAAAAAATGGGATGTGTCCACGTTGCGTTTTGGGGCGTTTCCTGTTGCGGGCGCTAGGCCTACCCACGCAAGTGAGGTATCATTTTTATCGGGAGACTTGGGGGAACGCTGGGTGGAAGGAAATTTGTAGCTCCTCTCAGATTCCAGAACTTTCTGCCACAAAAATGTGAGGAGCATGTGTTTTTTTAGCCAAATTTTGAGGTTTGCAAAGGATTCTGGGTAACAGAAACTGGTCCGAGCCCCGCAAGTCACCACTCCTTGGTTTCCCCTAGATCTCTAGTTTTCAGAAATGCACAGGTTTGGTAGGTTTCCCTAGGTGCCGGCTGAGCTAGAGGCCAAAATCTACAGGTAGGCACTTCGCAAAAAACACCTCTGTTTTCTCCCAAAATTTAGGATGTGTCCACGTTGCGCTTTGGGGTGTTTCCTGTCACCGGCGCTAGGCCTACCCACGCAAGTGAGGTATCATTTTTATCGGGAGTCTTGGGGGAACGCTGGGTGGAAGGAAATTTGTAGCTCCTCTCAGATTCCAGAACTTTCTGCCACAGAAATGTGAGGAACATGTGTTTTTTTAGCCAAATTTTGAGGTTTGCAAAGGATTCTGGGTAACAGAACCTGGTCCGAGCCCCGCAAGTCACCCCTCCTTGGATTCCCCTAGGTCTCTAGTTTTCAGAAATGCACAGGTTTGGTAGGTTTCCCTAGGTGCCGGCTGAGCTAGAGGCCAAAATCTACAGGTAGGCACTTCGCAAAAAACACCTCTGTTTTTTTCCAAAATTTAGGATGTGTCCACGTTGCGCTTTGGGGTGTTTCCTGTCGCCGGCGCTAGGCCTACCCACGCAAGTGAGGTATCATTTTTATCGGGAGACTTGGGGGAACGCTGGGTGGAAGGAAATTTGTAGCTCCTCTCAGATTCCAGAACTTTCTGCCACAGAAATGTGAGGAGCATGTGTTTTTTTAGCCAAATTTTGAGGTTTGCAAAGGATTCTGGGTAACAGAACCTGGTCCGAGCCCCGCAAGTCACCCCTCCTTGGATTCCCCTAGGTCTCTAGTTTTCAGAAATGCACAGGTTTGGTAGGTTTCCCTAGGTGCCGGCTGAGCTAGAGGCCAAAATCTACAGGTAGGCACTTCGCAAAAAACACCTCTGTTTTCTCCCAAAATTTAGGATGTGTCCACGTTGCGCTTTGGGGTGTTTCCTGTCACCGGCGCTAGGCCTACCCACGCAAGTGAGGTATCATTTTTATCGGGAGTCTTGGGGGAACGCTGGGTGGAAGGAAATTTGTAGCTCCTCTCAGATTCCAGAACTTTCTGCCACAGAAATGTGAGGAACATGTGTTTTTTTAGCCAAATTTTGAGGTTTGCAAAGGATTCTGGGTAACAGAACCTGGTCCGAGCCCCGCAAGTCACCCCTCCTTGGATTCCCCTAGGTCTCTAGTTTTCAGAAATGCACAGGTTTGGTAGGTTTCCCTAGGTGCCGGCTGAGCTAGAGGCCAAAATCTACAGGTAGGCACTTTGCAAAAAACACCTCTGTTTTTTTCCAAAATTTAGGATGTGTCCACGTTGCGCTTTGGGGTGTTTCCTGTCGCCGGCGCTAGGCCTACCCACGCAAGTGAGGTATCATTTTTATCGGGAGACTTGGGGGAACGCTGGGTGGAAGGAAATTTGTAGCTCCTCTCAGATTCCAGAACTTTCTGCCACAGAAATATGAGGAACATGTGTTTTTTTAGCCACATTTTGAGGTTTGCAAAGGATTCTGGGAAACAGAACCTGGTCCGAGCCCCGCAAGTCACCCCTCCTTGGATTCCCCTAGGTCTCTAGTTTTCAGAAATGCACAGGTTTGGTAGGTTTCCCTAGGTGCCGGCTGAGCTAGAGGCCAAAATCTACAGGTAGGCACTTCGCAAAAAACACCTCTGTTTTTTTCCAAAATTTAGGATGTGTCCACGTTGCGCTTTGGGGTGTTTCCTGTCGCCGGCTCTAGGCCTACCCACGCAAGTGAGGTATCATTTTTATCGGGAGACTTGGGGGAACGCTGGGTGGAAGGAAATTCGTAGCTCCTTTCAGATTCCAGAACTTTCTGCCACAGAAATGTGAGGAACATGTGTTTTTTTATCCAAATTTTGAGGTTTGCAAAGAATTCTGGGTAACAGAACCTGGTCCGAGCCCCGCAAGTCACCCCTCCTTGGATTCCCCTAGGTCTCTAGTTTTCAAAAATGCACAGGTTTGGTAGGTTTCCCTAGGTGCCGCTGAGCTAGAGGCCAAAATCTACAGGTAGGCACTTCGCAAAAAACACCTCTGTTTTTTTCCAAAATTTAGGATGTGTCCACGTTGCGCTTTGGGGTGTTTCCTGTCGCCGGCGCTAGCCTACCCACGCAAGTGAGGTATCATTTTTATCGGGAGACTTGGGGGAACGCTGGGTGGAAGGAAATTCGTAGCTCCTCTCAGATTCCAGAACTTTCTGCCACAGAAATGTGAGGAACATGTGTTTTTTTAGCCAAATTTTGAGTTTGCAAAGGATTCTGGGTAACAGAACCTGGTCCGAGCCCCGCAAGTCACCCCTCCTTGGATTCCCCTAGGTCTCTAGTTTTCAGAAATGCACAGGTTTGGTAGGTTTCCCTAGGTGCCGGCTGAGCTAGAGGCCAAAATCTACAGGTAGGCACTTCGCAAAAAACACCTCTGTTTTTTTTCCAAAATTTAGGATGTGTCCACGTTGCGCTTTGGGGTGTTTCCTGTCGCCGGCGCTAGGCCTACCCACGCAAGTGAGGTATCATTTTTATCGGGAGACTTGGGGGAACGCTGGGTGGAAGGAAATTTGTAGCTCCTCTCAGATTCCAGAACTTTCTGCCACAGAAATGTGAGGAACATGTGTTTTTTTAGCCAAATTTTGAGGTTTGCAAAGGATTCTGGGTAACAGAACCTGGTCCGAGCCCCGCAAGTCACCCCTCCTTGGATTCCCCTAGGTCTCTAGTTTTCAGAAATGCACAGGTTTGGTAGGTTTCCCCTAGGTGCCGGCTGAGCTAGAGGCCAAAATCTACAGGTAGGCACTTCGCAAAAAACACCTCTGTTTTCTCCCAAAATTTAGGATGTGTCCATGTTGCGCTTTGGGGTGTCTCCTGTCGCCGGCGCTAGGCCTACCCACGCAAGTGAGGTATCATTTTTATCGGGAGACTTGGGGGGAACGCTGGGTGGAAGGAATTTTGTAGCTCCTCTCAGATTCCAGAACTTTCGGCCACAGAAATGTGAGGAACATGTGTTTTTTTTAGCCAAATTTTGAGGTTTGCAAAGGATTCTGGGTAACAGAACCTGGTCCGAGCCCCGCAAGTCACCCCTCCTTGGATTCCCCCTAGGTCTCTAGTTTTCAGAAATGCACAGGTTTGTAGGTTTTCCTAGGTGCCGGCTGAGCTAGAGGCCAAAATCTACAGGTAGGCACTTTGCAAAAAACACCTCTGTTTTTTTCCAAAATTTTGGATGTGTCCACGTTGCGCTTTGGGGTGTTTCCTGTCGCCGGCGCTAGGCCTACCCACGCAAGTGAGGTGTCATTTTTATCGGGAGACTTGGGGGAACGCTGGGTGGAAGGAAATTTGTAGCTCCTCTCAGATTCCAGAACTTTCTGCCACAGAAATATGAGGAACATGTGTTTTTTTAGCCACATTTTGAGGTTTGCAAAGGATTCTGGGAAACAGAACCTGGTCCGAGCCCCGCAAGTCACCCCTCCTTGGATTCCCCTAGGTCTCTAGTTTTCAGAAATGCACAGGTTTGGTAGGTTTCCCTAGGTGCCGGCTGAGCTAGAGGCCAAAATCTACAGGTAGGCACTTCGCAAAAAACACCTCTGTTTTTTTCCAAAATTTAGGATGTGTCCACGTTGCGCTTTGGGGTGTTTCCTGTCGCCGGCTCTAGGCCTACCCACGCAAGTGAGGTATCATTTTTATCGGGAGACTTGGGGGAACGCTGGGTGGAAGGAAATTCGTAGCTCCTTTCAGATTCCAGAACTTTCTGCCACAGAAATCTGAGGAACATGTGTTTTTTTATCCAAATTTTGAGGTTTGCAAAGAATTCTGGGTAACAGAACCTGGTCCGAGCCCCGCAAGTCACCCCTCCTTGGATTCCCCTAGGTCTCTAGTTTTCAAAAATGCACAGGTTTGGTAGGTTTCCCTAGGTGCCGGCTGAGCTAGAGGCCAAAATCTACAGGTAGGCACTTCGCAAAAAACACCTCTGTTTTTTTCCAAAATTTAGGATGTGTCCACGTTGCGCTTTGGGGTGTTTCCTGTCGCCGGCGCTAGGCCTACCCACGCAAGTGAGGTATCATTTTTATCGGGAGACTTGGGGGAACGCTGGGTGGAAGGAAATTCGTAGCTCCTCTCAGATTCCAGAACTTTCTGCCACAGAAATGTGAGGAACATGTGTTTTTTTAGCCAAATTTTGAGGTTTGCAAAGGATTCTGGGTAACAGAACCTGGTCCGAGCCCCGCAAGTCACCCCTCCTTGGATTCCCCTAGGTCTCTAGTTTTCAGAAATGCACAGGTTTGGTAGGTTTCCCTAGGTGCCGGCTGAGCTAGAGGCCAAAATCTACAGGTAGGCACTTCGCAAAAAACACCTCTGTTTTTTTCCAAAATTTAGGATGTGTCCACGTTGCGCTTTGGGTGTTTCCTGTCGCTGGCGCTAGGCCTACCCACGCAAGTGAGGTATAATTTTTATCTGGAGACTTGGGGGAACGCTGGGTGGAAGGAAATTTGTAGCTCCTCTCAGATTCCAGAACTTTCTGCCACAGAAATGTGAGGGACATGAGTTTTTTTTAGCCAAATTTTGAGGTTTGCAAAGGATTCTGGGTAACAGAACCTGGTCCGAGCCCCGCAAGTCACCCCCTCTTGGATTCCCCTAGGTCTCTAGTTTTCAGAAATGCACAGGTTTGGTAGGTTTCCCTAGGTGCCGGCTGAGCTAGAGGCCAAAAGCTACAGGTAGGCACTTCGCAAAAAACACCTCTGTTTTTTTCCAAAATTTAGGATGTGTCCACGTTGCGCTTTGGGGTGTTTCCTGTCGCCGGCGCTAGGCCTACCCACACAAGTGAGGTATCATTTTTATCGGGAGACTTGGGGAACGCTGGGTGGAAGGAAATTTGTAGCTCCTCTCAGATTCCAGAACTTTCTGCCACAGAAATGTGAGGAACATGTGTTTTTTTTAGCCAAATTTTGAGGTTTGCAAAGGATTCTGGGTAACAGAACCTGGTCCGAGCCCCGCAAGTCACCCCTCCTTGGATTCCCCTAGGTCTCTAGTTTTCAGAAATGCACAGGTTTGGTAGGTTTTCCCTAGGTGCCGGCTGAGCTTGAGGCCAAAATCTACGGGTAGGCACTTTGCAAAAAACACCTCTGTTTTTTTCCAAAATTTAGGATGTGTCCACGTTGCGCTTTGGGGTGTTTCCTGTCGCCGGCGCTAGGCCTACCCACGCAAGTGAGGTATCATTTTTATCGGGAGACTTAGGGGAAGGCTGGGTGGAAGGAAATTTGTAGCTCCTCTCAGATTCCAGAACTTTCTGCCACAGAAATGTGAGGAACATGTGTTTTTTTTAGCCAAATTTTGAGGTTTGCAAGGATTCTGGGTAACAGAACCTGGTCCGAGCCCCGCAAGTCACCCCTCCTTGGATTCCCCTAGGTCTCTAGTTTTCAGAAATGCACAGGTTTGGTAGGTTTCCCTAGGTGCCGGCTGAGCGAGAGGCCAAAATCTACAGGTAGGCACTTCGCAAAAAACACCTCTGTTTTTTTCCAAAATTTAGGATGTGTCCACGTTGCGCTTTGGGGTGTTTTCCTGTCGCCGGCGCTAGGCCTACCCACGCAAGTGAGGTATCATTTTTATCGGGAGACTTGGGGGAACGCTGGGTGGAAGGAAATTTGTAGCTCCTCTCAGATTCCAGAACTTTCTGCCACAGAAATGTGAGGAACATGTGTTTTTTTAGCCAAATTTGAGGTTTGCAAAGGATTCTGGGTAACAGAACCTGGTCCGAGCCCCGCAAGTCACCCCTCCTTGGATTCCCCTAGGTCTCTAGTTTTCAGAAATGCACAGGTTTGGTAGGTTTCCCTAGGTGCCGGCTGAGCGAGAGGCCAAAATCTACAGGTAGGCACTTCGCAAAAAACACCTCTGTTTTCTCCCAAAATTTAGGATGTGTCCACGTTGCGCTTTGGGGTGTTTGCTGTCGCCGGCGCTAGGCCTACCCACGCAAGTGAGGTATCATTTTATCGGGAGACTTGGGGGAACGCTGGGTGGAAGGAAATTTGTAGCTCCTCTCAGATTCCAGAACTTTCTGCCACAGAAATGTGAGGGACATGTGTTTTTTTAGCCAAATTTTGAGGTTTGCAAAGGATTCTGGGTAACAGAACCTGGTCCGAGACCCGCAAGTCACCCTCCTTGGATTCCCCTAGGTCTCTAGTTTTCAGAAATGCACAGGTTTGGTAGGTTTCCCTAGGTGCCGGCTGAGCTAGAGGCCAAAAGCTACAGGTAGGCACTTCGCAAAAAACACCTCTGTTTTTTTCCAAAATTTAGGATGTGTCCACGTTGCGCTTTGGGGTGTTCCTGTCGCCGGCGCTAGGCCTACCCACACAAGTGAGGTATCATTTTTATCGGAGACTTGGGGGAACGCTGGGTGGAAGGAAATTGGTAGCTCCTCTCAGGTTCCAGAACTTTCTGCCACAGAAATGTGAGGAACATGTGTTTTTTTAGCCCAATTTTGAGGTTTGCAAAGGATTCTGGGTAACAGAACCTGGTCCGAGCCCCGCAAGTCACCCCTCCTTGGATTCCCCTAGGTCTCTAGTTTTCAGAAATGCACAGGTTTGGTAGGTTTCCCTAGGTGCCGGCTGAGCTTGAGGCCAAAATCTACGGGTAGGCACTTCGCAAAAAACACCTCTGTTTTTTTCCAAAATTTAGGATGTATCCACGTTGCGCTTTGGGGTGTTTCCTGTCGCCGGCGCTAGGCCTACCCACGCAAGTGAGGTATCATTTTTATCGGGAGACTTGGGGGAAGCCTGGGTGGAAGGAAATTTGTAGCTCCTCTCAGATTCCAGAACTTTCTGCCACAGAAATGTGAGGAACATGTGTTTTTTTAGCCAAATTTTGAGGTTTGCAAAGGATTCTGGGTAACAGAACCTGGTCCGAGCCCCGCAAGTCACCCCTCCTTGGATTCCCCTAGGTCTCTAGTTTTCAGAAATGCACAGGTTTGGTAGGTTTCCCTAGGTGCCGGCTGAGCGAGAGGCCAAAATCTACAGGTAGGCACTTCGCAAAAAACACCTCTGTTTTTTTTCAAAATTTAGGATGTGTCCACGTTGCGCTTTGGGGTGTTTCCTGTCGCCGGCGCTAGGCCTACCCACGCAAGTGAGGTATCATTTTTATCGGGAGACTTGGGGGAACGCTGGGTGGAAGGAAATTTGTAGCTCCTCTCAGATTCCAGAACTTTCTGCCACAGAAATGTGAAGACATGTGTTTTTTTAGCCAAATTTTGAGGTTTGCAAAGGATTCTGGGTAACAGAACCTGGTCCGAGCCCCGCAAGTCACCCCTCCTTGGATTCCCCTAGGTCTCTAGTTTTCAGAAATGCACAGGTTTGGTAGGTTTCCCTAGGTGCCGGCTGAGCTAGAGGCCAAAAGCTACAGGTAGGCACTTCGCAAAAAAACACCTCTGTTTTTTTCCAAAATTTAGGATGTGTCCACGTTGCGCTTTGGGGTGTTTCCTGTCGCCGGCGCTAGGCCTACCCACACAAGTGAGGTATCATTTTTATCGGGAGACTTGGGGGAACGCTGGGTGGAAGGAAATTTGTAGCTCCTCTCAGATTCCAGAACTTTCTGCCACAGAAATGTGAGGAACATGTGTTTTTTTTAGCCAAATTTTGAGGTTTGCAAAGGATTCTGGGTAACAGAACCTGGTCCGAGCCCCGCAAGTCACCCCTCCTTGGATTCCCCTAGGTCTCTAGTTTTCAGAAATGCTCAGGTTTGGTAGGTTTCCCTAGGTGCCGGCTGAGCTAGAGGCCAAAATCTACAGGTAGGCACTTTGCAAAAAACACCTCTGTTTTTTTCCAAAATTTAGGATGTGTCCACGTTGCACTTTGGGGTGTTTCTGTCGCCGGCGCTAGGCCTACCCACGCAAGTGAGGTGTCATTTTTATCGGGAGACTTGGGGGGAAGCGCTGGGTGGAAGGAAATTTGTAGCTCCTCTCAGATTCCAGAACTTTCTGCCACAGAAATATGAGGAACATGTGTTTTTTTAGCCACATTTTGAGGTTTGCAAAGGATTCTGGGAAACAGAACCTGGTCCGAGCCCCGCAAGTCACCCCTCCTTGGATTCCCCTAGGTCTCTAGTTTTCAGAAATGCACAGGTTTGGTAGGTTTCCCTAGGTGCCGGCTGAGCTAGAGGCCAAAATCTAACAGGTAGGCACTTCGCAAAAAACACCTCTGTTTTTTTCCAAAATTTAGGATGTGTCCACGTTGCGCTTTGGGGGTGTTTCCTGTCGCCGCTCTAGGCCTACCCACGCAAGTGAGGTATCATTTTTATCGGGAGACTTGGGGGAACGCTGGGTGGAAGGAAATTCGTAGCTCCTTCAGATTCCAGAACTTTCTGCCACAGAAATGTGAGGAACATGTGTTTTTTTATCCAAATTTTGAGGTTTGCAAAGAATTTCTGGTAACAGAACCTGGTCCGAGCCCCGCAAGTCACCCCTCCTTGGATTCCCCTAGGTCTCTAGTTTTCAAAAATGCACAGGTTTGGTAGGTTTCCCTAGGTGCCGGCTGAGCTAGAGCCAAAATCTACAGGTAGGCACTTCGCAAAAAACACCTCTGTTTTTTTCCAAAATTTAGGATGTGTCCACGTTGCGCTTTGGGGTGTTTCCTGTCGCCGGCGCTAGGCCTACCCACGCAAGTGAGGTATCATTTTTATCGGGAGACTTGGGGGAACGCTGGGTGGAAGGAAATTCGTAGCTCCTCTCAGATTCCAGAACTTTCTGCCACAGAAATGTGAGGAACATGTGTTTTTTTAGCCAAATTTTGAGGTTTGCAAAGGATTCTGGGTAACAGAACCTGGTCCGAGCCCCGCAAGTCACCCCTCCTTGGATTCCCCTAGGTCTCTAGTTTTCAGAAATGCACAGGTTTGGTAGGTTTCCCTAGGTGCCGGCTGAGCTAGAGGCCAAAATCTACAGGTAGCACTTCGCAAAAAACACCTCTGTTTTTTTCCAAAATTTAGGATGTGTCCACGTTGCGCTTTGGGGTGTTTCCTGTCGCTGGCGCTAGGCCTACCCACGCAAGTGAGGTATAATTTTTATCTGGAGACTTGGGGGAACGCTGGGTGGAAGGAAATTTGTAGCTCCTCTCAGATTCCAGAACTTTCTGCCACAGAAATGTGAGGGACATGTGTTTTTTTAGCCAAATTTTGAGGTTTGCAAAGGATTCTGGGTAACAGAACCTGGTCCGAGCCCCGCAAGTCACCCCTCCCTTGGATTCCCCTAGGTCTCTAGTTTTCAGAAATGCACAGGTTTGGTAGGTTTCCCTAGGTGCCGGCTGAGCTAGAGGCCAAAAGCTACAGGTAGGCACTTCGCAAAAAACACCTCTGTTTTTTTCCAAAATTTAGGATGTGTCCACGTTGCGCTTTGGGGTGTTTCCTGTCGCCGGCGCTAGGCCTACCCACACAAGTGAGGTATCATTTTTATCGGGAGACTTGGGGGAACGCTGGGTGGAAGGAAATTTGTAGCTCCTCTCAGATTCCAGAACTTTCTGCCACAGAAATGTGAGGAACATGTGTTTTTTTAGCCAAATTTTGAGGTTTGCAAAGGATTCTGGGTAACAGAACCTGGTCCGAGCCCCGCAAGTCACCCCTCCTTGGATTCCCCTAGGTCTCTAGTTTTCAGAAATGCACAGGTTTGGTAGGTTTCCCTAGGTGCCGGCTGAGCTTGAGGCCAAAATCTACGGGTAGGCACTTCGCAAAAAACACCTCTGTTTTTTTCCAAAATTTAGGATGTGTCCACGTTGCGCTTTGGGGTGTTTCCTGTCGCCGGCGCTAGGCCTACCCACGCAAGTGAGGTATCATTTTTATCGGGAGACTTAGGGGAAGGCTGGGTGGAAGGAAATTTGTAGCTCCTCTCAGATTCCAGAACTTTCTGCCACAGAAATGTGAGGAACATGTGTTTTTTTAGCCAAATTTTGAGGTTTGCAAAGGATTCTGGGTAACAGAACCTGGTCCGAGCCCCGCAAGTCACCCCTCCTTGGATTCCCCTAGGTCTCTAGTTTTCAGAAATGCACAGGTTTGGTAGGTTTCCCTAGGTGCCGGCTGAGCGAGAGGCCAAAATCTACAGGTAGGCACTTCGCAAAAAACACCTCTGTTTTTTTCCAAAATTTAGGATGTGTCCACGTTGCGCTTTGGGGTGTTTCCTGTCGCCGGCGCTAGGCCTACCCACGCAAGTGAGGTATCATTTTTATCGGGAGACTTGGGGGAACGCTGGGTGGAAGGAAATTTGTAGCTCCTCTCAGATTCCAGAACTTTCTGCCACAGAAATGTGAGGAACATGTGTTTTTTTTAGCCAAATTTTGAGGTTTGCAAAGGATTCTGGGTAACAGAACCTGGTCCGAGCCCCGCAAGTCACCCCCTCCTTGGATTCCCCCTAGGTCTCTAGTTTTCAGAAATGCACAGGTTTGGGTAGGTTTCCCTAGGTGCCGGCTGAGCGAGAGGCCAAAATCTACAGGTAGGCACTTCGCAAAAAACACCTCTGTTTTCTCCCAAAATTTAGGATGTGTCCACGTTGCGCTTTGGGGTGTTTGCTGTCGCCGGCGCTAGGCCTACCCACGCAAGTGAGGTATCATTTTATCGGGAGACTTGGGGGAACGCTGGGTGGAAGGAAATTTGTAGCTCCTCTCAGATTCCAGAACTTTCTGCCACAGAAATGTGAGGAACATGTGTTTTTTTAGCCAAATTTTGAGGTTTGCAAAGGATTCTGGGTAACAGAACCTGGTCCGAGCCCCGCAAGTCACCCCTCCTTGGATTCCCCTAGGTCTCTAGTTTTCAGAAATGCACAGGTTTGGTAGGTTTCCCTAGGTGCCGGCTGAGCTTGAGGCCAAAATCTACGGGTAGGCACTTCGCAAAAAACACCTCTGTTTTTTTCCAAAATTTAGGATGTATCCACGTTGCGCTTTGGGGTGTTTCCTGTCGCCGGCACTAGGCCTACCCACGCAAGTGAGGTATCATTTTTATCGGGAGACTTGGGGGAAGCCTGGGTGGAAGGAAATTTGTAGCTCCTCTCAGATTCCAGAACTTTCTGCCACAGAAATGTGAGGAACATGTGTTTTTTTAGCCAAATTTTGAGGTTTGCAAAGGATTCTGGGTAACAGAACCTGGTCCGAGCCCCGCAAGTCACCCCTCCTTGGATTCCCCTAGGTCTCTAGTTTTCAGAAATGCACAGGTTTGGTAGGTTTCCCTAGGTGCCGGCTGAGCGAGAGGCCAAAATCTACAGGTAGGCACTTCGCAAAAAACACCTCTGTTTTTTTCCAAAATTTAGGATGTGTCCACGTTGCGCTTTGGGGTGTTTCCTGTCGCCGGCGCTAGGCCTACCCACGCAAGTGAGGTATCATTTTTATCGGGAGACTTGGGGGAACGCTGGGTGGAAGGAAATTTGTAGCTCCTCTCAGATTCCAGAACTTTCTGCCACAGAAATGTGAAGACATGTGTTTTTTTAGCCAAATTTTGAGGTTTGCAAAGGATTCTGGGTAACAGAACCTGGTCCGAGCCCCGCAAGTCACCCCTCCTTGGATTCCCCTAGGTCTCTAGTTTTCAGAAATGCACAGGTTTGGTAGGTTTCCCTAGGTGCCGGCTGAGCTAGAGGCCAAAAGCTACAGGTAGGCACTTCGCAAAAAACACCTCTGTTTTTTTCCAAAATTTAGGATGTGTCCACGTTGCGCTTTGGGGTGTTTCCTGTCGCCGGCGCTAGGCCTACCCACACAAGTGAGGTATCATTTTTATCGGGAGACTTGGGGGAACGCTGGGTGGAAGGAAATTTGTAGCTCCTCTCAGATTCCAGAACTTTCTGCCACAGAAATGTGAGGAACATGTGTTTTTTTAGCCAAATTTTGAGGTTTGCAAAGGATTCTGGGTAACAGAACCTGGTCCGAGCCCCGCAAGTCACCCCTCCTTGGATTCCCCTAGGTCTCTAGTTTTCAGAAATGCACAGGTTTGGTAGGTTTCCCTAGGTGCCGGCTGAGCTAGAGGCCAAAAGCTACAGGTAGGCACTTCGCAAAAAACACCTCTGTTTTTTTCCAAAATTTAGGATGTGTCCACGTTGCGCTTTGGGGTGTTTCCTGTCGCCGGCGCTAGGCCTACCCACACAAGTGAGGTATCATTTTTATCGGGAGACTTGGGGGAACGCTGGGTGGAAGGAAATTTGTAGCTCCTCTCAGATTCCAGAACTTTCTGCCACAGAAATGTGAGGAACATGTGTTTTTTTAGCCAAATTTTGAGGTTTGCAAAGGATTCTGGGTAACAGAACCTGGTCCGAGCCCCGCAAGTCACCCCTCCTTGGATTCCCCTAGGTCTCTAGTTTTCAGAAATGCACAGGTTTGGTAGGTTTCCCTAGGTGCCGGCTGAGCGAGAGGCCAAAATCTACAGGTAGGCACTTCGCAAAAAACACCTCTGTTTTCTCCCAAAATTTAGGATGTGTCCACGTTGCGCTTTGGGGTGTTTGCTGTCGCCGGCGCTAGGCCTACCCACGCAAGTGAGGTATCATTTTTATCGGGAGACTTGGGGGAACGCTGGGTGGAAGGAAATTTGTAGCTCCTCTCAGATTCCAGAACTTTCTGCCACAGAAATGTGAGGGACATGTGTTTTTTTAGCCAAATTTTGAGGTTTGCAAAGGATTCTGGGTAACAGAACCTGGTCCGAGCCCCGCAAGTCACCCCTCCTTGGATTCCCCTAGGTCTCTAGTTTTCAGAAATGCACAGGTTTGGTAGGTTTCACTAGGTGCCGGCTGAGCTAGAGGCCAAAAGCTACAGGTAGGCACTTCGCAAAAAACACCTCTGTTTTTTTCCAAAATTTAGGATGTGTCCACGTTGCGCTTTGGGGTGTTTCCTGTCGCCGGCGCTAGGCCTACCCACACAAGTGAGGTATTATTTTTATCGGGAGACTTGGGGGAACGCTGGGTGGAAGGAAATTTGTAGCTCCTCTCAGATTCCAGAACTTTCTGCCACAGAAATGTGAGGAACATGTTTTTTTTTAGCCAAATTTTGAGGTTTGCAAAGGATTCTGGGTAACAGAACCTGGTCCGAGCCCCGCAAGTCACCCCTCCTTGGATTCCCCTAGGTCTCTAGTTTTCAGAAATGCACAGGTTTGGTAGGTTTCCCTAGGTGCCGGCTGAGCTTGAGGCCAAAATCTACGGGTAGGCACTTCGCAAAAAACACCTCTGTTTTTTTCCAAAATTTAGGATGTGTCCACGTTGCGCTTTGGGGTGTTTCCTGTCGCCGGCGCTAGGCCTACCCACGCAAGTGAGGTATCATTTTTATCGGGAGACTTGGGGGAAGCCTGGGTGGAAGGAAATTTGTAGCTCCTCTCAGATTCCAGAACTTTCTGTCACAGAAATGTGAGGAACATGTGTTTTTTTAGCCAAATTTTGAGGTTTGCAAAGGATTCTGGGTAACAGAACCTGGTCCGAGCCCCGCAAGTCACCCCTCCTTGGATTCCCCTAGGTCTCTAGTTTTCAGAAATGCACAGGTTTGGTAGGTTTCCCTAGGTGCCGGCTGAGCGAGAGGCCAAAATCTACAGGTAGGCACTTCGCAAAAAACACCTCTGTTTTTTTCCAAAATTTAGGATGTGTCAACGTTGCGCTTTGGGGTGTTTCCTGTCGCCGGCGCTAGGCCTACCCACGCAAGTGAGGTATCATTTTTATCGGGAGACTTGGGGGAACGCTGGGTGGAAGGAAATTTGTAGCTCCTCTCAGATTCCAGAACTTTCTGCCACAGAAATGTGAGGGACATGTGTTTTTTTAGCCAAATTTTGAGGTTTGCAAAGGATTCTGGGTAACAGAACCTGGTCCGAGCCCCGCAAGTCACCCCTCCTTGGATTCTCCTAGGTCTCTAGTTTTCAGAAATGCACAGGTTTGGTAGGTTTCCCTAGGTGCCGGCTGAGCTAGAGGCCAAAAGCTACAGGTAGGCACTTCGCAAAAAACACCTCTGTTTTTTTCCAAAATTTAGGATGTGTCCACGTTGCGCTTTGGGGTGTTTCCTGTCGCCGGCGCTAGGGCTACCCACACAAGTGAGGTATCATTTTTATCGGGAGACTTGGGGGAACGCTGGGTGGAAGGAAATTTGTAGCTCCTCTCAGATTCCAGAACTTTCTGCCACAGAAATGTGAGGAACATGTGTTTTTTTAGCCAAATTTTGAGGTTTGCAAAGGATTCTGGGTAACAGAACCTGGTCCGAGCCCCGCAAGTCACCCATCCTTGGATTCCCCTAGGTCTCTAGTTTTCAGAAATGCACAGGTTTGGTAGGTTTCCCTAGGTGCCGGCTGAGCTTGAGGCCAAAATCTACGGGTAGGCACTTCGCAAAAAACACCTCTGTTTTTTTCCAAAATTTAGGATGTGTCCACGTTGCGCTTTGGGGTGTTTCCTGTCGCCGGCGCTAGGCCTACCCACGCAAGTGAGGTATCATTTTTATCGGGAGACTTGGGTGAAGCCTGGGTGGAAGGAAATTTGTAGCTCCTCTCAGATTCCAGAACTTTCTGCCACAGAAATGTGAGGAACATGTGTTTTTTTAGCCAAATTTTGAGGTTTGCAAAGGATTCTGGGTAACAGAACCTGGTCCGAGCCCTGCAAGTCACCCCTCCTTGGATTCCCCTAGGTCTCTAGTTTTCAGAAATGCACAGGTTTGGTAGGTTTCCCTAGGTGCCGGCTGAGCGAGAGGCCAAAATCTACAGGTAGGCACTTCGCAAAAAACACCTCTGTTTTTTTCCAAAATTTAGGATGTGTCCACGTTGCGCTTTGGGGTGTTTCCTGTCGCCGGCGCTAGGCCTACCCACGCAAGTGAGGTATCATTTTTATCGGGAGACTTGGGGGAACGCTGGGTGGAAGGAAATTTTTAGCTCCTCTCAGATTCCAGAACTTTCTGCCACAGAAATGTGAGGGACATGTGTTTTTTTAGCCAAATTTTGAGGTTTGCAAAGGATTCTGGGTAACAGAACCTGGTCCGAGCCCCGCAAGTCACCCCTCCTTGGATTCCCCTAGGTCTCTAGTTTTCAGAAATGCACAGGTTTGGTAGGTTTCCCTAGGTGCCGGCTGAGCTAGAGGCCAAAAGCTACAGGTAGGCACTTCGCAAAAAACACCTCTGTTTTTTTTCCAAAATTTAGGATGTGTCCACGTTGCGCTTTGGGGTGTTTCCTGTCGCCGGCGCTAGGCCTACCCACACAAGTGAGGTATCATTTTTATCGGGAGACTTGGGGGAACGCTGGGTGGAAGGAAATTTGTAGCTCCTCTCAGATTCCAGAACTTTCTGCCACAGAAATGTGAGGAACATGTGTTTTTTTAGCCAAATTTTGAGGTTTGCAAAGGATTCTGGGTAACAGAACCTGGTCCGAGCCCCGCAAGTCACCCCTCCTTGGATTCCCCTAGGTCTCTAGTTTTCAGAAATGCACAGGTTTGGTAGGTTTCCCTAGGTGCCGGCTGAGCTTGAGGCCAAAATCTACGGGTAGGCACTTCGCAAAAAACACCTCTGTTTTTTTCCAAAATTTAGGATGTGTCCACGTTGCGCTTTGGGGTGTTTCCTGTCGCCGGCGCTAGGCCTACCCACGCAAGTGAGGTATCATTTTTATCGGGAGACTTGGGGGAAGGCTGGGTGGAAGGAAATTTGTAGCTCCTCTCAGATTCCAGAACTTTCTGCCACAGAAATGTGAGGAACATGTGTTTTTTTAGCCAAATTTTGAGGTTTGCAAAGGATTCTGGGTAACAGAACCTGGTCCGAGCCCCGCAAGTCACCCCTCCTTGGATTCCCCTAGGTCTCTAGTTTTCAGAAATGCACAGGTTTGGTAGGTTTCCCTAGGTGCCGGCTGAGCTTGAGGCCAAAATCTACGGGTAGGCACTTCGCAAAAAACACCTCTGTTTTTTTTCCAAAATTTAGGATGTGTCCACGTTGCGCTTTGGGGTGTTTCCTGTCGCCGGCGCTAGGCCTACCCACGCAAGTGAGGTATCATTTTTATCGGGAGACTTGGGGGAAGGCTGGGTGGAAGGATATTTGTAGCTCCTCTCAGATTCCAGAACTTTCTGCCACAGAAATGTGAGCAACATGTGTTTTTTTAGCCAAATTTTGAGGTTTGCAAAGGATTCTGGGTAACAGAACCTGGTCCGAGCCCCGCAAGTCACCCCTCCTTGGATTCCCCTAGGTCTCTAGTTTTCAGAAATGCACAGGTTTGGTAGGTTTCCCTAGGTGCCGGCTGAGCGAGAGGCCAAAATCTACAGGTAGGCACTTCGCAAAAAACACCTCTGTTTTTTTCCAAAATTTAGGATGTGTCCACGTTGCGCTTTGGGGTGTTTCCTGTCGCCGGCGCTAGGCCTACCCACACAAGTGAGGTATCATTTTTATCGGGAGACTTGGGGGAACGCTGGGTGGAAGGAAATTTGTAGCTCCTCTCAGATTCCAGAACTTTCTGCCACAGAAATGTGAGGAACATGTGTTTTTTTAGCCACATTTTGAGGTATGCAAAGGATACTGGGTAACAGAACCTGGTCCGAGCCCCGCAAGTCACCCCTCCTTGGATTCCCCTAGGTCTCTAGTTTTCAGAAATGCACAGGTTTGGTAGGTTTCCCTAGGTGCCGGCTGAGCGAGAGGCCAAAATCTACAGGTAGGCACTTCGCAAAAAACACCTCTGTTTTTTTCCAAAATTTAGGATGTGTCCACGTTGCGCTTTGGGGTGTTTCCTGTCGCCGGCGCTAGGCCTACCCACGCAAGTGAGGTATCATTTTTATCGGGAGACTTGGGGGAACGCTGGGTGGAAGGAAATTTGTAGCTCCTCTCAGATTCCAGAACTTTCTGCCACAGAAATGTGAGGGACATGTGTTTTTTTAGCCAAATTTTGAGGTTTGCAAAGGATTCTGGGTAACAGAACCTGGTCCGAGCCCCGCAAGTCACCCCTCCTTGGATTCCCCTAGGTCTCTAGTTTTCAGAAATGCACAGGTTTGGTAGGTTTCCCTAGGTGCCGGCTGAGCTAGAGGCCAAAAGCTACAGGTAGGCACTTCGCAAAAAACACCTCTGTTTTTTTCCAAAATTTAGGATGTGTCCACGTTGCGCTTTGGGGTGTTTCCTGTCGCCGGCGCTAGGCCTACCCACACAAGTGAGGTATCATTTTTATCGGGAGACTTGGGGGAACGCTGGGTGGAAGGAAATTTGTAGCTCCTCTCAGATTCCAGAACTTTCTGCCACAGAAATGTGAGGAACATGTGTTTTTTTAGCCAAATTTTGAGGTTTGCAAAGGATTCTGGGTAACAGAACCTGGTCCGAGCCCCGCAAGTCACCCCTCCTTGGATTCCCCTAGGTCTCTAGTTTTCAGAAATGTACAGGTTTGGTAGGTTTCCCTAGGTGCCGGCTGAGCGAGAGGCCAAAATCTACAGGTAGGCACTTCGCAAAAAAACACCTCTGTTTTTTTCCAAAATTTAGGATGTCTCCACGTTGCGCTTTGGGGTGTTTCCTGTCGCCGGCGCTAGGCCTACCCACGCAAGTGAGGTATCATTTTTATAGGAAGACTTGGGGGAACGCTGGGTGGAAGGAAATTTGTAGCTCCTCTCAGATTCCAGAACTTTCTGCCACAGAAATGTGAGGAACATGTGTTTTTTTAGCCAAATTTTGAGGTTTGCAAAGGATTCTGGGTAACAGAACCTGGTCCGAGCCCCGCAAGTCACCCCTCCTTGGATTCCCCTAGGTCTCTAGTTTTCAGAAATGCACAGGTTTGGTAGGTTTCCCTAGGTGCCGGCTGAGCGAGAGGCCAAAATCTACAGGTAGGCACTTCGCAAAAAACACCTCTGTTTTCTCCCAAAATTTAGGATGTGTCCACGTTGCGCTTTGGGGTGTTTGTTGTCGCCGGCGCTAGGCCTACCCACGCACGTGAGGTATCATTTTTATCGGGAGACTTGGGGGAACGCTGGGTGGAAGGAAATTTGTAGCTCCTCTCAGATTCCAGAACTTTCTGCCACAGAAATGTGAGGGACATGTGTTTTTTTAGCCAAATTTTGAGGTTTGCAAAGGATTCTGGGTAACAGAACCTGGTCCGAGCCCCGCAAGTCACCCCTCCTTGGATTCCCCTAGGTCTCTAGTTTTCAGAAATGCACAGGTTTGGTAGGTTTCCCTAGGTGCCGGCTGAGCTAGAGGCCAAAAGCTACAGGTAGGCACTTCGCAAAAAACACCTCTGTTTTTTTCCAAAATTTAGGATGTGTCCACGTTGCGCTTTGGGGTGTTTCCTGTCGCCGGCGCTAGGCCTACCCACACAAGTGAGGTATCATTTTTATCGGGAGACTTGGGGGAACGCTGGGTGGAAGGAAATTTGTAGCTCCTCTCAGATTCCAGAACTTTCTGCCACAGAAATGTGAGGAACATGTGTTTTTTTAGACAAATTTTGAGGTTTGCAAAGGATTCTGGGTAACAGAACCTGGTCCGAGCCCCGCAAGTCACCCCTCCTTGGATTCCCCTAGGTCTCTAGTTTTCAGAAATGCACAGGTTTGGTAGGTTTCCCTAGGTGCCGGTTGAGCTTGAGGCCAAAATCTACGGGTAGGCACTTCGCAAAAAACACCTCTGTTTTTTTCCAAAATTTAGGATGTGTCCACGTTGCGCTTTGGGGTGTTTCCTGTCGCCGGCGCTAGGCCTACCCACGCAAGTGAGGTATCATTTTTATCGGGAGACTTGGGGGAAGGCTGGGTGGAAGGAAATTTGTAGCTCCTCTCAGATTCCAGAACTTTCTGCCACAGAAATATGAGGAACATGTGTTTTTTTAGCCAAATTTTGAGGTTTGCAAAGGATTCTGGGTAACAGAACCTGGTCCGAGCCCCGCAAGTCACCCCTCCTTGGATTCCCCTAGGTCTCTAGTTTTCAGAAATGCACAGGTTTGGTAGGTTTCCCTAGGTGCCGGCTGAGCGAGAGGCCAAAATCTACAGGTAGGCACTTCGCAAAAAACACCTCTGTTTTTTTCCAAAATTTAGGATGTGTCCACGTTGCGCTTTGGGGTGTTTCCTGTTGCCGGCGCTAGGCCTACCCACGCAAGTGAGGTATCATTTTTATCGGGAGACTTGGGGGAACGCTGGGTGGAAGGAAATTTGTAGCTCCTCTCAGATTCCAGAACTTTCTGCCACAGAAATGTGAGGGACATGTGTTTTTTTAGCCAAATTTTGAGGTTTGCAAAGGATTCTGGGTAACAGAACCTGGTCCGAGCCCCGCAAATCACCCCTCCTTGGATTCCCCTAGGTCTCTAGTTTTCAGAAATGCACAGGTTTGGTAGGTTTCCTTAGGTGCCGGCTGAGCTAGAGGCCAAAATCTACAGGTAGGCACTTCGCAAAAAACACCTCTGTTTTTTTCCAAAATTTAGGATGTGTCCACGTTGCGCTTTGGGGTGTTTCCTGTCGCCGGCGCTAGGCCTACCCACGCAAGTGATGTATCATTTTTATCGGGAGACTTGGGGGAACGCTGGGTGGAAGAAAATTTGTAGGTCCTCTCAGATTCCAGAACTTTCTGCCACAGAAATGTGAGGAACATGTGTTTTTTTAGCCAAATTTTGAGGTTTGCAAAGGATTCTGGGTAACAGAACCTGGTCCGAGCCCCGCAAGTCACCCCTCCTTGGATTCCCGTAGGTCTCTAGTTTTCAGAAATGCACAGGTTTGGTAGGTTTGGTAGGTTTTCCTAGGTGCCGGCTGAGCTAGAGGCCAAAATCTACAGGTAGGCACTTCGCAAAAAACACCTCTGTTTTTTTCCAAAATTTAGGATGTGCCCACGTTGCGCTTTGGGGTGTTTCCTGTCGCCGGCGCTAGGCCTACCCACGCAAGTGAGGTATCATTTTTATCGGGCGACTTGGGGGAACGCTGGGTGGAAGGAAATTTGTAGCTCCTCTCAGATTCCAGAACATTCTGCCACAGAAATGTGAGGAACATGTGTTTTTTTTGCCAAATTTTGAGGTTTGCAAAGGATTCTGGGTAACAGAACCTGGTCCGAGCCCCGCAAGTCACCCCTCCTTGGATTCCCCTAGGTCTCTAGTTTTCAGAAATGCACAGGTTTGGTAGGGTTCCCTAGGTGCCAGCTGAGCTAGAGGCCAAAATCTACAGGTAGGCACTTCGCAAAAAACACCTCTGTTTTTTTCCAAAATTTAGGATGTGTCCACGTTGTGCTTTGGGGTGTTTCCTGTCGCCAGCGCTAGGCCTACCCACGCAAGTGAGGTATCATTTTTATCGGGAGACTTGGGGGAACACTGGGTGGAAGGAAATTTGTAGCTCCTCTCAGATTCCAGAACTTTCTGCCACAGAAATGTGAGGAACATGTGTTTTTTTAGCCAAATTTTGAGGTTTGCAAAGGATTCTGGGTAACAGAACCTGGTCCGAGCCCCGCAAGTCACCCTCCTTGGATTCCCCTAGGTCTCTAGTTTTCAGAAATGCACAGGTTTGGTAGGTTTCCCTAGGTGCCGGCTGAGCTAGAGGCCAAAATCTACAGGTAGGCACTTCGCAAAAAACACCTCTGTTTTTTTCCAAAATTTAGGATGTGTCCACGTTGCGCTTTGGGGTGTTTCGTGTCGCCGGCGCTAAGCCTATCCACGCAAGTGAGGTATCATTTTTATCGGGAGACTTGGGGGAACGCTGGGTGGAAGAAAATTTGTAGGTCCTCTCAGATTCCAGAACTTTCTGCCACAGAAATGTGAGGAACATGTGTTTTTTTAGCCAAATTTTGAGGTTTGCAAAGGATTCTGGGTAACAGAACCTGGTCCGAGCCCCGCAAGTCACCCCTCCTTGGATTCCCCTAGGTCTCTAGTTTTCAGAAATGCACAGGTTTGGTAGGTTTCCCTAGGTGCCGGCTGAGCTTGAGGCCAAAATCTACGGGTAGGCACTTCGCAAAAAACACCTCTGTTTTTTTCCAAAATTTAGGATGTGTCCACGTTGCGCTTTGGGGTGTTTCCTGTCGCCGGCGCTAGGCCTACCCACGCAAGTGAGGTATCATTTTTATCGGGAGACTTGGGGGAAGGCTGGGTGGAAGGATATTTGTAGCTCCTCTCAGATTCCAGAACTTTCTGCCACAGAAATGTGAGGAACATGTGTTTTTTTAGCCAAATTTTGAGGTTTGCAAAGGATTCTGGGTAACAGAACCTGGTCCGAGCCCCGCAAGTCACCCCTCCTTGGATTCCCCTAGGTCTCTAGTTTTCAGAAATGCACAGGTTTGGTAGGTTTCCCTAGGTGCCGGCTGAGCGAGAGGCCAAAATCTACAGGTAGGCACTTCGCAAAAAACACCTCTGTTTTTTTCCAAAATTTAGGATGTGTCCACGTTGCGCTTTGGGGTGTTTCCTGTCGCCGGCGCTAGGCCTACCCACACAAGTGAGGTATCATTTTTATCGGGAGACTTGGGGGAACGCTGGGTGGAAGGAAATTTGTAGCTCCTCTCAGATTCCAGAACTTTCTGCCACAGAAATGTGAGGAACATGTGTTTTTTTAGCCACATTTTGAGGTTTGCAAAGGATTCTGGGTAACAGAACCTGGTCCGAGCCCCGCAAGTCACCCCTCCTTGGATTCCCCTAGGTCTCTAGTTTTCAGAAATGCACAGGTTTGGTAGGTTTCCCTAGGTGCCGGCTGAGCGAGAGGCCAAAATCTACAGGTAGGCACTTCGCAAAAAACACCTCTGTTTTTTTCCAAAATTTAGGATGTGTCCACGTTGCGCTTTGGGGTGTTTCCTGTCGCCGGCGCTAGGCCTACCCACGCAAGTGAGGTATCATTTTTATCGGGAGACTTGGGGGAACGCTGGGTGGAAGGAAATTTGTAGCTCCTCTCAGATTCCAGAACTTTCTGCCACAGAAATGTGAGGGACATGTGTTTTTTTAGCCAAATTTTGAGGTTTGCAAAGGATTCTGGGTAACAGAACCTGGTCCGAGCCCCGCAAGTCACCCCTCCTTGGATTCCCCTAGGTCTCTAGTTTTCAGAAATGCACAGGTTTGGTAGGTTTCCCTAGGTGCCGGCTGAGCTAGAGGCCAAAAGCTACAGGTAGGCACTTCGCAAAAAACACCTCTGTTTTTTTCCAAAATTTAGGATGTGTCCACGTTGCGCTTTGGGGTGTTTCCTGTCGCCGGCGCTAGGCCTACCCACACAAGTGAGGTATCATTTTTATCGGGAGACTTGGGGGAACGCTGGGTGGAAGGAAATTTGTAGCTCCTCTCAGATTCCAGAACTTTCTGCCACAGAAATGTGAGGAACATGTGTTTTTTTAGCCAAATTTTGAGGTTTGCAAAGGATTCTGGGTAACAGAACCTGGTCCGAGCCCCGCAAGTCACCCCTCCTTGGATTCCCCTAGGTCTCTAGTTTTCAGAAATGTACAGGTTTGGTAGGTTTCCCTAGGTGCCGGCTGAGCGAGAGGCCAAAATCTACAGGTAGGCACTTCGCAAAAAAACACCTCTGTTTTTTTCCAAAATTTAGGATGTCTCCACGTTGCGCTTTGGGGTGTTTCCTGTCGCCGGCGCTAGGCCTACCCACGCAAGTGAGGTATCATTTTTATAGGAAGACTTGGGGGAACGCTGGGTGGAAGGAAATTTGTAGCTCCTCTCAGATTCCAGAACTTTCTGCCACAGAAATGTGAGGAACATGTGTTTTTTTAGCCAAATTTTGAGGTTTGCAAAGGATTCTGGGTAACAGAACCTGGTCCGAGCCCCGCAAGTCACCCCTCCTTGGATTCCCCTAGGTCTCTAGTTTTCAGAAATGCACAGGTTTGGTAGGTTTCCCTAGGTGCCGGCTGAGCGAGAGGCCAAAATCTACAGGTAGGCACTTCGCAAAAAACACCTCTGTTTTCTCCCAAAATTTAGGATGTGTCTACGTTGCGCTTTGGGGTGTTTGTTGTCGCCGGCGCTAGGCCTACCCACGCAAGTGAGGTATCATTTTTATCGGGAGACTTGGGGGAACGCTGGGTGGAAGGAAATTTGTAGCTCCTCTCAGATTCCAGAACTTTCTGCCACAGAAATGTGAGGGACATGTGTTTTTTTAGCCAAATTTTGAGGTTTGCAAAGGATTCTGGGTAACAGAACCTGGTCCGAGCCCCGCAAGTCACCCCTCCTTGGATTCCCCTAGGTCTCTAGTTTTCAGAAATGCACAGGTTTGGTAGGTTTCCCTAGGTGCCGGCTGAGCTAGAGGCCAAAAGCTACAGGTAGGCACTTCGCAAAAAACACCTCTGTTTTTTTCCAAAATTTAGGATGTGTCCACGTTGCGCTTTGGGGTGTTTCCTGTCGCCGGCGCTAGGCCTACCCACACAAGTGAGGTATCATTTTTATCGGGAGACTTGGGGGAACGCTGGGTGGAAGGAAATTTGTAGCTCCTCTCAGATTCCAGAACTTTCTGCCACAGAAATGTGAGGAACATGTGTTTTTTTAGACAAATTTTGAGGTTTGCAAAGGATTCTGGGTAACAGAACCTGGTCCGAGCCCCGCAAGTCACCCCTCCTTGGATTCCCCTAGGTCTCTAGTTTTCAGAAATGCACAGGTTTGGTAGGTTTCCCTAGGTGCCGGTTGAGCTTGAGGCCAAAATCTACGGGTAGGCACTTCGCAAAAAACACCTCTGTTTTTTTCCAAAATTTAGGATGTGTCCACGTTGCGCTTTGGGGTGTTTCCTGTCGCCGGCGCTAGGCCTACCCACGCAAGTGAGGTATCATTTTTATCGGGAGACTTGGGGGAAGGCTGGGTGGAAGGAAATTTGTAGCTCCTCTCAGATTCCAGAACTTTCTGCCACAGAAATGTGAGGAACATGTGTTTTTTTAGCCAAATTTTGAGGTTTGCAAAGGATTCTGGGTAACAGAACCTGGTCCGAGCCCCGCAAGTCACCCCTCCTTGGATTCCCCTAGGTCTCTAGTTTTCAGAAATGCACAGGTTTGGTAGGTTTCCCTAGGTGCCGGCTGAGCGAGAGGCCAAAATCTACAGGTAGGCACTTCGCAAAAAACACCTCTGTTTTTTTCCAAAATTTAGGATGTGTCCACGTTGCGCTTTGGGGTGTTTCCTGTTGCCGGCGCTAGGCCTACCCACGCAAGTGAGGTATCATTTTTATCGGGAGACTTGGGGGAACGCTGGGTGGAAGGAAATTTGTAGCTCCTCTCAGATTCCAGAACTTTCTGCCACAGAAATGTGAGGAACATGTGTTTTTTTAGCCAAATTTTGAGGTTTGCAAAGGATTCTGGGTAACAGAACCTGGTCCGAGCCCCGCAAGTCACCCCTCCTTGGATTCCCCTAGGTCTCTAGTTTTCAGAAATGCACAGGTTTGGTAGGTTTCCCTAGGTGCCGGCTGAGCGAGAGGCCAAAATCTACAGGTAGGCACTTCGCAAAAAACACCTCTGTTTTCTCCCAAAATTTAGGATGTGTCCACGTTGCGCTTTGGGGTGTTTGCTGTCGCCGGCGCTAGGCCTACCCACGCAAGTGAGGTATCATTTTTATCGGGAGACTTGGGGGAACGCTGGGTGGAAGGAAATTTGTAGCTCCTCTCAGATTCCAGAACTTTCTGCCACAGAAATGTGAGGGACATGTGTTTTTTTAGCCAAATTTTGAGGTTTGCAAAGGATTCTGGGTAACAGAACCTGGTCCGAGCCCCGCAAGTCACCCCTCCTTGGATTCCCCTAGGTCTCTAGTTTTCAGAAATGCACAGGTTTGGTAGGTTTCCTTAGGTGCCGGCTGAGCTAGAGGCCAAAATCTACAGGTAGGCACTTCGCAAAAAACACCTCTGTTTTTTTCCAAAATTTAGGATGTGTCCACGTTGCGCTTTGGGGTGTTTCCTGTCGCCGGCGCTAGGCCTACCCACGCAAGTGATGTATCATTTTTATCGGGAGACTTGGGGGAACGCTGGGTGGAAGAAAATTTGTAGGTCCTCTCAGATTCCAGAACTTTCTGCCACAGAAATGTGAGGAACATGTGTTTTTTTAGCCAAATTTTGAGGTTTGCAAAGGATTCTGGGTAACAGAACCTGGTCCGAGCCCCGCAAGTCACCCCTCCTTGGATTCCCGTAGGTCTCTAGTTTTCAGAAATGCACAGGTTTGGTAGGTTTGGTAGGTTTCCCTAGGTGCCGGCTGAGCTAGAGGCCAAAATCTACAGGTAGGCACTTCGCAAAAAACACCTCTGTTTTTTTCCAAAATTTAGGATGTGCCCACGTTGCGCTTTGGGGTGTTTCCTGTCGCCGGCGCTAGGCCTACCCACGCAAGTGAGGTATCATTTTTATCGGGCGACTTGGGGGAACGCTGGGTGGAAGGAAATTTGTAGCTCCTCTCAGATTCCAGAACATTCTGCCACAGAAATGTGAGGAACATGTGTTTTTTTTGCCAAATTTTGAGGTTTGCAAAGGATTCTGGGTAACAGAACCTGGTCCGAGCCCCGCAAGTCACCCCTCCTTGGATTCCCCTAGGTCTCTAGTTTTCAGAAATGCACAGGTTTGGTAGGGTTCCCTAGGTGCCAGCTGAGCTAGAGGCCAAAATCTACAGGTAGGCACTTCGCAAAAAACACCTCTGTTTTTTTCCAAAATTTAGGATGTGTCCACGTTGTGCTTTGGGGTGTTTCCTGTCGCCAGCGCTAGGCCTACCCACGCAAGTGAGGTATCATTTTTATCGGGAGACTTGGGGGAACACTGGGTGGAAGGAAATTTGTAGCTCCTCTCAGATTCCAGAACTTTCTGCCACAGAAATGTGAGGAACATGTGTTTTTTTAGCCAAATTTTGAGGTTTGCAAAGGATTCTGGGTAACAGAACCTGGTCCGAGCCCCGCAAGTCACCCCTCCTTGGATTCCCCTAGGTCTCTAGTTTTCAGAAATGCACAGGTTTGGTAGGTTTCCCTAGGTGCCGGCTGAGCTAGAGGCCAAAATCTACAGGTAGGCACTTCGCAAAAAACACCTCTGTTTTTTTCCAAAATTTAGGATGTGTCCACGTTGCGCTTTGGGGTGTTTCGTGTCGCCGGCGCTAAGCCTATCCACGCAAGTGAGGTATCATTTTTATCGGGAGACTTGGGGGAACGCTGGGTGGAAGAAAATTTGTAGGTCCTCTCAGATTCCAGAACTTTCTGCCACAGAAATGTGAGGAACATGTGTTTTTTTAGCCAAATTTTGAGGTTTGCAAAGGATTCTGGGTAACAGAACCTGGTCCGAGCCCCGCAAGTCACCCCTCCTTGGATTCCCCTAGGTCTCTAGTTTTCAGAAATGCACAGGTTTGGTAGGTTTGGTAGGTTTCCCTAGGTGCCGGCTGAGCTAGAGGCCAAAATCTACAGGTAGGCACTTCGCAAAAAACACCTCTGTTTTTTTCCAAAATTTAGGATGTGTCCACGTTGCGCTTTGGGGTGTTTCCTGTCGCCGGCGCTAGGCCTACCCACGCAAGTGAGGTATCATTTTTATCGGGCGACTTGGGGGAACGCTGGGTGGAAGGAAATTTGTAGCTCCTCTCAGATTCCAGAACATTCTGCCACAGAAATGTGAGGAACATGTGTTTTTTTTGCCAAATTTTGAGGTTTGCAAAGTATTCTGGGTAACAGAACCTGGTCCGAGCCCCGCAAGTCACCCCTCCTTGGATTCCCCTAGGTCTCTAGTTTTCAGAAATGCACAGGTTTGGTAGGTTTCCCTAGGTGCCAGCTGAGCTAGAGGCCAAAATCTACAGGTAGGCACTTCGCAAAAAACACCTCTGTTTTTTTCCAAAATTTAGGATGTGTCCACGTTGCGCTTTGGGGTGTTTCCTGTCGCCAGCGCTAGGCCTACCCACGCAAGTGAGGTATCATTTTTATCGGGAGACTTGGGGGAACGCTGGGTGGAAGGAAATTTGTAGCTCCTCTCAGATTCCAGAACTTTCTGCCACAGAAATGTGAGGAACATGTGTTTTTTTAGCCAAATTTTGAGGTTTGCAAAGGATTCTGGGTAACAGAACCTGGTCCGAGCCCCGCAAGTCACCCCTCCTTGGATTCCCCGATGTCTCTAGTTTTCAGAAATGCACAGGTTTGGTAGGTTTCCCTAGGCGCCGGCTGAGCTAGAGGCCAAAATCTACAGGTAGGCACTTCCTAAAAAACACCTCTGTTTTCTCCCAAAATTTTGGATGTGTCCAAGTTGCGCTTTGGGGCGTTTCCTGTCGCGGGCGCTAGGCCTACCCACACAAGTGAGGTATCATTTTTATCGGCAGACTTGGGGGAACATAGATTAGCAAAACAAGTGCTATTGCCCCTTGTCTTTCTCTACATTTTTTCCTTCCAAATATAGGAGAGTGTGCAAAAAAGACATCTATTTGAGAAATTCCCTATAATTCACATGCTTGTATGGTCACCCTGGAATTCAGAGATGTGCAAATAACCACTGCTCCTCAGCACCTTATCTTGTGCCCTTTTTGGAAATGCAAAGGTTTTCTTGATAGCAATTTTTTACTCTTTATATTTCAGCAAATGAATTGCTGTATACCCGGTATAGAATGAAAACGCACTGCAGGGTGCAGCTCATTTATTGGCTCTGGGTTCCTCGGGTTCTTGATGAACCTACAAGCCCTATATATCCCCGCAACCAGAGGAGTCCAGCAGACGTAACAGTATATTGCTTTCTATAATCTGACATTGCAGGGAAAAGTTACAGAGTAAAACGTAGAGAAAAATTGATGTTTTTTTCACCTCAATTTCAATATTTTTCTTTTTCAGCTTTTATTTTCTGTAGGAAACCCTTGTAGGATCTACACAAATGACCCCTTGCTGAATTCAGAATTTTGTCTACTTTTCAGAAATGGTTAGGTGTCTGGGATCCAGCATTGGTTTCATGCCCATTCCTGTCACTGACTGGAAGGAGGCTGAAAGCACAAAAAATTGCAAAAATGGGGTATGCCCCAGTAAAATGCCAAAATTGAGTTGAAAAATTGGGTTTTCTGATTCAAGTCTGCCTGTTCCTGAAAGCTAGGAAGCTGCTGAGTTTAGCACTGCAAACCCTTTGTTGATCCCATTTTCAGGGGGAAATCCACAAGCCTTCTTCTGCAGCCACTTTTTCCAATTTTTTTGAAAAAAACGAAATATTCACTGTATTTTGGCCAATTTCTTGGCATCCTTCAAGGGAACCCACAAAGTCTAGCTACCTCTAGAATCCCTAGGATGTTGGAAAAAAAGGACGCAAATTTGGCTTGGTTAGCTTATGTGGACAAAAAGTTATGAGGGCCTAAGCGCGAACTGCCCCAAATAGGCAAAAAAAGGCCTGGCACAGGAGGGGGAAAAGGCCTGGCAGCGAAGGGGTTAATATTCCTTTTATTATTTTCAGTAACAATCCGTTCCAAACGTTGCTGAGCCAATTTCCCACCGAAGCAAATCCTTTTCCAACCTTCTCCCATACTCCTTGTTCTTTCAATTCCTTCAAATCTGTACTTTCGTTAGTTCGGTTTGTAAGCATCTTTCTAATTTGCCCACTGCTGTCTGGTATATATGTACAACAGTGACGTGTACCAAGCATTTTGCAAACGCCGCCATCCTTTGCTAAGAGAATGTCTAAGGCAAGCCAATTTTGAAGAGTCATAGCTCTCTCTGCGGCAAGTTCAGCATCCATCAGGATTATAGCTCCTGAGAATTTTGTTAGCATGTTATCCACAATAGTAGACAACTTTCGTATCTTAATTGAATTCAAAATGACTCCCACTGAAGGAATCAAAGCTCCAAATATATCTCCTACCACACCAGAAGCTGTCTCCCTCTTCTGAACATGATGTGATTCAGACAGCTTTGGGAATTTCTTTAAGTCGTCCAGTTGATAAACCTTTGGGAATATTATTCCCAAATAACATCTCCCATACCATCCTTTAGGAAGACGATAATAGGCGTTAAGTTTAAGTCCACAAATGTAATATACCCCTGGAATAACTGGGTCTTGTCCATTCAGCATGAACGTCCATTTAGGTTGAAAACAAAAACGTATGTTTACATTCACTCGTTCCCACAAAGACTGTGTCATAATATGATTTATGTCTATGTATTCAGAATCTCCCTACGTGTAATGTATCTAAAGCTATTTTCCCTTGTGTCTTTATCGCGGCAAAAGCATAGTTATCTACAGGTGTCCTTTTGTGTAATTCCCTTTCTAATTTCTCTTTCACTTCTTTCCTCCTATCATCAGTGTTATCTAAAAAGCTTATCTCCATTGGTGAAAGCAAGCATGTAAGGTTCTCTCTATGTGCGTGAGCTGTGTGAAAAGGTGACAACGGCTCAAAGAAGCCCCTCATCAATTTTATATAATAATCTCTGGCTACTTTACTCAGGTACTCGATTATGGGGACATATGCAAATGTAACATCATAAGTAGAATAAAAGTAGTGAATATACTCCTGACCATAAAATCTGGACGTTATTAAACTACATGTAATTCTGTACGTAAGAGGCATGCTATGATATGTCACCCATTCCACTACTGAGGTATGTATTTGTGTGCATACATAACAATCTTTCGCATCCATGGTCTCAACATATTCACTCAGCAAGCGATAGAAAACATTAGACAAAAGTTCCTTTTATCATGCAGATGCCTTTCGTCTTGTTCGAGTCTCTTTAAAGCTGTTAGTTCAGTAGTAGTAGGTCTAGAAGTTAAAGCATCATTCGTCCCTTTCTCATCCTTTCCATGCATTCCAAGAACTATTGCTACAAAGATTAGTACACATGCAGTTATTAGACCTATACACATGTATTTACAACACTTCATTTTATGCCCCTGTGTAGTGTAGCCTGTCATGATTTGTATAGAATCAGAAAGTTGAAGACACTTTATCAAATCGGATTTGCAGATATATACAAAGCTGAACGAGTTAAATGTTCACACAGTTTTCTTTAGCAGCTTCTTCTTTTATCGATTAGCAGCTATGTCTCAAAATCGGTTAGCAGCTTTGTCTCAAAATCGGTTAGCAGCTTTGTCTCAAAAATCGGTTTCAGAGTCAATCAAGTTTAGCAATGTCTTAGCCAGTTTGAAAGTCAATCAGGTTATCAATGTTTTATTCGGTAAAGTTCATGGAGCTTTACTCCTCAAGTGCCAAAGTGAAGTTCTGCCTCTTCGTTCTCGAGACTGAGGGATACGAATTTGTCTGACCAATCGTTAGTGGCTATGTATGCCCACTTCGGACCAGAATACCTTCTGCTCGGTATTGTTGGAAAATGGGTTATTGGTAAGGGCAGGTAGGTACCTACACCTAGCAACAAGCCACTAACCTCCACCTAGGTACAGTTAGGTCTCAGTAAATTAATCCCAGCTCAACCCTTGGTAGCTTGGCAACGAGCGTCAAGGCTTAACTTAGGAGACAGTGTGTAAAGCATTCAAATATCACAAAACAGTAATTAAATAAAACACAGGAAACAGTTTAAAAATCCAAAACCAATTTATAAAAATAGTTTATATTTTTATCTTTAAAATGACACAAAAACGAATAAAATCGGATAAAGGGAACCGGAGATATGAATTTTTAAAGAATTATTACTTTTCTAGCGCTTAGAAACAAAAAGCGCCAATCGGGTCATCTGGTTGCACCTCGACCGGGGCAAAGTCAAAGTTTCAGGCCGACCGCGATGGAGCCCTGCTCGGCTACAAGTCGCGGGAGGCCTCGGTTAAAAAGTTACCTTCTGACTTAGTCTTTATTTTGAAGTTTTTCTTCACCGGGACGAACCTGCCAGTTGAATCCGACCTCCTGGAGCCCTTGTCCGGATACGCGATGTGGGTTTCCTCGGTGGAGATTTTTACGTCGTTTTTTCGAGATGAAAATCCTTCGACCGGGGTAAACCTGGATCTTGATCCGACGTCCGTGGAGCCCTTCTCGGATACGATGGCTGGGAGGTCCAGGTCAACTTTTTACCTTCGGACTTAGTCTCTTTTTCGGAGGTTTTTCTTTACCGGGACGAACCACCAAGTCAGGCCGGGTCGCGGTTGAGGCAAGCCGGCTAGAATTTCCGCGGCGGGTCGGTCCCTCTCTGGAGCTTTTTTTCAAAAATTCTCAATTCTTTTCCAAACTTCTGGGGCTTCACCCAGATGTTCTTTTAAGGTTCTTTTGGGGTCCACAGCTCACCCCAAGGGTCCAGAAGTTCTGTGATGGTCCTTGTGGGGTGCGGACTTCAACTCCCAGAATGCACCTGGCGCAAACTCCTTTTTGGCCACTGGGCAGTGGTCAACTGGTCTCTTTTTTCAGGAGTTGGTGCAGGGGACTCTGGATAGCAATTTTTCACCTGTAGCAAACAGGGAGTCCCTCCTTGAACCAGTTGAAGCCAGGCAAAGTCCTTCTTGTGGTGAAGCCCAAGTGTGCAGCTGGTGCAGTCCTTCTGAGTGCAGGTTCCAGGTGCAGGCCAGGGGTCCAGCAGGGCAGTCCTTCTTCTCCTTTAGTTCTTTTCTTCTTGAAATCTGGCAGGGATCTGAGGTGTGGGGGCAGGTCTGCCAGTTTTATCCTTGCTCCTGGGTGAAAAGCAGGGGGGTCCTGGTTCTCCAATCAGGTACAGGGTTGTCCCCCTGTGATGACCACTTCCTGGGAAGTGTGGCAAAAATCCATCCCAAAAGGCAACAGTCTCTAAAAATCCAACATGGCTGAATCTGATTTTTGGAGGTTACATCTGGCTGAGCCCACCCACTGGTGTGGCTAAAAATCATAAACACACCCCTCTCCTGCCCTCTCCTAATCTAATCAAGGGGGCACCTAATTGTCTGGGGTTGCAGGATGTAGGGGTGTTGCTGGGTGCTCCAAATGTCCTTCTCTGCCTTTGAAGACCAGTTTGGCAGCCCTCCCCCTTCCTGCCTCACCATCTGCTGAGGGGAGATTCTCTCCTCCAAGCACATTCCTTTGTGTGAAGCCAGGCCACTTCACACCTCATCAAGGCAGCCTGGCAGAAGCTGCTGCAGGCTGGCCAATCAGAGCACAGCGGCAAAAACAATGCAGAGCTGAAATTGGCAACTTTTTAGGTAAAGTCTAAACTTTTTACCTGAACAAGTTATATTAAATCCAACAACTGGAAGTTGTGGGATTTATTACAACAATTAATTTGATACCAAATTCTTGGTATGTAACATTTAAGGAGACTTTAAAATTTAAAATAAAGTCTGCCCATTCTAGCCTATGAAGGCCATTTACTTCAATGAGGGAAAAACGAATTTGGCTGTTTTTACCTCACCAGGGCTTATAAATCTATTTTTATAAAGTCCCTGCTTATAGTTACATGGCATCCAGCCCTAGGGGCACATAGGGCACACCTTAGGGGTGACTTATATGTAAAAATAAGGTAGTTTAAGACTTTGGAAGTACCTTTAATTCCAAAGTCGAATTTGCATATAACTTTAATTTAAAAGCAGCCAGCAAGGCAGGCTTGCTCTTAAAATGACACTGGGCACCTCAGCAGTGCACCTAGGTGTGCACCACCTATGCTGTGGTCCCTAAACCTACATGCCCTACCATATACTAGGGACTTATAGGTAGGTTAACTTAGCCAATTAGAATTAGCCTAATTTGCATATCCATTTTACACAGAGCACAGGCCCTGGGACTGGTTAGCAGTACCCAGGGCACCATCAAAGTCAGGAAAACACCAGCAAAAAGAGGAGAATGGGGGCAAAAAGTTATGGGGCCTCTGCAATCAGCCCTGTTTTCTCACAGGTATTCTTTTTCTTTTCAATATTACATCTCCCTTTGATTCTCTTTCGCCGGTGCTTTCTTCCTTGGCTGAGTCTTTCTCTTCACTTGGTATTGCTGTTTCAACAGACACTTCTTTCCTTTTCTCTTTCAACTTTGGTCCTTCACTTTCGCTTAATGTTTCTCTGATCCTTAACTTCACTGGCGATATGCTTTGTCTTCGTTTGCACTATTTTTGCCTGATGGACCTGCAACCACTTCTGGAAGGGTTTGAACACTTTCACTCTGTCCTGTCTTGTCTCCTCTCTTTAGGAGATCAATCAGGTTTTCCTTTTCCTTTCCTGTATCGTCTGTTTCTGAGAAAGCCCTCCTCTGATCAGGCTCTCCTGCTCCTTCACCAGTCTCAGGCCTTTTGTCTCCTTCACTGGTCTCAGGCTCTTTGTCGCCTTCAGGACCTTCGTCACTTTCTGAGGCTTCTCCTTGGACCTCCTCAAATGGATCGGTCATTTCTTCCTCAGAAAATATTTCTCATTCCTCTATTTCTACCTGTTTGCCCCCAGATTTTCTTTGTTCTGTCTCGGTGCCTGGTACTCTCTTGTCAGACACTGGCGATTTCAGTGCCTCAACTTCCTCTTCTGTGGGGCACGTTACCCTTTTCGTGTGACTGGCGTGAATCCAGTTGGGAACTCCTGCACACTTCACAGCGGTAGTAGTTGTCAGAATCACTTGGAAAGGTCCTTTCCAACGGGGTTCCAGACACAACTTCCTCACGTGTTTCTTTATCACGACCCAGTCACCTGCTTTCAGGGCGTGTCCTGGACCTTGGATCGGTGGCAAGGTGGTTGCCTCCACCTGGTGAGAAGAAGAGCGCACCACATCAGCTAGACCTTTGCAGTAGTCCAACACCATGTCATCTGTAATATTCAAAAGAGCATTTGCAGGAACTGTTGGTAGCCTCTTGGCTCTGCCCATGAGGATCTCGTGCGGGGAAAGTCCAGTCTTTCTATCAGGGGTGTTTCTCATTGACATTAACACCAAGGGCAATGCGTCGGGCCATTTTAAGTTTGTTGAAGCACATATTTTCGCCATCCTCGATTTCAATGTGCCATTCATTTGCTCCACTAGAACTGAGGCTTCAGGGCGGTAGTTACAATTCAACTTTTGCTCAATGTTCAGCGCTGTACAAAGTAATTTTATTACTTTGTTATTGAAGTGACTTCCCCTATCTGATTCTAAGGAGATCGGGGATCCGAAACGTGGTATTAGTTCTCTCAGGAGTAGTTTTGCAACTGTGAGACTGTCATTTCTGCGTGGAGGCTATGGTTCAATCCAGTGACTAAAAATACACACAATCACCAACACATACTTCAAACCTCCATGCACGGGCATTTCAATAAAATCCATTTGCATCCTGCTGAATGGACCTCCTGCCCTCCCAATGTGGCTCAAATTTACTACTGTACCCTTCCCTGCGTTCATTTGTTGGCAAATGACACAACGATGGCAAACTGCTTCAGCAACTTGACGGAATTTGGAGTTAAACCAATCAGTTTTAAATAGTCTGACCATGGCGTCCCTTCCAAGATGAGCCTGTCCATGGTAGAATCTGGCCAATTGCGTCAACAAACTGTTTGGCAGAACCAGTTTCCCTTCACTTGAAACCCACAAATCATTTAGTTTCTTTACGCATTGCAATTTGGTCCATGAGAGTTTCTCATCTTCACTAACATTGTTCTGTAAGGACTTAAATTCATCCATTGTATCTACAACCTTTAGAGCGAAAGCTTCACTTGCTTCAAGTTCTGGCTCATTTATCAAGTTCCATTCATGTCTGAGCAATATACAGTTCAATGCACAAAACCTTGCGACTTGATCTGCATATCCATTTCCCAAAGAAATGTAATCCTGTGATTTTGAATGTGCACTGCATTTTACCACTGCCACTTCTCCTGGTAACTGGATGGCATGTAACAATTCCCCTATTCTTTCACCATTTTTCACTGGTGATCCTGAAGAGGTCATGAAGCCTCTCTGTGACCACAATTGTCCAAAATCATGCACTATTCCAAATCCGTACTGGCTGTCAGTGTAAATGGTGACTTTCATCAATGCGTAAAGTTGGCAAGCTCTAGTAAGCGCCACCAGTTCTGCTACCTGTGCAGAGTAAACTCCTTGAAGCCAGGATGCTTCCAGAACACCTGTTATTGTACACACAGCATATCTTTCAATATGCCTAGTGCATCTCTTAAACATGAACCATCAACAAAAATAACTTGATAATGTTCTTCCAATCGGGTGTCTTTGATATCAGGTCTTGGTTTTGTACAAAATTCAGTCACCTGAAGACAGTCGTGCTCAATGTCTTCAGGGTTCTCAATTTCGGCATTTTCACTAGGAAACAAGGTTGCTGGATTCAACGTAGTGCACCTTTTCAGCTGCACATTAGGTGATCCCAGAATTATTGTCTCGTACCTTGTAAGCCTAGCACCATTCATGTGCTGTGTTCGGGAACGTGTCAAAAGTATCTCGACTGAGTGGGGGACCGTGACTGTTAAAGGATATCCCATCACTATTCCTTCACTTTGATTTAAACTGATACCAACCGCTGCTACGGCACGCAAGCACCCTGGCAGTGCTGCTGTGACCGGATCCAAAGTAGCTGAAAAATATGCTACTGGTCTGTTAACGCCACCATTGGTTTGAGTCAAGACAGACAAGGAAAATGCATCACGTTCATGACAAAACAATGTGAAAGGCTTTGTGTAGTCAGGCATACCTAAAGCTGGAGCCCCACACATGCATTCCTTTAATTCAATAAAAGCATCCATCTCATCTTCTTTCAGCTCTATTTCATCCTGCCATCTTTCTGGGTCAGTTTCAGTAATGGTTTTGCTAGAGTTGAGAAATTGGGAATCCATTGGCGACAATAGCTCACCCTTCCCAAAAACTTTCTCACCTCTCTTCTCGTCTTTGGTGGACTCAATTGAAGTACACTTGTTATTCTTTCCTTCATAATTCTTCGTGACCCTTTCTCTATTTGGTGACCCAAATATTTCACTTTCTTCTGACAGAATTGTAATTTGTGTCCGTTCCTTCCCAAATGGTTCAATAGGGCAATGGTATCAGCTGTACAGTCACTTTCTGTCTTAGATGCGATTAGCAGATCGTCAATGTATTGCACCAAAGTTGATTCGAACGGTAATTCCAATGATTCCAAATCTTTCTTTAGAATCTGATTGAAAATTGATGGTGACTCCGAAAACCCTTTAGGAATTCGACACCAACTGTAGACCCTGTCTAGGAATTTGAAACAAAAGAGAAATTGGCTGTCCTCATGAAGAGGCACAGAAAAGAATGCTTGTGATAGGTCGATGACTGAGAACCACTCAGCATCACAGGGTACTTGAAACATTATCACAGCCGGATTTGGTACCACGGGACAACATTTGACTATTATATCATTTATCTTCCTCAAATCCTGAACAATCCGGACTTTTCCACTCGGTTTTATCAGTCCCATAATTGGTGAATTACATGGACTGCTTAACACTTCTTTTAGTACTCCCTGTTTTACGAACTCATCAATGAGTTGGGCGACTTTCATGAGGGTGTCTTGTGCCATATAGTATTGTGGGGTCTGGGGAAAAGTTACATTTGGTTTTACAGTCACTTTAACTGGTTCTACTCCTTTGACCAATCCTACTTCTTTCCCTGTCATATCCCAGACTTCCTTTCCGACTGTTTCCTGTATCTCAGCAGGAATATCTGCTTCAGTGAGCATTGGATAAAGAGTAATCAGGGGATACTCCTCATCGACAGTTTCCACTTCGGCCCCTCCTACGCCGTCCTCTTCTTCCCCATCACTGTTTGTCTGAATTTTAATTCCATCATTTGAGCACATAATCGAACATCCCAATTTGCACAATAGGTCTCTCCCTAACAGTGATATCGGGCTTGAGTCACACACCACAAATTTATGTGACCCTTGATAGTTACCGATCCTGACTTGCACTGGATCTGTGATTGGGTTCGTCAGGTACCTATTTGCTACTCCCACTACTTGAACTGTTCTCTCTGAAAGTGGCAAATTTGGTACTTCGATGCTCCTTACAGTAGAGCGTGTAGCTCCCGTGTCAACCAAGAATGAAACGCGATGACCCATAACTCTTCCTTCCACATACGGACCCGTTTGATCAACTTCCAAAGATGCTGCAAGCATACAATTTCCCTCCTCATCTGAAATTTCACTCTCCCATACATCGTTTATTCCATTCTCACTGTGTAACGGGAATTGGTGTACTGTGTCATTTTGGTTCATCACTTGACCCGTGACCTGTTGAGGAAGCATTACCTGTTGCTGATTCATTGGTGCTAAGGGTATTTGCATTTGCTGATTAGGTACCATAGGAAACTGCTGTTGCATTGGCTGCAACTGTGCCATTTGCGCACGGGGCATCTGCACCTGTTGCGGTTGTATGGATTGTAAACCCTGCATCTGATTTACATTATTCTGAAAATTTGGGTTTGGACCTCTCAATTTCGGTCCTCTCATATTCTGAAATGCATTGACATCATTGTTTTGCTGACCTACGCCTTCCTGCACCATCATTGGGCACTCCCGTTTCCAATGCCCGACGATCCTGCACGTGTGACATGGCATCACCTTCTTCATTGCCTGTATACCATTTGGAATCATAACAGTATTTATGTCAGGACCATTATTCACAAAACCTCCTCGACCTCTGCCTCTCATCTGCGGCTGAAACATAGCATTTCCCTGCTGTTGCTGCTGCGGCATCTGTTGTTGAAACCCTTGCAAACCTTGCAAACCTGTCTGAGCTGCTTTAAGCTGCATCACCATCACCTTTTCTTTCAACCTTTTCTGTTTTGTCTCAATCTCATCACTGCAGTATTTTGCATAGTTCAACACTTCATCGATCAATTTCGACTGCCAACAAATCAAATGCATTTTAATCATCTGACTGACCTCGGGTCTCAGCCCTTCCACAAATCTGAACACGAAATGGAGCATGTCCTTTGCCTCAATCGTTTCCGTGCCACTGTAATTTTTAAACGCTTTCAACAATCTCTCATAGTATGCATGCATCGATTCTTTAGCCTCTTGTGTTGTTCTGTCAATCCTCTGCCAATCCACATTTTTCAACGCAACCTTGGTCTTCAAGTGCTCAATCACCTTATGGTATAAACTCATTACCATAGGCAATGGTGCACCTGTGTCCCTATCACTTTCTGGTTCACTCGTCGGCCAACCCACAGCCCTTTTACAGTCTTCCCATAAATCTGCCGGAACCACAATTTCAAATAAGGTATACAGGTCTTCCCAGAGACATTTTGCAAGTTTCACAAATCTATCTGTTTGTTGATACCATTCGATCGGTTTCTCTCTTAATTTAGGGAAATCATCCGTGAAGGATTGAATATCACACCTGTGCCATGGTACATGTACAGGTTTTCCCCCTGCTGTCTCTCTCATTGGCAACATGGTTATAAGATCGTCATTTGGTTGTGCTTTCTCATTCCGATCAGGGGTACTTTCCTTCTTTTTGTCCTTTTTCTTAACCCACCTGCTTTCCCAGTTATCTAGACATCTCCAGACCTGCGCGCTCTGCAATATCTCCTTAAGGTGCGTTTTCATCCCTGCCGATCTCATGTGCTCGAAATCTTTTGTCTCGAAGTCTAACCTGTAACTCCTGCTCAAATGTTTAGTCTTACCTATATCAATCTCGTTTCTGTCTGCAATTTCTTGTAACTTCTTATGTATGCTGCTCACTTCCCTTGTAATCCTAGGGCACATGTATCTCAGCTCTTCTTCTGTGTATGATTCTAACCTGTTCAGACCCATTGTTCCCTCCACTAGTTCATCTGCCTCCATGCCCAATCTTATTTTATTCAGGTATTCCTCTCCCTTCCCACTGGATGTACTCTGTGGGGAGTTCAGACTGTTGAACCATTGTTTTAACTGTTGCGCGTTCAGTCCCATCAGTGTAGCACTTACATCAAATGCTACTGAAGGTTGCTGTAATTTTTCAGTCTTTGAAGTTAACGGTATTAATAATGGTGGACTTGACCTTACCACCATCGACGGAGCGCAAATTGGAATTGGACTAAATCCCGACAACGACCCAAGTCCATTTGGCAGTGTTGCTATCGGAGTCGTTTCTGGAGTGTTTTCTATACATCTTCTCCCTATCTCACTTTGTGTCATTACCCTTTGATCGCATATGTTCGGGTTTGCCTGTATATACAATGGTACTGGCGGACCCACGGTGATAGGCAGACATATTGCATCTGGATTCTGCCTGTTCCCTGAATTCTGTGGCATGTTAATCCCCACATTATGGTTCATCATTGCTGGCATACCTAACTGACCCTCTGTTACTCGAGTGTACCTCAGCACTTCTTGTACCTGGTTTTGAGGTATAAAAAAATGTGTTGATTCGGCTTGAATCAATGTCGGTCTTTGATAACCCTGTCCTCCCTGTACCGCTAAATCAGAAGTCGTTCCCAAGTTATGCTCATCACAGCAGTGCCTTTGAACCTGCGGCTGATAAGTATCGACAGGTTTCAATTTAGGCACGTCAGGATATATTCTCTGAACTTGTGGTATTTGTGGTGAAAAAGGCATATTGGGACCGTTCTGCCTTTGTGATATTCTCAAATTCGGTGTTACATTACCCTGTGTTGGTTCTGGAGGGGCAGTACTAATGCTTGATCCTTTTTCGCTTTCCACATATGGTGGCGGGCGATCATTCAGCAATTGTATAATGAACTCCAAAACGTCTGACCTTTTCCAGTTTCTGTTATTCTCTCTATCTCTGGACTGACTCTTATTTGTTTTATAGGTAGCTTTCCTTCCTTCTGTCTCTGCTTCATCAGCAATTGCTGGAAACAATTTAATTCCCTGTAGTACGTCTGATCTCCAAACCTTCTGTGTGCTATCCCATCTAGCATCCGCTAGTGTCTTTTCTACTTTTCTTATTCTTGTCTCAAATTTCTTTTGTTGTTGGTTTCTCGCTATCAACTCCCAGATTGCGAGTGCCTCAAATTGTGCTGGCCTTGGAGGTACTTTCATGTCATATAGCACGAATCTTAAATTCTCCAAAACCCTTAGGTTAAACGACCCATGGATAGGGAATGCTACACTTCCATGCTTCTCTGTTAATTTGCACCATTGCTTTAGCCAAAGGCATGGTGCTACACCCTTTTCCTCAATCACGATGTAAGCTGGTGTACCCTCAGGCGGTGTTTCTTCTCCTACATTTGCTTTAATATAAACATCTCCCCTCATGGCACTCTTAAATGCTTTGAAAAATGTAATCTTTCCGTCTTCTATTTTTCTAAAATATGTAATCAATAAGTGACTTTAATTCCCGGAATACTCTTCGCTTGCCTTTCCCCACCAATTGCGCTTCACGGACTGTGTCCAATCCGTGCGCGACCCTTCTCGCCAACCAACCTATCCCAACGCGGCTCCTAGTGACGTCACACTCACACACTGCAGCTGACAAAGTCCTGCGGCTTGTCCTCCTCCATTCAGCTTCACTCAAAACTAATTTCTGCAATATATCGCGAGCACTAACCAAAAAGAAGAAAACAAATCTGTCGGTTTACTACAGGAAGGGTAATACAATCGCTTCAGAAACCTTAGGGATTTTTCACTAGCCTCGGCAGTTATTCCATCTTTCTCGGTCTCCCACTTTCGCAAGTAAAATTTGACCCGCAAACTTTACTCTCAACTGATCAATGAACTATTCTAGCGTGCTTTAGAATTCGTCAAATCTCAAAGTCAAAAATGTTCTTTCATGCCTCAATATTCATACCGACTTGTTGACCACGCCCGATCAACCTACTAAACCGGACAGATTACAACATCAATCAAGTGTCTCATAACCTTTTCAACATGCTCCGGAGTCTCTTGACCTCGCAGGGCCCGTCTCAACATCAACCACCACGTGGACAATTTTTCCTGCACAAAGCGCTACACACATGTGAAGTTTGACGACTTCCCTACTCTCACACTTTGGAGTCACACTCCTCTAAAACTTCAACTGGAGTTTGGAACCCCCTAAAATCCTCACAAACTTCTCAATTCATCTGCGGCAATAAGCTATGCAAGCGCAAAAACCCTAACTTCACTCATACCGTCACAAGAAACGCTGAAAACATTCTCACACCTCCATACCCTCCATTCGCAAGCTCCGAGATCCCAGGAAAGTCATTGGGGACTTAGGGCATCATCATCTCTCCAACTTGTTTTATCAAAGAAAATTCTAACTTAACTCCGTCTATTGCTCGGATGGGGTCCCAAAGGACGAAACCGTCAATCTCTGCTACCATCTACTGGTAACGTGCCCAGCCCTTATACATTTTCTGTACCTGGACACGTTGGAGGTCGGTGAACCTTTTAGCCGAGTTGGGCTCTCCTCATCCTCGAATAGTCGGGTTACTTAAATCAAAATCAATAACTATTGTATCCGGTAACCAATACTCAATTAATAGATCTAAATAACACGTTAGGAATTAATAACAGTTGGTATTTTGATGCGCCATGACCTTTCAGTCATGAATAACCACACCAATTTATTAAAAGTTTGTGAATTAATTTCCCTATATTAACAAAGCTAGCACAATGTATATGTCTCAAAACCAAATGATACATGTATACGAACATTACTAGCTGTCCATAGTGGCGGAAGAAATGCAATCTACGCAAAATCTGAATAATAATACATTCAGTTATGGCAATACAAATCACTAATATAAGCAACTGAATTTGACTAATTTCACACATCGGTCAGCATGACAAGATTTCAATTCAACATGGTGCATCAAGTGCATACCTCGACTAACCTCTAATTAGCATTGGCATGTGGGGCTTCATGCAAAACGAATTTAGTCAACACAAATTTGGAAAACTTCTAGCTTGGGCCCTATCAAAATAGCAGTTGGTACCTAAAAGAAAAAAACCAATGCATAATACAATTATCCGTTCATATTTATCAATTACAATCAGCATTCAAGAAAGTCTTTGTCCTTTAGGTATCGGTTCGATCAGCATGGGGCAGAATTTTAAAGGGGCAAAGTTAAGGGCAAGTTTCCTTGCAGCAGCAAGGAGGATGGGGCAAAATTACTGCATGGGCAAGACGGGGCAATTTAAAGTTAAAATCTCTAGGGTGAGAATTCTCTAAGTCTCTTTCTCTGGAATAGAGAAAAGGGCATCAAGATGTCGTCTAAGATGGCATCTGGCGTTTGGCTTCAAGGATGGCATCAAGGAAAATGGCTGGTTTCTCTTTGTCCAATGGGTTTAAGTAAGAAACATTCCAAATTCTGCAGGGTCTTCCATTGGAGGGTTCATAGGGTGGCTTCAAATTGACCAATGAAAAATGTCTTTCTACTAGTACTCATTTATGCGTACATTGTCCTTGTAGCCTTGGAACACAAGTTGCAACATGGCTTGCCAATTATTTTGGTATCTGTACCCTCATTGTCTGCACCTGCAGACACTGACCTTGCTTCAAAGGGGATGAAACTGGCCTAGTACGAAACCTTGGAGATAAGTGTATTAGTCATCTCTACTGGAAAAATACAACTTTAAGAAAGAATATATGTTACATTAGTTCAAGGAAAAGCCAAGCAGTTAGAATTTGAGACCAAGCAACTAGGCCAAAGCCTCTACTAAATTTAAGCTAAGCACACACACAGTTTCAATAAGAAATCATGGCACCCATTTGCAATTATGATGGATTACTACAATTTTCAATTCTTCCTGATTAATAAAGCTTGTTTATAATATTGGCGAACTACTCCGAGGGCACAATTTCCCACGTACATTTTTTTTTTTACTAAAATCACACTACATTATACGATTTTGGTTACATGATATATGAATATATGTTGGACCCTCTTTTTCTGCGTCATCTGTAGCAATGGCTTATATTGACTCACCTGAGAGCAACTGATGTCTCGCTATTTTCCCTGGATATCGAAACAAACCTGAAATTTTGGGCTATGAATAATTGTAGCACTAATTGTACCATTATAAGGGCTGTTGACCCCAGTGCATAAAAAAAGTAAAGTTAGAGCTGCAATATGACAAATACATAACTGGTCCAATGTCCTAGTCAAATGTAACGAGGGTAAAATCATATAGAATGTCATTCAAGTTTTACTTAATCTTTTTAAGGAACTAAAAAAAAGATTGAACTTTTGGAATTAAAGTAAGACAGATTTGGTTAAGCAAGACCAAAACGTCTTGGAAGTCAAGGTTTACTGAGTTACAACAGTATTTTTTATGAGGCACCTAAAAATAAATGGCTACGGAAAAGTGGGTGTTCTGGGAGAGTTCTGCAGGACAATCCAGAGATAATCAATTCATTTTTCGAATTAGTTGCTCAGGTAGCTCTGAACAAGAGAGTACACCAAAGTTTTGGAATCATGCTTACATGAATCTCTAAAGGTGTGTTTATGTTATTAAAATGATAAAAATGGACGGCAACGACGTTTACGAGTATGCTAACAAACATTGGGGCATATTTACAAACCCCTTAACACCACTGGAGCATCACTTTTTGTGACGCTCCGGTGGCGCTGTGAATTACGCATATTTACAAAGCAGCGCTAAGCCACATTTTGGGGCTTAACAACACCTTGTAAATATGCCCCCTGACACAGTTGTCTGCGGCACAGTGGCGTGCAATGGGTGTTACTGTGGGCGTTCCACCGCAACACCCATTGCTTTTGATCATGCCCCAAATTTACAAGAATCTGTAAATCTGTGGCAGCGGCAAAAACTAATGACATCTCACGGGTGGCGCCAGCATGGCTCAACAACAAGAAATGCTTTCATTTCTCCTCCTTTTTGCTTTTTTTATGTGTGCTGCATTCTGCAGCACGCATGAAAAGAGCAAGACTGCCATGAATAATTGTTATGTACAGGAAGGTGCTCACGCCCATAAACAATCATTCAAAAATGACGTTTGGTACTTCTATGTCTGCTGCATTATACAGCCCACAAAGAAGTGCCAAATCACCATTGTAGATTGTTTATGTGGAGGAAGGGACACTTTGAAACGTTCTGGTGGGAATATTTGTGGTAAGTCTTACATTAATACTGCTTTCTTGTTTTTTCATTAATCGTGTTGGGACATTACACGATACCTTTATGGACTTCTTCTACCTTAGCCAGAGCATATACACCAAGATGCCAAGTATCTCCTTTCTTGTTGCACCAGTTATTGTGAGACACAACAATTAAGCCACATCCACAAATCAGAAAACGTAATACTTTGCACTGCTAGCAAACCTATCTCTTATTCTTCACAATCCCTCCATCTCTGTTGAACACACCTTTAGGTCTGGTGACAGCCAACACATTTTCCCATCAACATGAAGAAAAGGGGAATTGTCATCCCCTTTAGATGTTGGTCCCTTCGGGTCAGCATCCCTTCTCTTGTTGCTGATTTGAAGTGTCATTCACATTCCGGATCAGCCCGTAATAGTAATCCACCGATTTACATTTTGCAGTGGTGTTAGGCACTGCTGGGAAGTGCATTTCTACTCTACCAGTTGGGCACTGCCGGTGAGCAGAGCAGGAGTATGACCCTATGATGTTCACCTTATGAGGGCCACATGAGTACTGCCTGATGTCTTATAAGATCAACAAATTAGTTGTAATCTTGTGAGACTTCAAGGAGATCACTTTGAAGTAAGACCATCCTACCTATAGTTGCCACCAGTCAACAAAAGCCATGATCAGGGGAGACTTTGTGAGGCTGTCTTGATGTTAGATTGCTGTAATCTGCAAAAACAAAATGCAATCTGATTACCATCTTATTAACGGGGCTCATAATAGGGCTGTGTGATCAGTGCAGCTGCATCTGGCATTGACCTCAGGGAGCAATGTGTTTAGAAATATCATGGTTTTAAAAACATCTGCTGCAGAGTTACTTGTGTGTCCAGCAATTTTCAGGTAGCAATAAAAAATGGCAAGATAACTGGTGATTAATTTCCCTGTTGTAGAGCGATCAGAAATTTGACTAGTGACAGTGTGGCTCCTCATAAAGTAGCCCAGAGGTTTAATGTGCCTGCTGCAAAGAGCGCAGATCACAGAACTGTATTTTAGCCCTAGAGGTGCCCTAGCGGGCTATACTGGCCATTAAAGACCCACTCTGGCATTAAAGGCCTGAGCCAAAGGCGAGGGCCTTCAACAAAGGAACGGGACTTTAATGGCCAGTATAGCCCAGCTAGGAAGGGCTAAAAGGCTACTAAAACATTCCACCACTAAAGGGCAGAATGTTCAAACAAATAAAACAAACGCATCACAGCGCCCGAGGGGATTGAAATCCCCTCGGGCTCAGTGAGGCCTTTGGTCACAGCTGTTGCTGTGAATAAAGAGGATTGGCAAGTTGAGGCTCCGGGTTTTTACCAGCCATTAGAATCCCATAGCACTCCATTGTCTCCAATAGAGCTCCCGACATTCCATTGTCCTAACAGAGCTTAGTGGGTTACTGCTTTACTGACAAAGATCCTTTTGTTACAGCAGTTCATAACATACAATCCTAATTACAGAACAATGTTTTCTGAACTGTCAACAAAGAGCTGCATGCAAACTGCATAATATAGGTTAGGATGTTATGTTGTTTACTCTAGCCTTTAATTATCCTTATGTTGCTCAAAAGAGTTCATTTGGGTAGAAATACATTCCTGTTAGTAAAACCAACACCAACCAGCGCTTTAAGCAAATTTAAATGTATGTGCGAGAGGGACTATGGAGAGATGAGGAGTACTGTTTGAGTGCAGCAGTGGGAGGTCAGTGGAAGAGATAGGGGGATTTGGCAGGGTTGGCACCAGCGGTAAAGATGACCCTGCCCATGGCAACCAGTGTGTGCATAAATTTAGGATGCCCTTGTCCACATGCAGTAAAGAACTGTACTTTGTTTGCTCCCTTTACATTTGTAGTGGCATGAATATACTTTCCTCACAATGCCACTTCAAGAACATTTTTATTCATCCACTGTTAGAAATGAGGTCTCTAGTTGGCAGTCAGTTTACACTCTCTCCAAGTAGGGACCCTCACTTTAGTCAGGATAAGAGAGATACCCAGCTCAGATAACCCCTGCTCACCCCCTTGGTAGCTTGGCAAAGCAATGTGTGAAGCATTTGCACATAACACACAGTAATACAGTGAAAACAGTACAAAAGGGCACCACTCCAGTTTTAGAAAAATAGCCAATATTCATCTGTGTAAAACAAGACCAAAATGTGGAAAATACAGCATACAGTAATAAAAATATTATTTTTTTCAAGAATTAACTTAAAAATACAGTTCCTTTGAAGTTGATAGCTCCATCTGGGGGTATCACATTGTTGTGAGCAACAAATCCAACAGTTCAGGTTTGCCACGGTGTCGGGAAGACCAGCAAACAGTACCTTGGAAATGCATGGTGTTGTGATCCTCGCGATGAGATCTGGAATCCGGCATCGCTGGCTTTGCAGGCGTTGGTTCCAGAGGTTGTTGTGGGGGTCATCACGCCCTTGAAGTCACATGCATCGCAGATCAAACTCAGGGCTGATGATGAAGTCAGGATCGTTGGAATTGATGGTGTCAGGACTACAGTGAGAACTGGGACAATTGGATGTGCAGTTCCCGAAGGTTAAGGTGCAGGCAGCAGCTTTGTGACGGCGTCATGCAACATCGGTGAGACCAGGGCTGCAATGTGAACCAGGGCAGGGTGACATGCAGTGTCTCCAGGTCATGGTGCAGGCAGCAGCATCATCATTGCTGAAGTGCTGTCATCGGTAGGCCCAAGGCAAAGGTGCCATGCGGGGCAGGCCCAAGGCGGCTCCCACGGGTTGTGGTACAGACAGGGGCGTCTGTTGACGACGCTGCAGACAATTGCACTGGTGTCAGTGGACTGGGGCTAAGATAAGGGACGGGATGGTGCATGGTGTACCTCATGAGCAGGGTCCACAGGCAGCGCCGTCGGTGTCAGCATGAAGCAGCTCCATTGGGGTTGCCCAGGTTCTGGTGTTAGTAAGACGATGTGAAGTGCGGGGCCCACAGGTCACGGTGCAGGCAGTGACTCAGTAACGGCATCAGGTGGTAGGGTCGGTGAGAACAGGGTTGCAGTGCGACGTGGGGCACGGCTTCGTGTGGCGTTGTCAGGTCACAGTGCAGGAAGTGGCATTGTTGGTGGGGCTGCTGATGTTTTTCTTCTGCTGCAGCACAAAACACACAGGGGGTCATTCTGACCCTGGTGGGCGGTGATAAAGCGGCGGCCAACCCGCCAACAGGCAGGCTGTCCAAAAAAAGGAATTCTGACCCTGGCGGGAACCGCCAACACAGCCCGCTACTTTAACACTCCGACCGCCATGGCGGGACAGACAAACAGCGCGGCGGTCACCGCCAACAGGCAGGCGGCAGACAATGTACCGCCCACCCTATCACAACTCACCAATCCGCCAACTTTTCCGGGGCGGGAGCCCCGCCGATAAAAACACGGCGGAAACAGACTACGAACGGGAAAACGCTCACCTATACACACTCCACAAGGAAGGAGGACAGCATGGAACCCAAATTAAACATCCTACCAGCTATTGTCTACCTGCTCATCTACCAGGAGTACGAACGTCGGCGCAGACGAGAACGGTGAGTACTGCACCTACGACACAGGGGAGGGTGGAGGAGGAAAGCTTACGGGCACACACATGCGCCATACACCCACCCCCCCACCACAAATACCTACACCCCAATGCCGAGCAACAAGTCAGAGTGACACCCCCCAAACCCACCGGAATAATGCAAAGACACAATTAAAATGATCCATAAAATATATGTATAAATAGCTCCATTAAAGGTATGGGAAATATGCTATATAAAAGATACAAAAATAAGGAATGAACATAGTCAACAATATATACATAGGCAATAAGTCCTGCACATTCCGTCAAAGTTCCATAGTCCGTGTGCCAATGTGCACAAACACATGGGCAAAGCCCACACAGGAGACCAGATACCATTGGAGAGAACACTGCTGGGGCATCAGATGATAAAACTACAGGCACCTCAGGGGGAAGGGAAGGGGGGGGCACCTCAGCCACATGAGTCCTTGACGCCAGATCCACGAGGGGCCTCCATGCCCACTGTCCCATCCTGGGGAGTGCAAAGCCACAGTCTCTCAAGTCCCTACAGTGGGTGGCTTGCCCACTGTCCCATCCTGGGGAGTGCAAAGCCACAGTCTCACAAGTCTCTACAGTGGGTGGCTTGCCCACTGTTCCATCCTGGGGAGTGCAAAGCCACAGTCTCTCAAGTCTCTACAGTGGGTGGGTTGCCCACTGTCCCATCCTGGGGAGTGCAAAGCCACAGTCTCACAAGTCTCTACATTGGGTGGCTTGCCCACTGTTCCATCCTGGGGAGTGCAAAGCCACAGTCTCTCAAGTCTCTACAGTGGGTGGGTTGCCCACTGCTGCATCCTGGGGAGTGCAAAGCCACAGTCTCTCAAGTCTCTACAGTGGGTGGCTTGCCCACTGTTCCATCCTGGGAAGTGCCAAGCCACAGTCCATCAGATGGATTACCGACTCCACTGTTAATGGAGGAGGCATGGTGCCCAGAGTGCTTCCTGAAGCCCTGCTTGACACAGAACCGGCACTGTCAATGGGCCAGCGATGCTTGAGATGAAGGCCCCAGCGGAGCGGTGCAGAGACGGCGGGGCCCAGCGGAGCGGTGCTTGAGATGAAGGGCCCAGCGGAGTGGTGTTTGAGATGAAGGGCCCAGCGGAGCGGTGCTTGAGATGAAGGGCCCAGCGGAGCGGTGCTTGACAGGAAGGGCCCATCGAAGCGGTGCAGAGACGGCGGGGCCCAGCGGAGCGGTGCTTGAGATGAAGGGCTGAGCGGAGCAGTGTTTGAGATGAAGGGCCCAGCGGAGCGGTGCTTGACAGGAAGGGCCCAGCGGAGCGGTGCTTGACAGGAAGGGCCCATCGGAGCGGTGCAGAGATGGCGGGGCCCAGCGGAGCAGTGCTTGAGATGAAGGGCCCAGCGGAGCGGTGCAGAGACGGCGGGGCCCAGCGGAGCAGTGCTTGAGATGAAGGGCCCAGCGGAGCGGTGTTTGAGATGAAGGGCCCAGCGGAGCGGTGCTTGAGATGAAGGGCCCAGCAGAGCGGTGCTTGACAGGAAGGGCCCATCGGAGCGGTGCTTGAGACGGCAGGGCCCAGCGGAGCGGTGCTTGACAGGAAGGGCCCAGCGGAGCGGTGCAGTGACGGCGGGGCCCAGCGGAGCGGTGCTTGAGATGAAGGGCCCAGCGGAGCGGTGCAGAGACGGCGGGGCCCAGCGGAGCGGTGCTTGAGATGAAGGGCCCAGCGGAGCGGTGCTTGAGATGAAGGGCCCAGCGGAGCGGTGCAGAGACGGCGGGGCCCAGCGGAGCGGTGCAGAGACGGCGGGGCCCAGCGGAGCGGTGCTTGAGATGAAGGGCCCAGCGGAGCAGTGTTTGAGATGAAGGGCCCAGCGGAGCGGTGCTTGACAGGAAGGGCCCAGCGGAGCGGTGCTTGACAGGAAGGGCCCATCGGAGCGGTGCAGAGACGGCGGGGCCCAGCGGAGCAGTGCTTGAGATGAAGGGCCCAGCGGAGCGGTGCAGAGACGGCGGGGCCCAGCGGAGCGGTGCTTGAGATGAAGGGCCCAGCGGAGCGGTGCTTGAGATGAAGGGCCCAGCGGAGCGGTGCTTGACAGGAAGGGCCCATCGGAGCTGTGCCGAGACGGCGGGGCCCAGCGGAGCGGTGCTTGAGATGAAGGGCCCAGCGGAGCAGTGTTTGAGATGAAGGGCCCAGCGGAGCGGTGCTTGACAGGAAGGGCCCAGCGGAGCGGTGCTTGACAGGAAGGGCCCATCGGAGCGATGCAGAGACGGCGGGGCCCAGCGGAGCAGTGCTTGAGATGAAGGGCCCAGCGGAGCGGTGCAGAGACGGCGGGGCCCAGCGGAGCGGTGCTTGAGATGAAGGGCCCAGCAGAGCGGTGCTTGACAGGAAGGGCCCATCGGAGCGGTGCTTGAGACGGCGGGGCCCAGCGGAGCGGTGCTTGACCGGAAGGGCCCAGCGGAGCGGTGCAGAGACGGCGGGGCTCAGCGGAGCGGTGCTTGAGATGAAGGGCCCAGCGGAGCGGTGCTTGAGATGAAGAGCCCAGCGGAGCGGTGCAGAGACGGCGGGGCCCAGCGGAGCGGTGCTTGAGATGAAGGGCCCAGCGGAGCGGTGTTTGAGATGAAGGGCCCAGTGGAGCGGTGCTTGAGATGAAGGGCCCAGCGGAGCGGTGCTTGACAGGAAGGGCCCTTCGGAGCGGTGCTTGAGACGGCGGGGCCCAGCGGAGCGGTGCAGAGACGGCGGGGCCCAGCGGAGCGGTGCTTGACAGGAAGGGCCTAGCGGAGCGGTTCTTGAGATGAAGGGCCCAGCGGAGCGGTGCAGAGACGGCGGGGCCCAGCAGAGCGGTGCAGAGACGGCGGGGCCCAGCGGAGCGGTGCTTGACAGGAAGGGCCCAGCGGAGCGGTGCTTGAGATGAAGGGCCCAGCGGAGCGGTGCTTGACAGGAAGGGCCCTTCGGAGCGGTGCTTGAGATGAAGGGCCCAGCGGAGCGGTGCAGAGACGGCGGGGCCCAGCGGAGCGGTGCTTGACAGGAAGGGCCTAGCGGAGCGGTTCTTGAGATGAAGGGCCCAGCGGAGCGGTGCAGAGACGGCGGGGCCCAGCAGAGCGGTGCAGAGACGGCGGGGCCCAGCGGAGCGGTGCTTGACAGGAAGGGCCCAGCGGAGCGGTGCTTGAGATGAAGGGCCCAGCGGAGCGGTTCTTGTCCCGGCGGGCCCCTGTTCAGCGGTTCTTGTCCCAGCGGGCCCCTGTTCAGGGGTGGTTGTCCCGGCGGGGCCCTGTTCAGCGGTGCTTGTCCCGGCGGGCCCCTGTTCAGCGGTGCTCCTCCCGGCGGGCCCCTGTTCAGCGGTGCTCCTCCCGGCGGGGCCCTGTTCAGCGGTGCTTCTCCCGGCGGGGCCCTGTTCAGCGGTGCTCCTCCCGGCGGGGCCCTGTTCAGCGGTGCTTGTCCCGGCGGGCCCCTGTTCAGTGGTGCTCCTCCCGGTGGGGCCCTGTTCAGCGGTTCTTGTCCCGGCAGGCCCCTGTTCAGCGGCGCTCCTCCCGGCGGGGCCCTGTTCAGCGGTGCTCCTCCCGGCGGGGCCCTGTTCAGCGGTGCTTGTCCTGTGTTTCTAGGGAGCCAGACCTGGCCAAGACTTCCCGCTCAGTCGCCATCCGACCTTGCGGTCGCGGGGCCCTCCTGTGATGGAGTCCTGGGCCCGTGGGTGTCGTCCGTCACAACCGGAATGGGGCTGGTGGGGCCCTCCTGGGCAGCTCGCCTGCTGCCTGACTTCTCCGCCCTGCTGCCCTTGCCCTCCTTCGCTGAAGCTCTGTTGCCCTTGCCTCCCTTGGATGATGTGGCAGGTGACGGGGCAAGGCTACTGTCCTTGGTGGCAGCCGTCTCAGTCTTGTCGTGCCGGGCTTTTTTTTTTTTGTCCTCTTCCCAGGGGGTGGGCTGGCTGTCCCCTTGCTGCTGGCCGATGTTCCTGACCTAGGAGCTGGTGGACTCCAATAGCCCTGCACTATGGTCACAGTAGATGCAGGGCTGGTGCTGGCTGAGGTGCTTTTTTTACTCTTACCAGATGGAGGGGGTGGGTCAGTGATTGGAACGAGCTCAAGGTTGGAAAGGAAAACGACTTGGGAAGGACAGGGACGGGTAGGTGTAGTGGGTATGGGAGTGGAGGAAGAGGATGTGGTTGTAGGAGAGTCAAGTGTGCTGTCTTTGGGTGCAGGTGCTTGTGACGGAGGCTGTCGTGAGGTGGATGGCTGTTGGGTGGGTGGCTGCCTGCGTTTGTGTGCTTTGGAAGAGGGGGTGACAGACACACTGGGAGAGGACACAGGGGACGTGTAAATGGCAGTGGGGGTGGTGACTGCACGTGTGCGGACTTTAATGCAGGGTGTGCTGGTGATGTAAGTACTGGCTGATGGTGGTGTGCATGCAGGTGTGAGTGGAGACGTCACAGGGAGGGAGGAGGGAGATGAGGAGGTGGGGGACACAGAGGTGGTAGTGACTGTTGGCATGTCTGCATCTGGATGTTGCTTGGGTGAATGCTTGTGTGATCTGTGGTGCTTATGTCTGGATGAGCTGCCCTTGGGTGTAGAGGTGTGTGCAGGCTGGTCTGATGGTGTGGATGGGATAGGCAGAAGAACAGGAGACTGGGACTGGGTGGAGGGAGTCAGAAGAGGGAGGCTGGAGACAGGGACAATGGCTGCCGTCAGTGCTGAGGCCAGAGCGTTGAACGATCGCTGATGGGCAGCCTGACCCGAATGAATGCCCTCCAGGTATGCATTGCTCCGATGCACCTCCCTTTCTACACCCTGGATGGCATTCAAAAGGGTAGACTGCCCAATAATGAGTGTCCTGAGGAGGTCAATGACCTCCTCACTGAGGGCAGCAGGGGTAACTGGGGCAGGGCCTGAGGTGCCTGGGGTGAAGGAGATGCCCCCCTTCCTGGGCGAGCGGGCACGGAGCGAAGGCTGAGGGGCTGCTGGGAGGGCGGGGCTGGTGCGCTGGGTGGCGGCTGTATCTGTTGTGGCGGTGGGCACGGATGTTGCCGCCACCGCTAGGGAGCTCCCTTCCGAGGACGTGTCGGTGTCGCTGACGTCTCCACGGGTCCCCGTTGTGGAGCTCCACTCGCCCTCCGTCTCACTGGTGTACTCGGAGTCTGTTGTATGGCCCTCCGGGGCCATGTGAGATGCAGCTCCCTCGTGCGCCGATGCCACTTCTCCTCCGCCTGATGATGCTAATGCACACATGAACAGGAAGACAAAGAAAATGGGGGGGGGAGAAATGAAGACAGGTTGAGTGCATGCATTGGCAACACCGTTGTCGGAGAGGACAGACACAGAAGCCCCCTGAACTAGGCCGCGCAATCGGGGTACACTACTCAGTTATTGTGACTAGGCCTACAGGTCTATGGACGACAAATGCACACATGGGTGAGACCGGACCATGGATAGCTGTACTTGGCACCCTACAGAGGTGGGGGGCGGGGGCACAGGGCCGTGTCTAACGGAGGGGCCTAGCCTACAGAATACGCCCTGGCCTGGAGATAGCCACAGCCCTCCTCCCCCACCCAGACACCTTCACTGTGCGCAAAGATAGCAGAATGTGCTGATACTCACCCCCTTGTGTCTGCTGTGATGTCCTCACGCGCCCATAAAAATCGGGGTAGGCCACCGCCAGGATCCGGGACATCAGGGGGGTCAATTGCCGGCTGGCACCCCTCCTACGTTGGGAGGCCATCCCCAGCAGAGACTCAGCGGTCTTTCTGGACCCGCGGCGGATGTCCTCCCACCTCTTTCGGCAGTGGGTGCCCCGTCTGTTGTGGACCCCCAGGGCCCAGACGTCCTTGGCGATGGCACGCCAAATGTCGATCTTCTGATGGGCGCTGACCTATGTGACATGTACAGGGTGGTAAAGGAAATCGCATCAGTTTTCTGCCTGGTCAATGTGAGTGGCCCCCCCCTCCCCAACCTTGCCATGTGGCACATGCTCTCATCTTTCGTGCGTTGCACTCCTCATTCGCTCCCCTCCCCACCATCTTACATACACCCCACTCAACACAGGCATAGCCCATTCAACGTGCACCCTGTGTTACTAACCTGTTGGTCTGGAGGACCGTAGAGTAGCGCATACTGGGGGAGGACCCCATCAACAAGTCCCTCCAATTCTTCGGAAGTGAAGGCAGGGGCCCTTTCCCCTGTCGCAGCAGCCATTGTATCTCCCAGACCGAGGTCACAGCAGCACTTGCAGTATAGGTCCTCTCCTGTGGATGATCAGGTCTCGAGTGATTAATCAAATAGAAAATGGCGGTCACGCCCGCGGCGGTGCGTACCGCAGCGGTGCGTACCGCGACTGCCGGCGCACATCGTCATTGGCTCCTGAGACCCATAGGGTTCAATGTTAACCAATGCTGCTTTGCGCAGCGGTCTTCGACCGCCTACCGCCACGGTGTGCCACGCCAGCGCAGTGACCTCACATCCCACTGTCACACTTCACAGGTCAGGCAGCCGCCATTTCAAGGGCCCACATGGCATGATTTCTACTGCGTCACACAGGCCTAGGCCTTGCATTGCCACTCATACAAGCCTTTCAATGCATAGCGATTCGTGTACTGTGCAAGCTGTGTGAATGAACCTGTGGGTTGCTTGACTCTGTGCTCCATGTTGTCCTTCCTAGGCACCGTCTGCGTGGACTTGCGAGGAGAAGGATGAATCCTCCCGTGTACCGACCGCTGGTGGACCTGTCGACAATGGAAGAACGACATATCATACTTACATACAGGCTTGACAGAGCAACTATACATGAACTATGTGCCCAGCTGGAGCCAGACCTGATGTCCCCCATCCGCCAACCCACAGGGATTCCCCCTCTGGTGCAGGTTCTGTCAGTACTCCATTTTTTGGCAAGTGGGTCTTTTCAGACAACAGTGGCCATATCATCTGGGATGTCTCAGCCTATGTTTTCTAAGGTTTTGTCCAGAGTGTTGTCTGCCCTGATGAAATACATGCGGAGCTACATTATTTTCCCTGAGGTGGGCGAATTGGCTACAGTGAAGGGTGATTTCTATGCCCTTGGACATATCCCCAACATCATTGGTGCCATTGATGGGACCCATGTGGCTTTGGTTCCCCCCAAAGAAAGTGAGCATTCGATGAATGTCCAGGTTGTCTGTTTGGCTGACCAGTACATCTCCCATGTAAATGCCAAGTTCCCTGGGTCAGTGCATGACGCGTATGTCATGCGAAATAGCAGCATCCCTTATGTGATGGAACAGCTACAGAGACACCGTGTGGCTAATTGGTGACTCTGGTTACCCCAACCTGTCGTGGCTACTGACCCCAGTGAGGAATCCCCGGACCAGGGCAGAGGAACGGTACAATGAGGCCCATGGGCGAACTAGGAGGATCATAGAAAGGACCTTCGGGGTCCTGAAGGCCAGGTTTAGGTGCCTGCATATGACAGGGGGATCACTAATGTACTCACCAAAGAAGGTGTGCCAGATCATCGTGGCCTGCTGTATGCTTCACAATCTTGCTTTGCGACTCCAGGTGCCTTTTCTGCAGGAGGATGGTCCAGATGGTGGTGTTGTAGCAGCTGTGGAGCCTGTGGAGAGTGAAGAGGAGGAAGACGACGGGGACGACACGGACAACAAGGATACAGTTATACAACAATATTTTCAGTAGCACACAGGTAAGAATCAGCCACGCCATTTTACATTTACTTAAGGCCTCATGCGTCTCCACTGTCTGTGTTTCCCCCCAGTTCCTGTTAACTGATTTGTGACTTTCCCTTCCCTTTTCAGAGCTGTATGACCCACTGCCTGACTTCAGCTTTGTTTGCCCATGGACTAAAGCTTATTGAAATTGGTATGTTGTCATCACAAAGTAACTGGACATTATTGCACCGTTATGTGTAATACATTTGTTAAGAATACAAGCAGACTCCTGTTATTTTAAGTGCAATAAGTGATTTATTTTAAGTGCTACATATAGGTACATGATTGGGAAACGGTGATGGGTGGGGGTGGAGTAATGTCCATGGCAGAGTCCAGTTCTCAGTCGCACAGGTGCATTGTCCATATGACTGGGGAAGGATGGAGCAGGGGCAGTTCAAGGTTGGACAGGGTGACAATGTGGGACAGTGGGATGACATCAGGGGGTATCTTAGGCTGGCGGGGGTTTTGCAATCCTACTCTGTCTTCTTGTGAGATCTCAGGTTCCGCTTGCCGGGTGGTTCTTCTTCTGCAGGAGGTGGGGTTCTGGTGGCCTGTCATTGTGTGGTGGCCTCCTGTCCACTAGCGCCGGCGGAGCTGGTAGGCTGTTCCTGGCATGGGCTAGTGACAGGGGCCCTTTGGGGTGCCAAATGGTCCCGCAATGTGGTGGCGATCTGGGTAAGGGCCACGACGATGGTCCCCATTGCGGAACCGATGTTCCTCAGTTCCTCCCTGAACCCCATGTACCGTTCCTCCTGCAGTTCCTGGATCTCCTGGAACCGGGCCAGTACCGTTGCCATCGTCTCCTGGGAGCGGTGGTATGCTCCGATGATGGAGGAGAAGGCCTCTTAGAGAGTCGGTTCCCCGGGCCTGTCCCTCCCCTGTCGCAGAGCAGCCCTCCCAGTTCCCCTGTGTTCCTGGGCCTCTGTCCCCTGGACGGTGTGCCCACTACCACTGCCCCCAGGTCCCTGTTGTTGGGGTGGTGGGTCAACCTGGGTGCCCTGTAGTGGTGGACACACCGCTGATTTACGTGTCCTGGAGACAGAGGCATGGGCCCGCTGGGTTGGAGCTGTGCTGGTGTTCCCAGAGGGGGTTGGGTCTGGTGTAGCCTGTGGCTGTCTGTGGGGAACCGACTGTCCAGAGGTCCCCGATGGGCCGGGCTGGTCATCTGGCTCCAGGGAGACAGAGCTGCTGTCATCGCTGGGGGCCTCTTCTGGGGGTGGGATGGACATCTCTGGACCCTCCGTGGCGGTGTGGTGGCGTTCGGGTCCTGCAGGGGTATAAAAGTATGGTTATTGCTTCTGTGTGTGGCATTTCGTGTGATGGGTGGGTGTCCGTGTACCCAAGTGTAGGCATTTCCTTGTGGGGGCTTTTGTGAGGGTGGCTTGTGGGGGTGAAGTGTGTGAGCAGTGGGCATGCTTTGGTGATGGGTGTCCATGCTTTGTGGTCGCATGCAGGGCTTGGTGTTGGGATAGGTGGGTTGTAATGGTGAGCCTTTTGCTAGGTGTTGGTGTGATGGGTGGGGGTGAGGGTGGGGGTATGATTTGGCATGCAGGTGGGGTGGGGTGGGAAGCAGTAGTGAAGATTTGACTTACCTGAGTCCATTCCTCCGCCTACTCCTGCGAGGCCCTCAGGGTGCAGGATGTGCAAGACTTCCTCCTCCCCTGCGGTAAATTCAGGGGGAGTAGGTGGGGGTCCGCCGCCAGTCTTCTGCACCGCAATGTTGTGCCTTGATACCATGGAACGCACCTTCCCCCGTAGGTCGTTCCATCTCTTCCTGATGTCCTCCCGATTGCGTGGATGCTGTCCCACCGCGTTAACCCTGTCCACTATCCTTTGCCATAGCTCCATCTTCCTGGCAATTGTGGTGTGCTGCACCTGTGCCCCGAAGAGCTGGGGCTCTACACGGACTATTTCCTCCACCATGACCCTGAGTTCGGCGTCACTGAACCTGGGGTGTCTTTGGGGTGCCATGGGGTGGTGTGGTTGAGGTGTGGGGTGGCGTTTGTGGTGATGAGTGTGGTGCGTGTGGTGGTGTGTGGTGTTTGGTGCGTGGATTCTGTGTGGGTGATGGTGTTGTGTGCCTCTGTGTTGTGGGATTGTCTATTCTGTGCTCTCTCTCTAGCCTTCGTCAATAATTTCGGATCGTAGGGGCTTGTGGGTGATGTGGGTGTGTGTTTTATATTATGTTGGGTGTGTGGGAGTGGTGTTAGTATGTGTATCAGGTGTGTGTATTTCAAACTGACCAATGTGGCTGAGTTTTCTATGTGTGTGTGTATTTTGACCGCGGCGGTGTGTACCGCCATTGGAATACCGCGTTTGAAAGACCGCCGAGTGGATTTGTGGGTCGGAATGGTATGGGCGTATTTCTGTTGGCGTGACGGTGGAGGTTTGTTCATCGCCATTTTTGCGCTGACCTTTGGTGTGGCGGACTTTTGTGGATGTCGGGTTTTTGGCGGTTTGCCAGTTGCGGGTCAGAATGACCGTGGCGGTTTACTGCGGCCGCGGCGGTGTTATGGCGGTCTTCTGACCGGCGGTAAGCGCCTTTTACCGCCGAGGTCAGAATGACCCCCACAGTTCTCTGTGATGTAGGAAGATGAAACTGAAGTCTTTGATAGCCCTGAGACTTCCAACAGGAGCCAAGATCTACTCCAAGCCCTTTGAGAAACATCACAAGCAGGATACACAGCAAAGTCCAGTTTTTGCCCTATTTAAGGCAGAAGCAGCAACTGCAGAGAACACAGCAAAGCACACACAGCAAAGGGACACTTCTCCTCCTCAAGCTTTTCAGCTTTTCTCCTTGGCAGAGGTTCCTCTTTATCCAGAAGTGTTCTAAAAGTCTGGGGTTTTGGGTCCACTACTTAAACTATTTCTGGCCTTTGAAGTAGACAAACATCAAAGGAAAGTCTCTTTTGTTCACAAAATTCTGCCTTGCCCAGGACTGGCTCCAGACACAAGTGTGACCTCCTCCCTCCCCACTCTAGTCCAGGAGACTCATCAGGATATACAGGCAACACCCCAGCTCCCTTTGTGTAACTGTCTAGAGGGAATTCACAAACAGCCCAACTGTCAGTCTGACACAGACGTGTATTCCACAGGCAGGCAGAGGCACAGAATGGTTCAGTAAGAAACTGCCCACTTTCTATAGTGGCATTTTCAAACTGACAATCAAAAAATCAACTCTACCAAAAGATGCATTTTACAATTGTGAGTTCAGAGACCCCAAGCTCCATATATCTTGCTGCTCCCAATAGGAAACCACACTTAAAATATATTTAAAGACAGTCCCCATGTTAATCTATGGAAGGACTAGGCCTTACAATAGTTGTAGGAAGCTGGCTCTGTCTACACTATATCAAAATGAGATCTAGGCCCTCATTACAACCCTGGCGGTAAATCCCGCTTTCTGCTGTGCTGAAGACCGCCAACATACCGTTGCGACGGCGGAATTCTGCTACAGGTATTACGACTCACATCTCGGAATATGCCACAATACAGACACCCACACAAGTCCGCCACACCAAAGGTCAGTGATAAACTGGCGATAGCAAAACCCACACTGTCACGCCAATAAGAATACGCCCACACTATCATGACCCACGAATCAACACAGCGGTCATTCAACCGTGGTAATCCATTGGCAGTACACACCGCCGCGCTCAAAATACACACACACTTACAAAACACAACCACATTGGACAATTCAAAATACACACACCTGATACACATACACACCACACCCACACACCCAATCCAATATAAAGCACCCCCCCACATCACCCACAAACCCTTACAACCAAAAATTTGAAAGAAGAGATTAGCGAACACAACACCAGCATCCACAGACACACAACACCATCACTTATACAACATCCATGCCCCTCAAACAACACACACCAACACATCCCCTCACATATCACAACAGACAGCACCTCCCACATCACCCACACCACATCATGGCACCTCAAAGTCACCCCAGGTTTTCTGAGGAGGATCTCAGGGTCATAGTGGAGGAAATCATCCGGTTAGAGCCACAGCTATTCGGATCACAAGTGCAGCAGACATCCATCGCTAGGAAGATGGAGCTATGACGGAGAATCGTCGACAGGGTCAATGCAGTGGGTCAGCCTCCAAGAACACGGGATGACATCAGAAAGAGGTGGAATGACCTACGGGGGGAAGGTACGTTCCATGGTATCCAGACACTAGATTGCTGTACAGAGGACTGGCGGTGGAACCCCACCTCCTCCCCAACAACTAACAACATGGGAGGAGCAAGTCTTGGTGATCATGCATCCTGAGGGCCTTGCAGGAGTAGCAGGAGGACTGGACTCTGGTAAGGCAAATCTTTACTACTATACCCTCCCCTACCTGCATGCCATCACATACTCCCACCCTCACCCTCACACCCATCACCCCAACACCCTACAGATAACCCACTACCACAACCCACACATCCCAAAGCCAAGCCCTGCATGTAATACCAATGCATGGACACCCATCACCAAAGCATGTCCAGTAGAGAGACTCACTCATGCCCCATAACCACCAATCACACAAGGGCGACGGCAGTAATGCAAGCACAAGAGTAGAGGTTAACTCACCCATTGCACAAGATGGCACACACAGATACAATAACTATGTATTTACACTCCAACAGGACCCATACCCAACGTCACCGGACAGGAGGTGCCAGACATATCCAGTCGTCCTCTCCCTGACCAAAGATCCGCTCACTGCCAAAACCAACCTCCACGAGGGACTAAAATCCATCGCCGAGTGGATGAGCAACAGCCGCCTGAAGCTCAACTCCGACAAAACGGAAGTCCTCATCCTCGGACGCACCCCCTCGGCCTGGAACGACTCCTGGTGGCCCACCACCCTCGGAGCCCCACCCACCCCAGCCATCCACGCACGAAACCTCGGCTTCGTCCTCGACTCTGCTCTCACCATGTCCAAAACAGATCAACGCCGTCTCCTCTTCTTGTTTCAACACCCTCCGCATGCTCCGCAGGATCTTCAAGTGGATTCCAACAGGAACCAGGAAGACGGTGACTCAAGCCCTTGTCAGTAGCAGACTTGACTACGGCAACGCACTCTACACAGGCATCCCAACGAAAGACATCAAACTACTCCAACGCATCCAGAACGCATCCGCCCGCCTGATCCTCGACATACCCCGCCGATGTCACATCTCCCCCCACCTGAAGGACCTCCACTGGCTCCCTGTGGATAAAAGGATCACCTTCAAACTCCTCACCCACGCACACAAGGCACTACACAACACCGGACCCACCTACCTGAACACCAGACTCAACTTCTATGTCCCCACACGTCAACTCCGCTCTGCCAACCTCGGCCTCGCCATCGTCCCCCGAATCCAGCGCAAGACCTCTGGCAGCAGATCCTTCTCCTTCCTTGCTGCCAAGACCTGGAACTCTCTCCCCACCTCACTACGCCAGACCCAGGACCTCCTCACCTTCAGGAGACTCCTCAAGACATGGCTCTTCGAACGCTAGCAGCACTCCCCCCCCCCAGCACCTCAAAACCCTGTTGGGTACATTGCTTGCTTTATAAATTGATTGATTGATTGATTGATTGAGTCCCCCCACAGAAGAGACCCACAGTGATGACAGCAGCTCTGCACCCCTGGATCAAGATGACCAGCCCGGCTCATCAGGGACCTCCGGACAGTCGGTTCCCCTGACACAGTCACAAACCACCACTGAACCTCCCCCCTCAGGAAACACTACCACAGCACCCACCCAGCGGGCCCATCCCTCTGTCCCCAGGACACGTCAATCAGCAGTGTGTCCACCACTACAGGGAACCCAGGCAAACCCATCAACCCAAGACAATCAGGGACCTGGGGTCAGTGGCAGTGGGCACACGGTTCAGGGAACAGAGGCACAGGATAACAGGGAAGCTGGGAGGACTACTGTGCGACAGGGAAAGGATAGGCCCAGGGAACCAACACTTCATGCTCATGGGAGCTTACCACCATTCCCAGGAGACCATGGGCACGGCACTGGCCAAGTTTCAGGAGACCCAGCGGCTGCAGGAGGAACACTACCTGGGGATCAGGGAGGACTTGAAGTCCATTAACACCACCCTGGTCACCATTGCAGGGGTGCTGGTACAGCTTTTCAACACCATGAGGGACACAGTGGCACACTAACGGGCCCCAGACACTTGCCTGGAAGATGAACAGCCCTCCACCTCCGTTGGCGCTAGTGGACAGGAGGCACCGCCACAGGAACACCAGGCCACCAGCACCCCACCCCCTGCAGAAGGAGAACCAGCGCGCAAATGGTCCCTGAGATCCAGGAACAAGACAGAGAACATTGCCAAGACCCCGCCAGGAAATAAGACCCCCCCTGAATGTCATCCTTCTGTACCACTTTGTCTCTCTGTCCACCTTAAACCGCCATTGCTCCAATTCCTATGACCCATTGGACAATGCACCTGTGATACAAATAGACTGGACTCTGCCATGGACCTTCCTCCCCCATCACCCTATCCCATGTCACAAGCCCCTCCACTTATTTGCACAGAAATAAACACCCTTGAATCACAAAACAATCTGGAGTCAGTTTGTGCTTTCAAAAATGTGTAATTGCAAAACCTCTGGAATATAGCATAGTCAATGCACTTGTTCACATACCAATGTAACACAGCTGTAAGCCAGCAGTAAACATAGCCGAGGATACAAATTGGGACCGAGATCTGTAAAATGGAGGCGCAAAGTAACAAGTCAGGATCCATACACAGAGTGAAAATGGCAGACTTATGCTAGCTCCAACAATAGTATGAGATGTGGGAAGCAGTTCCATCTTCTTACCTGTGTCTCACTGAAAGTATTGCATGATGATGTTGTTTCGGTTGTCTACATCTTCTTCTTCTGCCTCCTCTTCTTCACTGTCCACAGGCTCCACAGCTGCCACAAGACCACCATCAGGCCCATCCTCCTGCAGAAAAGGCACCTGGCGTCGCAAAGCCAGGTTGTGCAACATACAGCAGGTGACAATGATCTGGCACACCTTCTTCGGTGAGTAGTATAGGGAGCCACCTGTCAGATGGAGGCACCGGAACCTGCCCTTCAGGAGGCCGAAGGTGCGCTCTATAATCCTCCTAGTTTGCCCAGGTGCCTCATTGTAGCGTTCCTCTGCCCATGTCCTGGGATTCCTCACTGGGGTCCGTAGCCATGACAGGTTGGGGTAGCCAGAGTCACCCTCAAATATCGAGGGACAACTGTTAGCCATCCTCCAAACATTAGGGAATCTCCCATACCCAGACCCAAAATGAAACTGTGTGGGGACTTTAGGCTCACCTACTAGCCACACACGGTGCCTCTGGAGTTGCCCCATCACATAAGGGATGTTGCTATTCTTCAAAATGTAGGCGTCATGCACTGGGCCAGGACACTTGTCATTCACATGGGAGATGTACTGGTCTGCCAAACACACCATTAATTGCATGGTAGCTTTTCCAGTTTCTGTACACCTGTTCATTTGTGTGGGGGGGGGACAAATGCCACATGTGTACCATCAATGGAAGCCATGATGTTGGGGATATGTCCCAGGACATAGAAGTCACCTTTCACTGTTGGCAAATCCTCCACTTGAGGGAAAACAATGTAACTGTGCATGTGTTTCAGCAGGGCAGACAACACTCTGGACAACACAAGAACGTTGGCTGGGACATCCCTAATGCCATGGCCACTGTTGTTTGAAAAGACCCACTGGCCAGGAAAGGGAGAACAGGCAGAACCTGCACTAGAGGGAGTATCCCAGTGGGTTGGCGGATAGCTGACATCAGGTCTGGCTCCAACTGGGAACACAGTTCCTGGATTGTTGCACAATCAAGTCTGTAAGTGATAATGATGTGTCTCTCTTCCATAGTCAACAGGTCCACCAGGGGCCTGTACACCGGAGGCTGCCGCCATCTCATCACTTGCCCCATCAGACGTGCCCTATGGAGGAGAACAGTGAGCAGAGGGTCATCCAACACTTAGGTATCACAATGTGTTATTTGCTATAATGTTAGAAATTCGCAATGTGCCTTTATCTGTCCATATTCCAGGCTTAAATAGGTGTGACTCCATTTTTTTGGCTGCCATGTGGCCCCCTGAAATGGCGGCTGCCTGACCTGTAAGGTGGGACAAGGGCAAATGAGGTAACTGCGCTGGCATTGTACACCGTCGCGGTAGGCGGTCGAAGGCCGCAGCGCAATTCAGCATTGGTGAACAATGGGCCCCTATGGGTCCCAGGAGCCAATTACGATGTACGCCGGCAGCGACGGTACGCACTGCTGTGGATGTGGCCGCCATTTTCAAACTGTTCCCTCACTTGATACCTGACCTTCAACAGGAGACGACCTACATTGCAAGTGCTGCTGTGACCTGTGTCTGGAAGCGACGATGGCTACAGTGTCTGGGGAAAGGGCACCTGCCTTCACTTCAGAGGAGTTGGAGAAACTGGTGGATGGGGTCCTCCCCCAGTACACGTAACTGTACGGTCCTCCAGACAAACAGGCGAGTACACAGTGAGCAAGGTGGCTGGCACATGATTGTATGTGTGGTGGATGGAAGATGGTGGGGAGGGGGACAGGCCAGCATGTCGGGATAGTGTGTGTGTATGTATGTCTGGGCCAGGGTGGGAGGTGTTTGGCAATGCATGAGATGAAATGTACGGGATATTAACATCCATTCTAACTTAATTTTTTGTCTCTAGGTCAGCACCCACCGGAAGAAGGGTATTTGGAGTGCCATTGCCAAGGATGTCCGGACCATGGGGGTCTACCATAGACGGAGCATCCACTGCCGGAAATGATGGGAGGACCTGCGCCGCTGGATCAAGAAGTCGGCAGAGGCCCAGCTGGCGATGGCTTCCCAACATGGAAGGGGTACCCATCGCACCATGATCCCCATGATGTACCAAATCCTGGCGGTGGCCTATCCAGAGTTGGATGGGCGCTTGAGGGAATCACAGCAGCCACAACGGGGTGAGTACACTCTCATTCAGCTGACTCTGTGCACTTCATGAGGTGTCTGGCTGGGGGAAGTGAGCTGTGGGTTCCCCTAGGCCAGGGCGAACTTGGTAGGTCCCTTGTTAGGCAGGCTCTGTAGCACCCCAACCCCACTACTGGTAATAGCCATCTACATCTACACCTAATCAGGCTCCTGTGGGTTCCAGGTGTGCAGCAATTGGGCTTAGGCATCGTCCCACATGGTCATGTGAATTTCCTAATAACTGTTTGTGCATGGCTTAGCGCAAAGGGCTGCTCCCTGTGTGTTGTGTCCGCCAACGGTAGTAGTGTTGCATGCACTGAACATGTGTTTCTTATGTCTTTCCCCCCTATTTTTGTTTTGTCACCCTGTTCTTGTGTGCATTAGAATCATCTGGCGGAGGAGCAGTGGCACCGGAGCAGGAGGGAGCTGCATCCCACATGGCCCTGGAGGGAGAAGTAACGGACTCTGAAGGCACCAGCGGGACGGAGGGTGAGGGGAGCTCACCGACGGGGACAGGAGCATACACCAGCGACAGCGACTCCTCCTCTGATGGGAGCTCCCTTGCGGTGGCGGGCACCTCTGTACCCACCGCATCAACAGGTATAGCCGCCAACCCCCCTACCAGCACCGCCCTCCCAGCAGCCCCTCAGCGTGTGTCCCGTGCCTGCTCACCCAGGAGGGTGGGCATCTCCTTCGCCCCAGGCACCTCAGCCCCTGCCCCAGTCAGCCCTGCTGCCCTCAGTGAGGAGGCTATTGACCTGCTGAGATCCCTCACTGTTGGGCAATCTACCATTTTGAATGCCATCCAGGGTGTTGAGAAGCATTTGTAACAAACAAATGCATACCTGGAGGGCATTCATTCTGGGCAGGCGGCCCAACAGAGAGCATTTCAGGCTCTGGCCTCAGCACTGATGGCAGCCATTGTCCCTGTGTCCAGCCTCCCCCCTCCAACTTCCTCCACCCAGACCCAATCCCCTGTACCTCAGCCTATCCCAAGCACACCATCAGACCAACATGCACACTCTTCAACACACAAGAGTGGACATGGCAAACATAAGCACCACAAATCCCACAGGCACTCACACCAACACCATCCCCATGCAAACACAGCAACATCCACTGCCTCCACTGTGTCCCCCTCCTCCACGTCCGCCTCCTCCCTCCCTGTCTCGTCTCCACTCATACCTGCATGCACTACATCCTCAGCCACTACCTCCATCACTAGCACGCCCATCACCACACACCACTCACGTGCACTCACCACCCCCACTACCATGCACACATCCCCAGTGTCCTCTCCCAGTGTGTCTGTGAGCCCTCCTCCCAAATTACACAAATGCAGGCACACACCCACCTAACAGCCATCCACCTCACAACAGCCTCCGGCCCATGCACCTTCACCCAAATTCAGCACACGTACACCTCCTACAACTACTACCTCTTCCTCCACTCCCAAACCCCGTCCATGTGTGTCTAAAAAACGTTTCCTGGCTAACTTTTACCTCTTCCCTTCACCTCCCCCCCCGGCCTTCTCTTATGGCCAGGCTTTCCAGGTCCCAGCCCAGCACCTAAGCCACCAAATCCCCAGGCACAGTTGTGCCAGCAACTGCAGGCCCATTGAGTGCGCCACCCATCAGGGCTGCCAGTGTGCCACCTAGCGAGGCCAAGGACATTCCACCACCTGCCACGGTGAAGAAGGTGCCCACATCCCGGAGGGAGAAGCCTCAACTACCAGCCACCAAGGGCTCCTCCAAATTAAGAGGGGATAGTGGCAAGACACCTGCGGCAACATCAAAGGTGAGGAAGGGACACAAGCTGAAGAGCAGGTCAGGAGAGGGCACTGTGGCTCCGACTGAGGGACTAGAGACACCCCTTCTGTCAACCACTACACCAACCTATATGGCGGTGGACACCGCCACCTGCACCGCCACCTGCACCGCCACCTGCACTGCCACCTGCACTGCCACCAGCACTGCCACCTGCACCACCAACAGCACCACCACCTGCACGTCTGCTGCCTCAGCAACAGTCCCCAGCATCATCCCCAGTGGGCAGCCGTCTGAGGCTGCAGGAGACGTCCTGCTGTGTCCCTCAACAGGTGCTGACACATGCACCACTGCCAGCACCTCCACCACAGTCACCACTGCAAGCACCACCACCAGCCCCACGATGTGCTCACACAGTGCCACGACAGCTGACATGGCTATCATCCCCAGTGGGCAGCCGTCAGAGGCTGGAAAAGACTTCCTGGACCCTGCCCAGCTTCCAGGAGGCACGACTCTCATCACTGTTTGCACCTGCAGGTGGCAGGCGAAGGCGCCGCAGGGTGGGATATGTCTCTGCCTCCATGGCGTATCATTCTACCTGTTCAAAGGCAATCTCGTGGCACACACACTCATGTGAGGTAATGGGACCAGCCACACTGCATGGGAAGCACTCTGGGCACAAAGCCCCCTCCAGAACCAGTGGAGAATCACATCCACTTCCTCAGTCCTTGGCAGCATGAAGCACTCTGGGCACAAAGCCCCCTCCAGAACCAGTGGAGAATCACATCCACTACCTCAGTCCTTGGCAGGATGAAGCACTCTGGGCACAAAGCCCCCTCCAGAACCAGTGGAGAATCACATCCACTTCCTCAGCCCTTGGCAGGATGAAGCACTCTGGGCACAAAGCCCCCTCAAGAACCAGTAGAGAATCACATCCATTACTTCAGTCCTTGGCAGGATGAAGCACTCTGGGCACAAAGCCCCCTCCAGAACTACTGGAGACTGTTATCCACTTGAGAGACTGTGGCTTTGCACTCCCCAGGATAAAGCAGTGGGCAAACCACCCACTGAAGAGACTTGAGAGACTGTGGCTTTGCACTCCCCAGGATAAAGCAGTGGGCAACCCACCCACTTGTGAGACTTGAGAGACTGTGACTTTGCACTCCCCATGATAAAGCAGTGGGCAAACCACCACTGAAGAGACTTGAGAGACTGTGGCTTTGCACTCCCCAGGACAAAGCAGTGGGCAAACCACCCACTGAAGAGACTTGAGAGACTGTGGCTTTGCACTCCCCAGGATAAAGCAGTGGGCAACCCACCCACTTGCGAAACTTGAGAGACTGTGCCTTTGCACTCCCCGGGATAAAGCAGTGGGCAAACCACCCACTGAAGAGACTTGAAAGACTGTGGCTTTGCACTCCCCAGGATAAAGCAGTGGGCAAACCACCCACTGAAGAGACTTGAGAGACTGTGGCTTTGCACTCCCCAGGATAAAGCAGTGGGCAAACCACCCACTGAAGAGACTTGAGAGACTGTGGCTTTGCACTCCCCAGGATAAAGCGGTGGGCAACCCACCCACTAGAGAGACTTGAGAGACTGTGCCTTTGCACTCCCCGGGATAAAGCAGTGGGCAAACCACCCACTGAAGAGACTTGAGAGACTGTGGCTTTGCACTCCCCAGGATAAAGCAGTGGACATGGAGCCCCCTCGTGCAGCAGTGGCGTTGTGCGTTCATCCGGCTGAGGTGCCCCCCTCCCTCTCCCCCTGAGGTGCCTGTTTCATTTCAATCTGATGCCCCTGCAGTGTTCTCTCCGTTTCGAGTCAGGTATCTTGTCTGGGCTTCACCCATACATTTTGGGACCACTGGTCCACGGACAATGATTGGAACACTATCCGGACTTGTGTAGTTGGTGTACATATTTGTATATACTGATTTTTGAATTTGCACTGATCTGCATCTGATTTTTATTGATTACACTTGTTACAATCATTTTCTTTTGTCCTTGCGTTCTTCCAGGGGGTGGGGGTGTATATAATGTTGCTGAATGTATTTGTGTGTATGGTGTTGTGGGTGGCGGTGGGGGTGGGGGTATTGCGTGTTGCGTGTGTGTGTCACTCTCTTTTCCCTCCCACCCTCCCCTGTGTTGTAGGTGCAGTACTCACCATGGCCGTCGACAGTGCTGTCTTGCCCCTGATACAGAAGGAGGAAGAGCAACATGGGCAGGACGTGTAGTTCGGGCTCCATGGTGTCCTGGTTCCTCGTTGGGTGTCGAGAGGTGAATGGTTTCCCTTGTGTGTACTGTTTCCGCCGTGCTTTTGATAGCGTTGGTTCCGCCCTGGAAAAAGTGGCAGATAGGCATGTTGTAATACAGTGGGTGGAACCTTGTCTTCCACCTGTTTGTTGGCGGTTACCGCTGCGGTGTTTGTTTCTACCGCTGTGGCTGTCGGAGTGTTAAAGTGGCTGTCTATGTTGCCGGTTTCCGCCATGGTCGTGATTCCATTTTTTGCCGCCGGCCTGTTGGCGGTATTACCGTTGCTTTAACACCGACCGCCAGGGTTCTAATGAGGGCCATAGTGTGCACAGAGTCATGGGGTTCCCCAGAGGCTTAACAGAGGCTAAAGTAGATAATACTAATGCTCTCTTTTGTGATAGAGTGGTTGAGCAGTTAGGCGTGTCAGAGGGTAGTACAAAGCATTTGTTGTAGCCACACAGACAATAAAAGAAGCACAGACTCAATGACTTAACTCCAGCCCAATTGTTTTTGTATAGCAAGAATATATTTTGTTTATTTATTTCTAGAACCACAAGATTTAAGTTGCAGGTAAGTACCTCCTTAAATAAGTATTTCACATATGTATCAAAATTCCTTTGATTTGAATTCACAAGTCATACAGTTTTTGATTAAATGACAATAATCTGTTTTGAAAGTTGACACTGCAATTTTCAGAAACAATTCCTGGGGGAAGAAAAGTTAGTATGTTTTGAAGGTAAGTACATGACTTACAGTTCCAGTCTCTGGGGGTTAGGAAGTCCACCGGTTGGGGTTCAAACACCCACTACCAGCAACATGGGGCTGGCAGGGTGCAGAGGTAAAAAATGAGACAAATTTAACATGGGTTCCTATGGAGACTGGGGCACTCAGAATCAGGCCTGCTTGCAGGTAAGTACCCCTGTCTTTGGAGGGTAGACCTTGGGGGTTTAGAGGAGCACTGGGGGGCCACAGGTAAGCACCTGATCAGTGTAGCAGTAGGGAAAGATGCGGAAGACATTGTAACGCGAAGGGTTAATTATCTTGAAAAGTGTAGATGAGCGTGATGCCTGCCGAAGCCAGAACAACGTGAAAGAAATTCACGATGTTCGCTTTCAAGCTTGTTTTCTTTTAACATTCCGTAGATAAACTTATTCGCAGCTGCATGTGTGAGAAACAGGCTGTAAAGGAGAGTCAGTCTCAACCTTGAGAACGAGACCACAGTAAAAGATGGAATGAAAACAATGGCCAGGGAATGGCAAGGCAGCCAAGAGACATGTACTGATAACATAGCTAGAAAATACTGGAAGGGTGTAGAATTCAAGCTTCAGGTTATTTAAACACTGAAAGGTGGGTGAGGGAATTTTGAAGCTCGCAGATGGAGTTATGAAACTGTCATCTTCAGACCCAGCGCTGCCTCCCTGTTTTGCTGTTCCAAGACCGTGACGCTCGAGGGGGAGAGTGGTCCAAGCGGGCGGTAGAGGGCTTCCCAGCACTCGTGGACTAAGTGACTAAGTTAAGTTCCACCCAGGGATGAAAGGCTTTTTGTTTCTCTGCTCTATTATTATGATTGATTATTATATTTGCACTGTGTTTATAATCTAAGAAATTCAGCTCATTTATAGTTTTTTCCTGCTTTACTGAACATCGTAGTGTAAATCTGCCACAGTAATTGAAATGTGCATTTTAGTGTGTAGTAAATCAAAGCTTATCTGAAGTATTCAACTCGTTAATATTCTGCTCCCTGAACATCGTAGTGTATCACATGTTGGTATACAGTTATTCCAGGTTTATATCTGTCAATGAACTCTTTACTCAGATGTATGCATAGATGCTCTTTGTAGTGTACTTATATATAAACATTTATATAGATATATATATTTTTTTTATTTACTATTCTTACTCTGTCAATGAACTCTTTGCTCATTCATATATATAGATACTATCTGTAGTGTACATATATATGAATAGGTGCTTTTCATTGCCATTCTTATTTCACTATTGTTAATGTGCTAAATGCCTGCATTTATCTGAAATTATAGTAAAGCTAAATTTATTCATAATTGGTGTGTGGTCCTTCATTGAGCGTCCTTATTGACTTATACCGAACAGGTGAACCAACCACCTGGATAGAACAGCACCAAACACACACCCTCAGTGGCAAAGGGGCGGCTGGGTGCAGTGTGCGAAAAGAGCATTGGGCTACCAATGCTTTCTTAGTAGGGGACGCCGGGTGTCACTTAGATGCTGCAGGCTGGGTCCAGGGGGTCGGTTCCAGAAAACCACAGGCTGGACAAGTAGGAGGGCCGCCTGCTGAACGCTGAACACTGCTGAACTGCAGGTTGAGATCCCAAAGCCCAGGGGGCTGCAGGTGCAGGGAACATTTTGGAGACAGATATCTTCGCCCAGGGCTTTCACGGTCAGGGGATCCTCTGGATTCATGCTGCAGGTGTCATCATGGGGGACAGGAGAGGTCTGCTTCAGGATGGCACTTAATCAGAATTGCCTGGGGATCCTCTCTAGCTGAACCTGGGGGTGGTTACACCCTTCTTGTGTCCACTCTCTTTGGGGAGGGGGGCAAAGACCTAACCCTACTGGTCCCTGTCCTCCAAACTAAGATGGAGGTTTCTGCAGGGAGGGGGGTCACCTCAGCTCTGGACATTTTAGGAGTGGTCCTAGCTGGGCTCTCACTGCTTTCCCTAAGCGGGGCTTTGTCTGAGGGCGGGCAACTCCACTAGCTGGAGTGGTCTGGGGCTCTGTAACAAGAGGCCTGAGCCTTTAAGGCTCACCGCCAGGTGTTACAGTTCCTTCAGGGGGGAGGTGTGAAGCACCTCCATCCAGTGTAGGCTTTTATTTCTGTCCATCAATAGCACAAAGGCTCTCACCCCAAGTAGCCAGAAACTCGTCTCTTATCAGCAGGCTGGCAGAGACCAGACAGACCTGCACTACGGGATTGGGGAAAATACAGGGGGCATCTCTAGATGCCCCCTGGGTGCATTTTTCAATAAATCCAACACTAGCATCAGTGTGGGTTTATTGTGCTGAGAAGGCTGATACCAAACTTCCCAGTATTCAGTGAAGCCACTATGGAGCTCTGGACTTTGTTTTGATAAGCTCCCAGACCATATACTCAAGATGGCTACATTACATTAGAATGGCTAAGAAAGGACTTAGACACTGTAGGGGCATATTGCTCATGCAGCTATGCCCTCACCTGTGGTATAGTGCACCCTGCCTTAGGGCTGTAAAGCCTGCTAGAGTGGGGACTTACTTATGCCACAGGCAGTGGTTTGTGGCCAGGGCACCCTGAGAGGGGTGCCATGTCAACTTTGCCTTTTTCTCCCCACCAACACACACACGCTTCAAAGGCAGTGTGCATGTGCATGGTGAGGGGTCCCTCAGGGTGGCAATATACATTCTGGAGCCCTTAGGGACCTTCCCTGGACACAGGTGCCATGGTACCATGGGTACCTTTTACAAGGAACATATCTAGGTGCCAGGGGTGCACCAATTGTGTGAAAAAAGGTACAGATTTCGGGAAAAAACACTGGTGCTGAGGCCTAGTTTGCAGGATCCCACCACATTCTCAATCAAAAGTTGGCATCAATGGCAGGCAAAATTGGAGGGGTAACC